>NC_073309.1:17909555-18231287 GCF_027595985.1 Sorex araneus
AATAAACCCAGCATCCCTCCTACCCTCCCCAATCGCATCTCCCCCCATCTCCCCTCACCCCACCCTGCCACTGTGGCAGGGTATTCCCTTTTGTTCTCTCTCTCTAATTAGGTATTGTGGTTTGCAATAAAGGTGTTGAGTGGCCATTTTGTTCAGTCTCTAGTCTACATGGCAGGAATCACCCTTCTCCCCCCACCCCCCCCCAATGATCTTCGAACACATTTTACTTCGTGTTCAAGAAGGGAAACATTTTTATTTTATCTTTATTTATTTATTTATTTATCTATTTATTCATTTATTTTTACTGTCATTTCAAATCTTTAATCAAATTTCATCAAAAATTATTCAGTCAGTTTGACATGTCATGATTAGCTTTCTATATAAACAAGTTTGCTTTCTTTGTACAAATCAGTGCCAATGAAATAAAAAAATGAAACTGTATACTAGGCAAAGAACTTTATTAACCTTTGTTTCAAACTTTATTCTCAGGCTTCTTCAGCTTAATTAGCTGCAAAGAATGACTTGTATAGAAGCAAAAACTGAAAAGAGCTGCAGTGTCCAAGGGGCTTGAGCTTAAAAAATATGAGATGTAGATCTTATTAGATCCTTGAACAAAATTTTCAAAAGCAGTCATAATATAAAACAGCAGCTCCCAGTAACTTCTTCAAGTCTTACCTTCTTCGGAAGTTGACTCAATTCAGTTAGCTTCATTCTTGGAAGCCTCATCAAAATTCTCCACGAGATCTGGAACTTCATCATCATCATCATCATCATCCTCTCCAGTAGCAAGTGGTGCTGTTCCATCCACCGATTGTTTCGGCAGAGCTTCAGCCAGTCTCCTTAAACTAGTCAGACTGTCCGCACCAAGCTAGTTTAAGATGCTGGGAAGCATTTCAGTCAGCGGCTTTGTCTCAGCATGGCTTATTTAATGGTGAAGGTGTTTGCTGCCAGGGATGCTTGAACTTTAGGGTTATTACAGTGGATCACTGTTCCTTGGTTTGTGAACGTATTCACCTCTTCAAGACCAGAAATACTGTTTATGCCTAACTTCTTTAAGGAAAACTGAAGTTTCGTATCACCTGCTGTAGCTGTTCTATGAACCACCTTCTTCTTTCTGCGAGCAGTTCCTTTCCCACCAGTGCGCACTTGGGCTTGCAGTTTGGCGAGCTGCTCTTGGTCCATTGCTTCTTTCATCTTGTTGGAGCGGAAATGGGGCCACGCAGGGGACCAAGGGTTGACGCTTAGGGGTTCTCGGCGGACCAGCTGAGCTTAGGCGTATACACGCGGGGACGAAAGATGGCAGCTCAAAAGGGGAAACATTTTTAAATGACTAGCATGATTAAATTGGGAGAAACTAGAGAAATCTCATTTTTCGCCAGACTATGGGAAATTCCTACTCCACTGTCAGAAAGAGTGGTATGAGGATTCAACTCTTGTCTGAAGTTGAGGTTCTCCTCAAGAGATGAGGACTAACAGACTCCACTCTTACAAAACCTTAGCACACCTCTAACTCTAGAACATTCTGCCCAAGAATCAAATGGTTTGATTCGGTAAATAGAACATAAAAAAGGGAGTTCCTCTTTAAAATCTTGAGGATTGTATTTGTTATTGATGTAAAAGGATTATAAAACATCCCTGTCCTGTCCTTAAATCTGGACCTATCTGAGGACCTAATGCAAACTCTTGGTCAAACAAATCATATTTTCTCTTCCTCTCTTAAATTTGGGATTTATATCAGACATTTATGAAGCTGACTCTTATTTCATCCCTTTATATCCATCAAAGGGGATGATTTGGGTGATTGATTTATGACATCATATTGTGTCCTAGGTTTTTGTTGTTCATCTTCTTCATGTAAGATGCCCAAGTTCTTTTAGTCTAATTGTTCTCCCCACCACACACATTCTGCCTCATCCTCCACCCCCCATACACACAGTGAGGGTTCTTCCATCCTACCATAGTCAAGCCTTAAGAGATATGAACTATGGACTGGAGAGATAATACAGTGGGTACTACAAGACATTACAGTACATATAGCACAGTGGGTACTGCCTTGCCAGTGGCCAATCCAGGCTTAATTCCCAGCATTCGCATATGATATCCCAAGCCTGCCATGAGTGATTTCTGAGTGTCTTCCCCTGAGAGTCTTCCCCTGAGCACCACAGGTAATCCACCTCCCTATCCCCTTCCAAAGGGAAAGGCATATGAACTGTTTCATTGTCTGTAAAAGTAAGTTAGATTGCTTAGGTGCTTTAAGAAAACACTGGTCCCACAAAATGGTTCACTAATGTAAAAGTAATGGAAATGAAGGAAGGTAAATTTACTTTTCACCAAATGCCACACAATCACTCAAATCTGTACAAAGCATTTTGTTGCTATCTAAACACTAGTTGTATGATAAAGAAAGAGTTTAACTTTTCATGGCTATTCCTTGCTTCTTTTGAAACATACTGTCTTTGTTCCTTGCAGTCACCATTAACTAAACATTCTTGTTAATGTATTGATAGGTTATTAATTTAAAAAACAATAATAGACTGAGAAGATAGGAATTGTTGCAGACACTTAGGAATAATCCTGCATGGATGTGTTTGTAGTTCTTTCCAATCTTGAAAAAGAAATCCCAGTTGCAGAATTTCAATCAGTTGAACTCTGCTTACAATTTGACCCTTGTTATTCAGCATTTATCAATGCCATTCCAGTGAAACCCAGGTACCAATGATAACCCTGCTACTTAAAATGTACCAGAAGACAGCAACTTATTCAGCAGGGAAAATTAAATCTCTCCTGGTTTCCAAAGGTGGCATTCCTTTAAGCAAACAAAGGAACCACTTAGTTTTTAATTAATGCTTTATACATGACATATGTAGATTGTCATCACTGACATTAATCTTTGTAATATAAGCCTCCAGGTTTTAATTTAATTCCAATTAGCTTGTTTTAACTTGCAAACAAAGAGTACTTAAATTTATATTGATATACCACCAGTTATGCTACAGATTCATTTTAAAGTATTACTATTAAAATTTTCGCCTTTCACGCAGCCAACCCGGGTTTGATTCCTCCGCCCCTCTTGGAGAGCCCGGAAAACTACCCAGAGTATCAAGCCCACATGGCAGAGCCTGGCAAGCTACCTGTGGCGTATTTGATATGCCAAAAAAAGTAACAAGTCTCACAACGGAGACATTACTGGTACCCGCTCGAGCAAATAGATGAGCAATAGGACGACAGTGACAGTGACAGTGATTATTAAAATTAACAATGGAAAAGTTAAAAGCAGGAATTATATTCAAACATATAAAATATCTTCAATTTGGATAAGTAAAGCTAAAGCACAAGTAGTTTCTTTAACTAGTAAACTAACAATAGCATGTCCAATGTTATACACTTGAGGACATTTTATAGCATGCATATTAGCTTTCTCCAGGGATGCAATATCAAAATGGTGTGTGTTTAAAGTATAACTCTATTAGAATTATTTGTTTTAGTGTGTTTTTTATAAAGTTCCATTTCAACTTTAACAGTGTCATATAATCTCTGGGTATTTTATTACATCCACTATTAAAATATCAATAGTATGCATTATAAGTAAAGCTTTAAATACTATGCAAGTAGTGACTAGTTTTAGGGAAAGAAAAAAATTAATAGTAAAGTCAGACTTATTTTGATGTAAAAAGTAGAATTGAATCCCTGATTCATTGGTCATGATCAACATATTTTGAGTACATTATTTGGAAGGTTTTTTCTTATTATAATATTGGAATGTTTCCTGGAATTTCATATTTTGTAAGGAGGACTGCTGAGGTTTGGAAATATGTTCTGGTTAGTTAGGATACTGTGATTTATATGAAATATGTGTTTTGGGCATTCTCATACTTATTCACACAAATTTGGTCTTCATACAGTTCCTAGTAAAAGCTTCCTAAAGTTCTAGAATTTCCTAAACATAGTAGTGAAGAGACAGTATAGCAAGTAAGGCCCTCACCTTGCACATGACCAACCCCAGTTTGATTCCTGGCATCACATATAATTCTGAGCACTGCCCCAAAAGTGACCCCTGAACACAGAGCCAGGCATGAGTAATCCCCAAGTATTGGCAAGTGTGGCCCTATATCCCCTCACCCCTATTTTTTTCCCTAAATAAAGAGTTTTAAAAGTGTTACAGAAAAAGTTCAATCAAGGCTAAAGCTGATAGCCTTGCTTTGTTTGAGTTTTTATTCTTGCGGTTGTTTTGTTTGGGTGCCATACCTGGCAATGCTCAGAATTTACTCCTGGCTCTCTACTCAGAGGACCATATGGGGTTCTGGCGATCAAACCAAGATTGACTGTGTGCAACCCGGTCCTTGTACTGTTGCTCTGGCCCCTATTAGCCTTGCTTTGGAAGACCAGGACTTGCCTTTGCCTTATAAGAAATTCAGTGTGAGTTTGAAACAAAGGTGGGACAGGCTGTTTATTTGAAGCAAGGTACACACTCAGTTTCAGTGTGTAGGCATATTACAGAGAGAGTAGTACTATTTCTACATACATTTCTAGACTATGTGGTTATAGAAATAGAATAGATTAATAAGGGTCAGAGAATATGTTTACAATTTTGAAAAAGAGGAAAATTGGGGGGTGGTAACTTCCCAGGAGTTCACCAACAAGAATCACCAAGATTCAAACTATATTTATTCACTGGGGAGTTTCCATGGCAATTGTAAATTTTCATTGCCCTAGTGGGTATGATTTTAATAATGTAAATGTATTTTATGAGCTATAATTAAGTTGGGCATTATCTAATCACCACCTGATACCTCTGTGTGATCCTAACTAGTCTTAGACCTTATGTTTTTCACTTTTTGGTGACCAGCATGTGGAAATTATTAACTTTGTTGGCAGAAACACACTTGGCTTCTAGTTCTGTGTGTAAGCTCACAGGAACTTGATCAAAGATAGAAACTGCTCAAAGATGTAAATGAGAGCTACTCCATGTTGACATGTTAAAGCACAGAATATTAGTAATTGTTAAGCAATTCCTAATCCTTGTAAAAGCACAAGATGTGTGCTTAAATGGGAAAAAATGTAGTAGTTCAGCTTTATATTACGTACACATGGGATCATTTTCACATGAGAAGCAAAGCTTTCACTTTTTTCCATTTTGGTTAGTTCTATTATGATTTTTACACTGGAATTTCCTCTATCTCATAAGTGTCCTTTGTTATTGTGTTATACCCCTGAGTATAAGCACTATTTCAATCCCACCCTCTTAACTTTGGGGTAGGAGAGTGAGATTGGAAGTAGAGTCGGTTACCAATGTTGAATGAGCTAATCTATCATAGCTCAAAAATAGTGCCCCGTAAGGACTCAAGCGAAGAATATTTCATCACATTTAGAAGTTGGTGGACACATGGGAATTTGAGGAGAATGATATCCCTGAAAAGATTTGAAAAGTGGTATAGATTTTTCTCAGACCTTGCCTTAACTTTTTGTCATTGAGTTGTTGGTATTTATCTTTCAAATCCCCTATAATACATTTATGATCTATTAAATCAGAAGCACAGATAATAATCTTACAACGAGCACCCTAAGTTTGAGGAGGGCTTCATGGGAACTGTTTTTTTTGTTTGCACATAAATAGAAGCCCAGGGTGATATCCCAGAGCCTAAGGTCAGCATCTGCATTAGAAGGCAATCCTGAGATCTGCTTCTAGAGCCATGTTGCAGTTTCTTTCTGTGTCTGTAGGACACAAAAATTCAGATATGTATGTATCTAAGAGCTTATGATGTTGTATTTTTTTATTCTTAACTATGTAACTACTCTGTATTCTGGGAAACCACTGTTTTATGCCAGTAGATTTTATCAAAAATAATCCAATTGGAATGCCATTTCTTTATGTCAAATATTGGAGACATTATTTGATGCATACTCTCTGATCTAAAATATTATTAGGGGCTAGCAGATTTCAGTTTCACTATTAAAATATTGATTTATCAATTAAGCATCATGTAGAGCATATAAATTTTAGATATTAATTTTTAGCAAAGCCATTTATCAAGCAAAAAATAAATTTTAAGAAATGAGGTATAAATTTACATTATCAGGGGCTGGAGCAATAGCAGAGCAGGTAGGGCGTTGGTCTTGCATGCGGAAGACCCAGGTTCGATTCCCAGCATCCCATATGGTCCCCTGAGAACTACTAGGGGTATTTCCTGAGTGCAGAGCCAGGAATAACCCCTATACATCACCAGTTGTGATCCAAAAAGAAAAAAAATATTACATTATCAGCAATGCATTATCAGAATTACAAAACTGCTAAAAGGTATTATACAAGGGCTGGTGAAATAGTTCAAATGTTAGAATATACACCTACCATATGTGAGGCCCTGAGTTTGGTCCCCAGAACCACATGTGCACATGTCCTCAAGGGCCAAGTATTGTTTGGTGTAATCCTGGTGTCTCTGTATCCTCACTACCACTAGAATTGTTAGAGTTGACCAGCTACCCTGGTACAAACTGGATGTGACCCTTATAAGTAAAGATGATGAACAAAAGCAGCCATTTAAAATTTACAAAATTATGAATAAAACACTTATTTTATCCCTTTTATATTCCTTCCCTCTATAATAATAGCAAAAAGTATAAGGAAATAATCAGGACATCACAAAATAAATGCCCATAATATTGCATTTATTTAGATCATGACATAAGAGATAAAAAGGGGGCACTCACTTAGAAACATTAATTCCTGACTTGATTATAACACTAGTGTTAACTAGTGTTAACACTAAAATGATTTGCTCCTCATAATCGGATCGTGTTATCTATGTAGACACTGTTGAACTTAAAAGGTAGCTGATTGATTTACATTAATTGCATAATCTCTCCCCAACTCAGCTTAAATTCAATCTATAATTTAAAACACTGTCATCGTAGCACTGTCATAGCACTGTCGTCCCTTTGTTCATCGATTTGCTCGAGCGGGCACCAGTAACATCTCCATTGTGAGACTTGTTATTACTGTTTTTGGCATATCAAATACGCCGTGGGGAGCTTGCCAGGCTCTGCTGCGCAGGATACTCTCAGTAGCTTGGCGAGTTCTCCAAGAGGGGCAGAGGAATCAAACCCGGGTTGGCCGCGTGCAAGGCAAACATCCTACCCGCTGTGCTATTGCTCCAGTCCATAAAACACCGTAGCATGGAAAATTTCTCTGGAGCCATTTGGTGTATGAGTCCTCATTCCTCTTTCTATGATTCAGCTACAAGCTACTCAAACTTATCACAGTCATCAATGGGCAAAGTCCACATTTTCAGGCCATAACATTCAGATCTATCAATTGTATGAAGGTTACTTTATGTTCAGACACTACCACTGTCAACAGAGTGATTAGACCTTGTAGCACCTTTTATTTATAATTCCAATTTTGACCCTGTTCTATCCAACATAAACCATAAAAAAATTACCATTTGATAGATAAAGGAAATCTTATGTTTATGCATAGCTGTTATTTTTTTCCTTAGAGCATTATTTTACAAAAGCATCTTTCCAGGAAGATTTCCTCTTAGGAAAGGTTGCCTACCAGGAGAGCAACTGTTGTGAAAGCAATCAAATACTTTTAATTAAAAAAAAATCCCAACTACCTTAAAATGTTTTCCCTTATGACCTCAATTCCTAGGAGGCTTTCATTTTCATCAACTATTTTTGAATTGCTTTGACATAATTAGAGCAAAGTACCACAGATGTTGGAATTTTTTTTTTAATTTGGGCTAAGGTTTACCAGATGTTTAAATCACCCATTGTAAATTATGAACATTTTTAAAAAAATTGTTCTGGGAAGATAGATCTACCTTAAGAGTCCCAGCAGTTAATCAAACCCCTATTCTTGGAAAGTATATGAATTCTAAAATGATAAAGTTTTGATTTACAAATAGATTCTATGTATAAGTCCTGCATTATTTCATGAATTTTTAAATATACATACAGCATCCATATTACAATATTGATCTAATAGACTCAAAATGTGTGGTTTAGTGGGAATACTAAATATCAAAGTAGTTTTAACCTAGAAGAGTGTAAACTTCCATAAAATTGGCATTCATCTTTTATTATACCTTTTTGGCTAATTAGTTATGTTTGAGAGATTAATGTTTTTTATGAGGGAAAGCAAAAATGCTTTACTTTTAAATATCCAGATTTGAAAAGAGATTAAGCAGACTGTTTTGCATAAAACAATGTAGATGAAAAGCTCAATTAATTTAATCAGTTATCCGAGTGTCAAATAATTTGCCAATGAAATTTTATGTAGGCGTAGACTTGTCCTGAATATGCCATTTTCTGATAGGAGACAAAAAGCTATTTGTACCATCTGGAATTCTGGACCAGGAGAGGGTTTTAGTGATTGCATCAGCAATGTAGTGCCAGCTTCAAGATAAGTGTTTGGGGGAGAATAGAAGAAGCAAATATGTAAGCTTTATGTTTATCACCTCATGCTCATGGTAGTAAATGCTGAAAATTTGCTTAGCAACATGAAATAATAGCATGGAGAAGCACAAGGCCAAGATAAATTAGCATCAGTGTCCCTTATATAGTTGGCAAGGAATTGCATAGGAGTTGGTTTAAGGATGAGAGTGGTAGAAGAAGGTGATATAAAAAAAAAAAAAACAGGAGAAGTTAATTGAGTCTGACAAAGTAAAACATTACTCAGAAAAAAAAATCTCCTATGATTACAAAATGAGTTCACCTAAAATCAAATTTGTGATGCTAATTAGATAGACGGTAACTCAAGCCTCCTTCATTCCTGGTCTGGTCTCTTTCAAGAGCCTCTTTACCTATTTTCTGCACCTGCTTTTTCTCTCATTGATTTCTTTTCCTCAAAATGTTTTAAGAATTATTAACTTTAAAATGCAAATCTGGCTACATCATCCCAACTCTCTTGGTTTCCACGGGCATTGACAATAAAGTCTAAATTCTTTTAATCTTCTAGAACTTCCAAATTCTCCCCTTAAATATGGCTTAGATACTATATTCAGCTTGATACTCTCATCCTCAAAGTGGATGTGGACCTCAAAGGAAAAAGAATTACAAAAGAAAAAAGAACTGAAAAGGATGACACCACCTGGGGAAATGGAAACCAGATGAGTGATTAATAATTTGGCATGGCAAAAGACTATTGAGTTCAAATTGTGTGGAGAAAGAGATCTGCTAAGAAGTAATTCCTACTTTTTTTTTTTTTAAATAGCTGTTTATCTGTCTTTCTGTGGGCTGGAGTGATAGCACAGCAGGTCGGGCTTAGCCTTGCACATGGCTGACCCGGGTTCAATTCTTCCAATCCCTCTCAGAGAGCCAGGCAAGCTACCGAGAGTATCCAGCCAGCATGGCAGAGCCTGGCAAGCTACCCATGGTGCATTTGATATGCCAAAAACGGTAACAGTTCTCATGATGGAGATGTTACTGGTGCCCGCTTGAGCAAATTGATGAACCCCGGGACAACAGTGCTGTTGTAGTGCTATCTGCCTGGAAACAGAATTCCAGACAGAATTCCATATCTTTATGTTCCCCATGACTATAACAGTGTCTGACATATGCTACAACTGTGACTTTAAGTGAATAAAACTAATAACTATGATTGGTATATGTAAGAAGTATTAATTTCAATAATCATTTTTATGTGTTTTACTTTATTTTTATGACAAATTCTTCATTTATTAAATCTTGCTTTTATTTTACCAATAGGAGAAATAAAGCTCAGTTAAATAGTTAAGAAATTTGAATAAGGTCATGACCTGACTGATCAGAGGTAGAATTTGAACTTATCAAAATGCAAAGTGAATGCATTTCACCTATATGTTACAATGTCTTCATGTTAAACTTGTTCATCTATTTGTTTTGTTTTGCTACTTTCTAAGAAAGAACCATATATTTTAAGAAGGTAGGTAGAAGATAATTCAAATATATTTTTAGGCAACACTTTAAATGTCAAAATCAGTGAAAGTACACTTTGAGAACCAGTTCATTGTTTGTACTAGTGGAACTATGACTGGCCTTATCCCCTGGTCCTTTCTTTGGCAATGAAAACAAGAATCAATATGCCTTTTCTATGGTAGTAATATTCTGATTTTGATAACATCGAACCTGTAAATGTTATTCAAGATAGGTTACTTGGTTTCTCCACCCACTAGAATAGCTACAAATTAATGACAAGGAAAATTAAGAGGTTTTATAAAAGTGAAAAGTATCAGGTTATGGGGTGTCGGGGGGAGGGCAGGTGGGCAGGTTGAAATGCAACCAGAATGATAATTAACTTACTTTTTATCCACATCCTCCCACACACTTTATTTAGCGAAGAAAGGCAGGAATTTATTATCGTTGTTCTAGAGTCTCAATATCCAAACTCAAGATATCAAATGGGTCATTTTCCTTCAGAAAACTATAGGAGTTTTTTGAGCCTTGGGCCACATTTGTCAGAGACCAGAGCTTATTCCTGACTCTGTGCTCTGGGATCACTCCCATCAGGGCTTAAGAGACAATAATTATTACCAGGGATTGATTGAACCTGTGCCAGCCACATGAAAGCCAATGCCCTAACTGCTGTAGTCTCTCTAGTCCTCAAATCCGTGGGAGATTACATTATTCTAACTTCTGGCTACTTTATCTGAATATAGAATAGAAATTTATGTTTCTTTTCTAGCAGCATTTGTGCCTATTTTTGATTGCATTGTTATATATGAAATTTTGTATTTTACAATTAAATCATTTTAGCTAGTGATCTGGATTAGAGATTCACAGATTTATTTGGCCTAACCCCACCTTTTCAGAAAAAAAAAATTCCAGGACCCTGCTAGAAATCTAATTTATTAAGGAAGCAAAGAGAAAACATCCACTACTTGCACAGGAGGCTACAACTGCCCCTCACCCCCAGATCATTCTAGCCCCCAAACCCAGGGGGTGATATAACCCACTTTGGGGAAAAAAAGATAGTAATAACAAAGGGTTGTTTAAGGGCAAGTGAATTACTTTGCCCCTAAATTACTTTCTCAACTTTTATCTGTGTGCAAAAGGTAAGAGAAGGAAATGTTTATTTTGATGAACACGGTGGCAATGAGTTGATTTTTGATTTGGTTATTAGTCACATAAACATTTGTAGGGATAAAATGCCCAATATGTCAGCTTCTTGGGGTCTGTGCTATTTACCAAACAGAATTTCGAAACAAAAGGCACTGGGAGATTGCAATCCAGTTCTCTGGATCCCCAGTTTTCAAGGAGCTGGTTCTACTCTGCATCAAAGCCGTTTTATATTCTGCAGAGCTGTTGTGAAGGGGGCTTGACAGAGAGACCCATGCCTTTCTAGAGTCCAGGAGGAAATGAGAAACGATACAAGAGCCTCCCAGGAGAGATGGGGAAATGAGTGGACAGTGGCCTCAGATCAGTTTCTCACAGGCCTCCCATGCCGTGGTGTTCCTGAAGGATTACAAAATACTCTGTTAAGACTTACATTGGCTGCAGTTCAAACATTTGTCTGCATTGCCTTTGAGGATATGGGAAGGTCACCAAGGGCATCAAAGCAGAACTATTCCTTTTTATGAACTGAGAAAGAATGCTTAGATAATTCTTCTGTTGAGAATAGGTGGGTGAAAAAGGAATGACTTAATGCCCATTTTCTGCATTTGTCCCAAACTTGTAATATGTAAGAAAAGCATAATGCATGCATATGTATATATTGGTATGTATCTAACATATATAACTAACATATATAACATGCATATATTATGTATTTCATATTATATAAGAATAGGATTTAATCAGGCAACAGCAAATAATCTGCAGTATGTTGTATAAGAAGAAAGCATTAATTTAAGTTGTGCATCAGGATTTCTTCTTGGGCTGTTGTGTGTACTTTTAATTACCACACCATATGGCATTTCTATACATTTATGCTCAGAGGATAGAGCATAAATACAGAGTAATCAAGATTTTTGAGAATGGTCAAATAGCTATCTTGCATTAGCAGAGAATACATTGTAAATACACCACTTTCTGATTAACTTCCTTGCCTTATAATGTTATAAACATGAGTTGGAACCATTGTATAAAGAAACGATGTCACGTATGCAAGGAATACTACTCAGCTATTAAAATGTTGAAATCCTCGCCTTTGCAATAGCATGTGTGGAACTCATAGGTTTTATGTCAAATAAAATAAGTGACAAAGAATGATAAATATTAAATAATTTTACTAGTGTCAAAAAGATAACAAAACAAAGCAAAAAATCAAATTTAGACTATAATGAAAGAGTAGTTGCCAGAAGGGAAGAGAAAATGGTTAAAGCAAATTAAAAGGGTGAAATGTATGTGGATGGATAGAAATTAGACATTTAAAACTGAAAAAATAGTTGTATAGATTTATTTAATGTACTTCTGAAATCTGTATAAACCAGTGCTATTTCTAATAAAAATAGAATAGTCAGGCACAAACCTATTTTAGAAATATGTTGGCATGCAATGGTTAAAATAACAACGTTGTTAGGTTTGGGGGAATTAACGTATTAGGGATTTTCTGTGTACTTGAACTTTGAATCCAAGAGATCTGGGTATGTTATAGTGAAGTAGGATAGAGGCTAAGATGCTTCAATTCCATGACAAGTTGGTAGATTATTAAGTTCATATGTGAGTAGCTATATATAGCTTTAGAGAAGTCTTTCTTTTTTTTCTTAATGCTTTCAAAAAGAATTAGATTCTGTACTAATAGAAAATAATATTTTAAACTGAGTAATATCTGGGAAAGAATGACCACAGTTCTGGAATGTCCCAACATTGTTAAGTATTGGCAGATGGGATTGGAGGCATTAAGTCTGAGAGAAGAGACGTAAAAATAAACTGAGAAATTATTTTTTCAAAGAAGTGAAGGACAGTTTGAAGAAAGCCAATTAACATGTAATTCAGATTTTTTAGGAACTGGGAGTAAAGTCAAATGCTAGAAATTAAACGAGGCACACACTCTGAGATTAATAGTTAAAAAACTATTAAATAATGCAATTAGCTGCCTTTTGAGGCATTGTCTTCTCACTAGCAGTGTTGTGTTTTCATATTTTTGT
Source organism: Sorex araneus (assembly GCF_027595985.1). Classification (NCBI taxonomy): domain Eukaryota; kingdom Metazoa; phylum Chordata; class Mammalia; order Eulipotyphla; family Soricidae; genus Sorex; species Sorex araneus. Next base: position 17,922,620 of record NC_073309.1, read on the forward strand.
TGTTTTGGTTCTTTAATCCACACTGGATTGTACTCAGATATTGCTCCTGGCTCCGTGCCCAACAATTACTCCTCGCAGTGCTCAGGGGACCATATATGGTGCAAAGGACTGGATTGGAGTCTGTGGCATCGAGGCAAGGGTCTTAATTTATGCACTATCTCTCTGGCCCCTTAACAGAAATCTTTAATGTTGTAAGTGTAATTCATACATAGAGTAAAACATGTAGCTGACTCAAAAATGTCTGCACCTTCCTGGTGGATGCTATATTGCACTCACTCATACTCCCAATACCAGCCTTTCAAACTAATCCATTTGATAAAACCAACCTAGAAAGTTCCTCAAACGTCCTCTCAAGGCTACCCGATAGATCAGAAACTTCTGATAATCTAAACAGAAGTGACCTTTCCTCTTTCCCTGCTACATTTTCCTTGGAAGGAATTATTACACCTACTTTATTAGAGGTGTTGTATGATCACAGATCTGTCAAACTCTGTATGCCAAATGCTAGTATTGCTTTAACACCTGTGATGTCTTTAAACTTAGCAGATGCTCAGCAAACATTTACTAAATCAACAAAGTAACTCTTTCCGTTATTAAAAAAAATCATCTGAGAGGAGTTTGGTTGAACCTCAATTTTAGAAATTTCAAGAAATTTTTATTTCAGAGTGATTCAATCTTATAGAGCTCAAATTTGTTAAGTGCCATATTCATTCTGTTCCCCTTTCTCATATCATGTACACAGTGACTTAAATTACAAAAAAAAAGTATTTAGTATAGGTCTATAGATCAGAACCTATTATAGGTTTCACTAGAATAAATCAGCAGATTCTTTCTCTTTTTTTCACTTTAAAAAAAGTTAACCACCATGAGAAACAGTTAAAGACTTACAAAGTTTCGTGATTATGTTTCAGTCATACAATGATCAAGTACCCATTAGTGCCCATTCTCCATCCACCACTGTTCCCAGTATCCCTCCTGCCATCCCCCTTTATTCCCCACTGCCTCCATCTTCTGTGGCAGGCACATTCTCCATTCTTTCTCTCTCTCCCTCCCTTCCTTCCTCCCTCCCTCCCTCCCTCCCTCCCTCCCTCTCTCTCTCTCTCTCTCTCTCTCTCTCTCTCTCTCTCTCTCTCTCTCTCTCTCTCTCTCTCTCTCTCTCTCTCTCTCTCTCTCTCCCCCTCTCCCTCTCCCTCTCTCTTATCGTTTGTAATACAGGTAGTAAGAGGTCATCATGTTTGGTCCATAGTCCACTTTCAGCATGCATCTCCCATCCCAAGTGAGCCCTCCAACCACCATTTACTTAGTGGTCCCTTCTTTGTCCCAGCTGCCTTTCCCCCCAGCATGTGAAGCCATCTTCCAAACTGTGGAGAGACCCTCCTGGCCCTTATCTCTACTATCCTTAGATGTTAGTCTCCCATTATGTTACTTTATAGTCCACAGATGAGTGCAGTCATTCTATGTCTGTCCTTATATATTTCATTCAATATGATATTCTCCATGTCCATTCACTTATATGTAAATTTCATGATTTAATCTTTTCTATAATAGCTGCATAATATTCCTTTGTGTAGATGTCCCAAAGTTTCTTTAACCAGATATCTGTTCTCAGGCACTCGGTTTTTTTCCAGATTCTGGCTATTTTAAATAGTGCTGCAATAAACATACAAGTGCAGATATCATTTCTACTGTATTTTTTTTTGTATCTCTGGGATATATTCCCAGAAGTGGTATTGCTGGGTCAAATGAGAGCTCAATTTCTAGTTTTTTGAGAAACATCCATATTGCTTTTCATAAACGCTGGACCAGTCAGCATTCCCACCACCAGTGAAGGAGAGTCCCTTTCTCTCCACATCTATGCCAACGCCAGTTGCTTTTGTTCTTGTGGATGTGTGTTAGTCGCTGTGGTGTGAGGTGATATCTCATTGTTTTTTGGATCTGCATCTCCCTGATGATTAGTGATAAAGAACATTTTTTCACATGCCTTGTGGCCATTCAAATTTCTTCTTTGAGAAATTTTCTGTTCATTTCATACCCCATTTTTTGATTGGGTTGGATGTTTTCTTCTTGTAGAGTTGAACCAGTGCCTTATATACCCTTGATATTAACCTTTTATCAGAAGGATATTGGGTGAATATCCTTTCCCATTCTGTAGACTGTCTTTGTGTTCTGGTCCCTGTTTCTTTTGAGATGCAGAAGCTTCATAGTTTAAGAAGCTTAGTTAAGTCCCATTTGTTTATCTCTGTTTCCACTTGCTTGGTCAGTGGCATGTCATCTTTAAAGATTCCTTTAACTTCAATGTCATGGAGGGTTTTACCTATCTTTTCTTTTCTTCAATGCAACTTGTGGATTCTGGTCTGATGTTGAGGTCCTTAACCCTTTTTTTTTTTTTTTTTTTTTTTTTGCTTTTTGGGTCACACCTGCACAGGAGTTACTCCTGGGTCTGCACTCAGGAATTACTTCCTGCGGTGCTCAGGGGACCATATGGGATGCTGGGAATTGAACCTGGGTTGGCCGCATGCAAGGCAAATGCCCTACCTGCTGTGCTATTGCTTCAGCCCCTCTTTAACCCATTTTATCTGACTTTTGTGTGTGGTGTTAGGTAGGGGTCTGAACCCATTTTTTTCTTTTGTGCATGTAGCTGTCCAGTTTTGCCAGCACATTTGTTAAAGAGGCTATCCTTGCTCCATGTTATATTTCTTGCTCCCTTATTCAAGAGTAGATGATCATATGTTTGAGGGTATTTAAGGTATTTAAGGATTTTTCAATCCTATTCCATTGGTATGCAGATCTGTCTTTGTTCCAGTACCAGGCTGTTTTAATTATTACTGCTTTGTAGTACAGTTTGTGGTTGGGGAAGGTAATGCCTCCCATTTATATTTGCCAAGAATTGCTTTAGTTATCTGTGGGGGCTTGTTGTTCCATATGAATTTAAGGAGTGTTTTATGAATTTCTTTAAGAATGTTATGGGTATCCTTATAGGTATTTCATTGAATCTGTATAATGCTTTGGGGAGTATTACCATTTTGATTAATTAATTCTCCCAAAACATGAGTAGGGGATGTGTTTCCTATACCTCATGTCCTCTTTTATTTCTTCAAGTAACATTTTACAGTTTTCGTTTACAAGTCCATTACCTCTTTAGTTAAGCTGATTCTAAGCTACTTGATTTTCTGAGGCATGATTGTGAACACGACTGCTTTTTTTTAAATGTATATATATAACTTTCTTTTCTCCGTTAATTGCATATAGGAAATCCATGGAGTTTTGGGTATTGATTTTATACCCTAAACTTTGCTATATGAATTTATTGTTTCTAGGAGCTTCTTGGTAGAGGATTTAGGATTGTCTAAGTATAGTGTGTCATCTGCAAAGAGTGAGAGCTGCATTTCTTCCTTTCCTACATGTATGCCCTTAATATCTTTTTCTTGCCTAACTGCTATGGCAAGTACATCCAGTACTATATTGAATAGATGTGGGGAGAGTAGGCATCCTTGTTTTGTCCCTGATCTGAGAGGGATGGCTTTTAGTTTTTCTCTATTGAGGATAATGCTTGCCATGGGCTTGTGATAGGTGACTTTGACTATATTGAGGAAAGTCCCTTCAATGCCCATTTTGCTAAGAGTTTTCATCATAAATGGGTGCTGGATCTTGTCAAATGCTTTCTCTGCATCTATTGACATAATCATATGGTTTTTATCCTTTCTTTTATTGATATGATGGATTGTGTTAGTTTACTTGTGAATGTTAAACCATCCTTGCATCCCTGGGATAAATCCCACTTGGTGGTGGTGTATGATATTTTCGATTAGTCATTGAATTTTGTTTGCTAAGATTTTGTTGAGGATCTTCACATTCGTGTTCATCAGGGATATTGGCCTGCAATTTTTTTTGTGTGGTAGTGTCTCTGTCCACTTTTGGTATTTGGGCGATATATGCCTCACAGGAACTATTTGGGAGTGTTTCTCTTTCTTCACTTTCCTGAAAAAGCTTGGAAAAGACTGGCAATAGGTGCTCTTTAAATGGTTGGAAGAATTCACAAGTTGAATCCATCTGGATGTGGGTTTTTGTTTTGGTGAAGTCTTTTAATTACTCTTTCAATTTCCTTGATAGTTATAGGTCTATTTGGGTATTACAAATCTTCCTGGCTCAGGCTTGAGAGGTTATAGTAATCCAGGAATTTATCCTGGATTCTTCTAGGTTCTCTTGTTTCATGATATTAAGGCCTTTTAAGTAGTCTTTGATGATCTTTTGGACTTCTTTGGTTTGTTGTGATGTCCCCCTTTTCATTTCTGATTTGATTTATTAGAGTTCTCTCTCTCTCTCTCTTTTTTCTTTGTGAGTCTTGTTAGTGGTTTGTCAGTATTGTTTAATTTCTCAAAGAACCAGCCCTTGGTTTCATTGATCTTCTGGTTTGTTTTTACGGGTTTCCATGTCATTAATTTCTGCAGTAAGTTTTATTATTTCTTTCCTCCTGCCTGGTTTGAGCTCCTTTTGTTGGTCATTTACTAAGATCTTAAGCTATGATGTCAAGTTATTTATGTAGACCCTTTCTTCCTTCCTGAGAAATGCTGGCAGAGCTATAAGTTTTCCCCTTAACACTCCTTTAGCTGCATCCCACAAGTTCTGGTAACTTGTGTTTTCATTCTCATTTGTTTCCAGGAATCTTTTTATTTCTTCCTTGATTTCCTCTCTGACCCACTTGTTGTTCAGCACTGAGCTTTTTAATTTCCAGTTGTTGGAATTGAGTCTCCATTTCTGATTAACTTCTATCTTCAGTGCATCATTGTCTGGAAAGATAGTTGGTATACTTTTTATATTCCTGATTCTATTGAGGTGTGTTTTGTGGTCTCTCTTGGAAAATGTACTATATGCACTGGAAAAAAATATGTATTCGGTTTGGGGGGATGAAAAACCCTGTATACATCTAGTAGTCCTCTCTTTTCCTTTCTTCCTTCAAAGCCAATACTTCCTTGCTGAGTTTTAGTCTTGTTGATCTATCAAGAGGTGATAAGATGGTATTGAAGTTTCCGACTACTAACAATGCTCTCCTTGAAGTCTATTAGCAGTTGTTTTTAGTATTTTGCTGACCTTTCATTGAGTGTGTATATATTTACCAGTGTGATTTATTCCTGATGTAAATATCCCTTAATTACTAAAAATAGCCTTTGCTGTCTCTTCTAATCTTTTTTAGCCTTAAATCTATGTTGTCAGATACTAGTATGGCCACCCCAGCTTTTTTGAGGGAGTTGTTTACTTGATGGATTGTTTTCCATTCTTTGATTTTGAGTCTGTGTTTGCTCTGACTGTTCAAATGTGTTTCTTGTAGGCAGCAGAATGTCAGATTCAGTTTTTTAACCTATTTTGCTACTCTGTGTCTCTTAACTGGTACATTTAGACCATTGACATTGAGAAAGATTATTGTCATGGAATTTTACGCCATCTTTCTGTAGAGGTTTTTTGTACTTGAGGGCTTTGTCTTGTCTTATAGTAGTCCCTTTAGTCCTTCTTTTAAGGTTGGTTTTGAGTCTATGAAGTTCCTGAGCTATTGTTTATCCATAAAATAGTGAATAATTCCTTCAAGTTTGAGTGAGAGTTTAGCCAGATAAAGTATTCTTGGTGAGGCATTCATTTCACTGAGATTTTTTTTTAATTTTTTTTTTTTTATTTTATTGAATCACCAAGTGGAAAGTTACAAACTTCTCAGGCTAATATCTCAGTTACACAATGCTCAAACACCCATCCCTTAACCAGTGCCCATATTCCACCACCAATATAAAAAAAACAAAAGCAAAAACAAAACAGACAAACAAACAAAAGAAAAAACAGTATACAGACCACCCCTCACCCCCCAACCCACCCCATAGGTGAGTGATAATTTCACTTCCTTTTCTCTTTACCTTGATTACATTCCAGATTTCAACACATAACTCACTATTGTTCTTAGAGTTTCAAAACAGACTCACTATTCTTGTTGGAATTTATCCCCTAAGAATACAGCTCTATTAATAGGGAAATATTTGATAATAAGTTTTCCATTGATGTGAATGAAGAGATAAAATGTTGCACGGCCGCTGTAGCGGCCTCGCGGCCCCGACTGGGGCTGGCCCTGTATCCCGCGGCTGTTTCAAGTTCAAAGCACACATTTTTTTTTTTTTTTCCGTGCCAAAGTTCATACCTTCTCAACGGACCCACAAAATGTCGGACACCACGCCTTCTCCCGGAGGGGAGAGAGACCAAGAAGGAAGGTTATTTCCTCCGTTAGCCGGCGTGGGGCAAAAGCTTAGTTCACAGTCTCCATACATGGGTGCAAGCACTTGCTGGAACCCCAATTCCTAAAGCTGTCTCTGGTTCCCGCTTGTTCCACATCCACCGGCTCTGCAGGGGCATGGGCGCCGGGGCCGAAAACCCGGCTGGCCGGAGCCGAGCACGGGCCCCGACTGGGCTGAGATTTTTTTTTTTAACTACATCCCACCCTTGTCTTTGGGTTTTCTCTGATAATTCTGTGGTAAATCTGAGGGATGCTCCTTTGTATGTGATTTCCTTCTTTGACCTTGCTGCTTGCAGTATTGTGTCTCTATATGTGGCATTCATTGTTCTGATTATGATACGTCTTTGAGTATTTTCGATTAGGATCTCTTTTAGCTGCTGCCCTTAGGGCTTCTTGGATGCCTGCATTCTCCAGCTCTGGGAAGTTCTCAGCAATAATATCTTTAACTATTGTGACTTCATTGGGGTTGCCTCCCTGTCCTTCTGGTACTCTGATGATTCTTTTGTTGTACCTCTTGAATTCATCCTCTAGGTCTCTTATTTGTTTAAGTGCTATTTTGAGATCTCTTACCATTATATGTTATTCCCTGTATGCTTTCTGCAGCCCATCTTCAAGCTCACTGATTCTGTCTTCAGCTGCTGTCATTCTACTGTTGAGGGCACCCACTGAGTTTTTAATTTCATCTAACAAATCCTTTGTTAGTAACACTTTGTAGCTTTCTAATTTCTGCTCTCATTTCTTCCTGTATTTTGTTGGCTGTCCATTCCACTGTTTCTTTCATGTCCTCCTTTAATTTACTGGATGCCTGTTCCACCGGTTCCTTGAGCTCATTAAACATCCTCAACATTTCATCTCTGAATTCTTTATTGGAGAGATTATATTTGTGGGTATTCCCTGTTGAGGCTTTGGGGCTCTTTTCTTCATCCACTCCTCGTGGTCGGGATCTGCACTGTTTCTACATGTTGCTGTGGTAGTACGGAGCAGGGTCCCTCCAGTTCACTCTCAGTGACCCTCTTCTCTCTGAGAGGGAGGATTCTAGATGGGCCCAGTCAATGGTGGTCTCCTTTTTCCTCTTTCAGAATGCTACCTCTTTGGTGCTTCTCTATGCCTTATGTGAGGCCTCTAGTAAAGCTTCAGGGAATGTGTTCTTTTGCATTTAGGCTAATTCAGTTTCTTGTGTTCACTGTTATTTTGGTGAGTTTGGGGAGTATTTTGATTGAAATTAGCTAGTGGAGTATTGGCCTAATGTTTTTGGTATAGCCAGGCTGTCCTCATCAGAATTAGGTAATGGACGCTGAGATGTGAATCTAAAGTGTTAGGGAAGGGAAAAATAGCTTCAGGTGCTGCATCCTTTAATGGCATGCTCACACACCAGTGTACCAGTGGGAGGAGGAGCCGCTCGGTGCCTGCTCAGGGCTAGCACTTCAGTTCACTTCTGGTGCACCCCTAAGACTTGCGTGAGTCCCCTTTGGCCTAGGTACTCAGAGGGCACCTCGGCCAAGAAGGGGGGTTGTCTTCAGGTTCCCTGGATCTGCTCCAGCAAATTCTTTCTTAAGGGCTCTCTAGACAAGAGCATTTAATCTTTCCCCCTGAAACTTCTTTAAAACCTAGAAATTTTTATAAGACCCCAGGTGTAGAGGTATATGGAATAGGTATATCAGTCAAGCATAATATTAAATCATAAATAATTTTATTTATAAACATTTCTTTGATGCACATATAACTTTACCACTATATAAAGACAATGTAATTTTGCATACTGATGAGGCAGATCTGTTTATTTTTACATAAAGAATTTAATCTTAGGCTGACTGATACCACGGGATGTGGAATATTTTCAGTATTTTTTTCAGAATTGATCAGCATTTTTATTTTGTAATATCAATGTTGAAAACTCCACACTGCATAAGAGCCTAGTACAAAATGGCAGAAATATGTTTAGGGCCATTTCAGAAGTTATTTGAAATCCTTTTCTAATCTCAGACCAAAATTAATTTAACTACTTTTTAGAAAAATTGGGTTAAGCCTATATTGCTGGATAACTCTGCAGATTGTTTTTGAACTTTCAATGGCAGTTGACTGATTTGTTTTTAATTTAAACTGAATATGGGTTATAAACCCAATAGTTTTTAGAATAAATTTTGTAAGAAAGTATGTTTGAAACTGTCTCCAGATATTTCAGATGACCAATGATGATACAATTAAATCTTTAGGAAGATTATTTTCAATTATAAAATTGTCTGTAGCTGTTTGCATTTCTAAAGAAGTATTTTCCACCCGATTCTTCCATATGTTAATGTTTTTAGTAAAAAATTCAACAAAAATGTTGCAGATTTTTCTTTGAGGCATGTTTAAATCCTCTTTAAAATTTTGAAAAGTGAAAGTTTTGAATGCCATAAGTCATTATGAAAAAGAAAACCAAAATTGTGTTTATGCTCAGTCAAAAATATGGCAACATAGCAGCATTGTCTTTCCGTTTCAATGATCTGTTTAAACACCACTTGAGAGCCACCTTCTGCATGTGGTAGTAAGCATTAGTCATTTGAATTCATGTCTTTGCAAAGATTTAAAGACAACTGAATGTGAAAGGCATGGCTTTTAATGAAGCAATTGATTCTGTTATTCTGATAGTATCACAAGCAGAACGCAAAATCTTGTGGTTTTTGTTTTCTGTTTGTTTCTTTGTTTTCTTTTGTTTTTTGTTTTTGAGTACAAGTGACTCCCAATCATCCAATGAATAAAAGTGGCAATGTTCTTTGCCACTAGATTTAACTTTTGCTACAAATCTGCCATTCTTACCTGTAATGGCTCTAGCACTGTCTGTACACTGTCTGTCTAGCACAAATTTTCTACTGAAAACGTCATTTGTGAAAAAGTGATTGACTTTAAGTTAATATCTACCGCTTTAGAATGACTTTCTAGAGAACAATCAAAAACTAACTCTTCATGTATGTTGCTTTCATAAACAAATTTTACATTAAGCAACATCTGTGCCATATTAGAAATATTGTTCCATCAAACTGAATCTCAAAATTTAGCCTCCCCTAAATTTACATAAACTGTTTAAAATTGTTATTAATAAAACAATAAATAATAATCTTTACTAATAAACGTCTCTGTGAGCTCTCCGTGAGCTCTCCTCACAGAGAGCCCATCAAGCTACTGAGAGTATCCCACCCGCACAGCAGGGCCTAGCAAGCTACCTGATTGATATGCCAAAAAAAGTAACAAGAAGTCTCATAATGGAGATGTTACTGGTGCCTGCTCAAGCAAATAGATAAACAACGAGATGACAGTGCTACAGTGCTAGTAAAATGTCGAAAATTTTTTTGAAACAGTATCACTTGGGGAAAAAAATTGATGAGTTTTCTCCGATATCTTTACCCATAAACAATTTTATTAACAGTGGTAGGTAACAATGACATCTTCTCCTTTAGCATAGAGCTTTATAGTTTTTTTAATTAAATAAGAAGTTTGCAAGATGAAAGTCAAGCTCGTCATTCACAATAAGAAAGTTCTCAAAACTTTAATTTTAATTATTTGAAAAATTAAAGGTTGTTCAAAATGTTCCTTAGTTTTATTACAGTTCACTGCATGCTTGGTATTAAGATGTCATTTTAGTTTAGCTTGCTTAGCTTGGAGAACTGTGCTCTCCATAGCCAGAACTTTATTACAAATTAAGTAAAGGAAGAAGTTTTCTACACCATCATGGTGATTATAATTAAATCAGTATTACACAAATAATTGAACATGTTTTCTTTTTTCTTGTCAGTTCAGGTGTACAATAACCTGGTAGTAAAGACTAGCCACATTATCATTATTTTTACCTCCCCTGTCAAAATTTATCTGTAGCATTGTAGCACTGTCATCCCATTGTTCATTGATTTGCTTGAATGGGCGCCAGTAACGTCTCCATTGTGAGACTTGCTATTGTTTTTGGCATATCGAATACACCACAAGTAGCTAGCCAGGCTCTGCCATGCGGGCAGGATACTCTAGGTAGTTCGCTGGGTTCTCCAAGAAGGACAGAAGAATTGAACCCAGTTTGCCTTGCACACAGCTGACCCAAGTTTGATTCTTCCATCCCTCTCAGAGAGCCTGGCAAGCTACTGAGAGTATCCCGCCCACCCGGCAGAGCCTGGCAAACTACCCGTGGTGTATTCTATATGCCAAAAACAGTAAAATTTAGCTACTTGCCCATAAATAGAAAAATCTTTGTCATAGATTACAAATAATTGCTAGTAATTTCTGAAACAAATGCTAACTTTATGAAACTTCACATTTGTGCTTAAAAATTGATGTTCACACATATACATACAGTGAAGATGGGAAGTATTATTAAAGGCTTTTGCCTTGATGCAACTAGCTGCTTATGTTTTTGTAAGAAAAGGAGAGAACAGCAATTTGAAAAGTTAAATATTCTAGCAGGATGCAATCCAAGGGTAGACTAACTTGATATTTGTGTGCTGGGAAATGATGATTTACAACTTTTATCTTCTGTAATGAGAGTATTATGTTCCTGCGAGAGCAAAAACTTTGTAGGTACAGTACACACACTGACCTCCTAACATACAGTAGCCTTGAATCTTAGCCCAGGTGTTTCTGCAGCGATCCTGGGAGTGGGGTGTCCCATGGGATGTGAGTGGCAACGAGCACATCTGTGTCTGATCAGTACCAAGACTGTAGTGAGGTTGTGTGGTGCAGTATGGGAAGCGCATGCTGCGTTTCAGGTTCATGGTGCATTATTTGATTTTGAATGAAGTGCGGGGGCTCTGTATACTCAGAAACCTCTTACTGTTGCCAAATTGTTCACGAACCCCCACCCCAGGTGGAATCAGGTGGCTCCAGGTGGCATCAGGGTCCCCAACTTAAGAAGCTTTGCTGTAGGGGAGAAACCACGTTGTACCTCATGCAGATTGCTAGCGGAATTCAGAGATGCATCATTGTAGGACTGGAGGTTCTTTTTTCTTACCATTTATAAATTGAGGCCATATTCTGGCTCCTAGGTCATGCCAGTTTCTTGACTCTTCTCTTTTTACTTCAAAGTCATCCGTAATAGGTTGCCTACACGACGTCTTTCTCAAGTCTTCTCTCTCTAACTCACTCTTCTACCTTCTATTTTCTGTTTTAAAAGTTTACATGGGACCAGAGGAGGTAGTACAGTCAGCAAGGTGCTTGCCTTCATACAGCTAAACCAGGTTTGATCCTCAGAACCACATACAGTCCCCCAAATTTTACCAGAAGTGATCTCTGAGTCAACCTTGTATACAAAGCCAAGAGTTAGCCCTAAGTACGTACAGTTGTGTATGACTTCAAAACTAATAACAGAAAGTTATTATGCAATTGAGGTCTACTTATGTAATTAAAAATATGAATTTATGCAATTAGAGGTATCACTGGGTTTGGGGTACAGGCAAATGACTCCTGTTTGGTCTCTGTCTCCATCTGACTCCTTAAGCATTGCTTAGGAGTGGCCCCAGGTACTGTGAGGGCGGTGGTGATGTTCACCAGACCCCAGGACCAGACCATCTCTGCAGCTTCACGTCCTAGCTTTGATCTGTGTGAGCCGGTTGGCTGGAGAATTGCTGGGATTGGGTCCCACAACTCTTGAGCACTGTTGGAAGCCCTTCAAAAAGCTTTCCTTCCTTCCTTCCTTCCTTCCTTCCTTCCTTCCTTCCTTCCTTCCTTCCTTCCTTCCTTCCTTCCTTCCTTCCTTCCTTTCTTCCTCTCTATTTTCTTTCTTTCTTTCTTTCTTTCTTTCTTTCTTTCTTTCTTTCTTTCTTTCTTTCTTTCTTTCTTTTTCTTTCTTTCTTTCTTCTTTCTTTCAACATATACCACACAGATGATTCAGAAAAATCTACTGCTTAAGCACTTTAATATCTGCACTTTAATATCACACTATAATTTGTGTTAGTCAAACATTAACCAAGTGTCTGTCTTTGGTGGTAAATGCCACTGTAAACATATTCAGATCCTATGATTAATTCTACCTACCATCCCAATTTCTTTTCACCATACAACGTGGTATAGTTACAGGTCGTGGGAACTTGGAACTGAGCATAGTTTGAAATTGTTACTGTGTCTACAAAATAAAAATATCTTTTATTTTTTTCTTGGCTTTGGAGGCCACAACTGGTGCAGTGTTTAGGCCTTACTCCTGGCTCTGTATTCAGGGATCACTTCTGTCAGGGCTCGGGGGATCAAATGTGCTGCTGTGGTATTGAACCCTGGTCAGCTGCATGCAAAGCAAGCACCTCACCCACTGTACTAATGCCCCAGGCCTCAACAGGTGTTGTTACAGGAAGAAAATTAATAACCTTCTATTAGGTTTTATAAGTCATGACCAGCTCTACTTTCAAACATTTACTAAATTCCTATATTCTACATTCTAATGTGCAACACACTTGCACATTCTATATTTATAAATTATTGACTCCTTGCTGCAAATGAAGAAGATAGATTTTTATCAAACTCAGTTTAGAAAGGGGACACAAAATAAGAGAGTTTCAGAATTCCATCAAAGTTACACATCCTGTAAGTGGAAAATTGAAATCTTCAATAATGGATCATGAATCCATAGAGTTATTTTATCCTCTACACACCAAGATTTTTTAATCTTCAGTCTGCATTTTTTTTCAAATTTTTTCAATTTTTTTTATATTTAGTGGCTGGATGAAATTGAAAAAAATATTAACCATGATCTTATTACAGGTAATAGAACAACATTAAATCAGTTGAAAGTCTATTTGCTTCCCCTCAACAATGTTTTTCCATTAATTTGCCATGTATATAGTAGGTAGCAATGGGAAAGTCTTTGACAACAATTTAAAAAAAAAGGAAAATGTATTATGAAAGGGTTCCAAATCACTAAGCCACAGTAGACTGCAACAGAATCACTGCAGAATATCTTCTACTAAAAATGTGGGTCATATTGAGCGTCCGGGTATCTAAACGATTCCCTTAGTCATATTGGACTGCATCCATCCACTATGCAGACAGATGGTATGGATATGTTTGACTGAATATGAACTGATGGAATCTGAAGTGTTTGCTGAATGTTTTCCCATCACGACCATATTCATTGCCCATCACTTGTGGTTTGGTTTCTCAAGATATTGTGCCTCCTCTGATTTCATATTTAAAATTAGAAAAGAATGCTTCCAATACAAATTTGAGCTCTATGTCTATTTTACTTGCGCTTCAAGGATCAAACTTGATTGATTTAACCAAGACAAATTGAATCTCAAATGTGATTTTCTGTCATGGTAAAGAGGAAACAGGAATATAGTTTACCTTTCTTTGAAAAGCAGAATTAAAATTAATATGAAAAGGTCTGTGGTTTCATATGCTTTGAATGGATGACAAAGGAATAAACAAGAATGTCCATAATCTAAAAAAATCTACATAATAGAAAAGTCATTCAAAATAAGATTTGGGATGTAAACATAATATTAAAACATAGCCCCACAAGAGGCATTCCATATCCACTACTTTTATTATTTCAGTGTGCAACCACCTTGTGTTCAAAATACTTAGACACAATTTAGAAGCTTGGACATTAAAGAGATTAAATTATAATTGTTTAGTTTGCATACTTAGGTTAACCACATGGATTTTACTTTAATTAATTAAAATACTATGAAAACGAAACATTTAAATTCCATCTAAGTCACTTCCCTAATCTGCATCATAAAAGAATTAATATGAATAAGAATTCTAAAGTCATTTGTGAAGTCATTTATAACCTTTATGTATTTCCTATTCTCCTGATTAAATTACATGTCTGAGTGATTCTTAATTATATTTTGCCAAATGATTTGAAAGCTTTCTATCTTAAGGTCTGTTAGTAAACAAATGAATGTGAAAAAATAGAATATGTCCAATATAATTCATATAATGTAAAAGCTTTATCATTGTCACAGGCGTCCTAGTGCAAATGGTTGCTACTAATAAAGTCAACTCCAGCAAGAGTTATCTTGGCAAACCGGAGGTTCACGAAAGATATATTGTAGACATCTCCTTGAAATTTATGCTCCATACAGATTATCTTCTATTAACTGGTGAGCTTGAACCTTGAAAGGAGTTTCAAGTTTCAGATAAGTAACACACATCACTGAACATTACGTCTGCCACCTGGTAATGGATAATATAAATACAGCACATTTATTCAGCAGGGAAAGGAAACTGCTTCTATAGCCAATTCTCAATTATTCGGGGTAATGGGGGAAAACCTTTGAGTGGTTATCCATAAATACAGATAATTGGCAGAATATGTAAATTAGATCCCATCTTACAATGTTTATGAACATTTGGGCTGGATAGTGATAAAAGCAGAAATGAGGAATTATTAAAGCACCATAATTGTTACCAAGTATTTGACAGATTCATCCTTGCCTAAGTCTCCTCCCATCTCTCTGACTTCCTCCTCCATATCCTCCTTTGTCCACTCTCAAAATGCATAGCTTCCTCTTGGTTCGGCATTCTGCTCTCTTCTCTTTTTCATATACTAATACTTCCTAGTTTATCTATCACCCACTCTCATGGTTACAGATAGCAAGAGAGAACATGCTTTAAAAAAAAAAAATGCTGGTTGAGTGAACAAATTGCAGTGTTACCCACCTCTGTGTTGTTTTCATTTAATTAAATGCCGAATGTATAGTAGATGAAGTTGTCAAACCTATAGGTGTATTACTGTTGTCTAGGGAGTTTTAATGAGTTTTATGGCAGCCCCCTAAAGCTTTTACTCCATCTCTGAAATCAGAATCAGGCATGTGATTGTGAGTAGCAGGAAATCACCTTACAAATTAACATACCAAACAAACATGAAAACACAGATAAAAGATGAGAGAAGTTAAAGAAACAATGTCCAATACTTTGATTTATATCTTTCTAAAATGTAGCTTATGTGAGTGTATTCTGTCTGAGTCACTAAGAATTCTCTCTCAAAATGAGATGGCAGCTCTGATTATGATACAACCAAGCACTAGATTTTGATTTAAACTCAATCAATAATCAATCAATTGTATAAGTTATAATCAATCGTAGAATCAGGATATGGTCCTCAAGATGGCTGAATTCATTGAATGGTAAGGATTGGAACATCATTAAAACTGCATCAATCATTGCAAGGCTAATGGTATTTTTTTTATTTTAATTTTTAGTCAGTGAAACTCTCTCTGTTAGAAGCTATATGATAGCAAGTGCAATTTTTTTTTAATACTCTTGACTGCTTTGTGGGTTGCATATTCCAGAAGGCTTTCTGACATGGGAATGTGACTAGAAAATGTTTGTGGTACAGCAATCTCATCATTTCCCCATGGAATTAGCTGTTGATTTTGATCTGTGCTCCTCCACAGTCATATTTTTCAACACTTCATAAAACTTCCAACAGTGGTTAGAATAAAGGTGTGTATCTGAAAATCTTTGGATTAGGTCCTCTAGAATTGGTCAAAGTCCTCATCCTCCACAATACTCCCTCTGTGAACAAATTTGTAATCGTGTATCTTATGGTGATTCAATAAAAAAATAAATAAGATGATTTTCTATTTTGTGCTCAATTCTCTGACATTAATGGCTTGTATTTACAATTCTCAAAGGAGCACTCTCTCCAATTTTGATACTTCGGCCTAGACTAGACATTTATTTTGAACTCCTTCTACCTTCTCCTCTCCTCTTTCAATCCCAATGTTACTTCTGTCAGTCTTCACATAATAATTGCCAGAGCTTGATGATGAGTCCTCCCTCTATTCCCTTTCAGTCGTCACAGAATTGCAACCAGAGATATCCACTTCCAGATGAAGAGTCTGCATATTTTGGGCTTCAAAATCACCACTTTGTATCCCATGATAATACCAGAAGCTGAATGTGGCCATCAAGGACTTCCGTCTACTCATTGTCAACCTTCATACAGTGGCACTATTGCCTGGTTCTCTAGCTCCAGTTACTTGGCACCTTTTTAGATGATATTGTGTCTGATTTGTTTTCTTCTGTGGCAAGTCATTCATGTCCTCTCTCCTCTGTCTAAACAACTCTTCTTCCTGGTTTTGCTTGTCAAATCCTTCCCCCAACACCTACCTCCAGCAGCACCACCAATCTCCTTTATAATTTCTACAGTAATACTCCATTTCCAAATTGTTACCCCTAGATGAACTTTTTTATAGTGTCACTTATTGCAGCTAAAACAATCACTTCCCCACAGATGTATCTCAGTGCTGCCACATTTCTGGTACTATAATTGCCTACAATTAATACCTTATAGATAAATTACTAATCAAGATGCCCACCTACTTCCTTAGCTTTGATTTAGTATCTTTATTCTGTCCTTCTCTATACGTCTCCTATTTTCATTCTTATAATCACTGGCTCATTGTACTGTCTCAACCACCAGAATATAAAAATTTTTGACAGCAAAAGATGTGTCTCCAAGTCTTTATATGGTGCACTATGTAATTCTTGGTGTGTAAGATATAATGAAAACATAGTGAAGTTGATGTAACTTCTCTCTATTTCTCTCTCTCTCTCTCTCTCTCTCACACACACACACACATGCACACACACGATCAATATTTCCACATCCCAATTTTAAAGGTAATTTTTATTTTAAACCAGATTTTTCATTTCTCTGACTATTAAGCCCATGATTTTGGCTTTCCTCAGTTGACTGGACTGGAAAGCACCAATGAACTGTAGTGAAGATATATTGACACTTTGGTGGTGGGCATGGGCATAGCAACACTGTACCCCTCAAACATATAAACGTTCACATGCCTGTAAAACAATGTTACCTAAGTGGCTTTCTTTCAAAGTTTTATAGTCTAATCTCATCTTGTCTGTCTCAATTATCAGCAGGGATACGGAGACCACACTGGTTCTTTCTGAAAAATTTTCTTACAAACCATTGTTTTGGTGAACATACAGCCTCAGAGTTCACCCTTTGGGCCTGGAGAAATAGTACAGGTGTTAAGATTCCTGTCTTGCTTGTAGCCAACTCTGGTTCAATTCTTGGCATCCCATATGGTCTCTCCAAGCACTGCCAGGAATTTTCTTTTTTTTTTTCTTTTTGGGTCACACCCAGCGATGCTCAGGGGTTACTCCTGGCTCTGCACTCAGGAATTACTCCTGGCGGTGCTTGGGGGACCATATGGGATGCCGGGGATCGAACCTGGGTCGGCCGCGTGCAAGGCAAACGCCCTACCCGCTGTGCTATCGCTCCGGCCCACTGCCAGGAATTTTCTCTGAGCACAGAGCCAGGATAGTCCAACCTGCTCTGCAAACTCCTCCTGGAAAGAAGAGTTCACAGCACTGTTCCTAAATGACCATGTCTGTCTTGGATTTAAGCTTGGATTTGCCTGGTAAGCTTTAAAAATGCTAGCACAGCGGGTAGGGCGTTTGCCTTGCACACGGCTGACCTGGGCTCGATTCTTCAGCCCCTCTCAGAGAGCCCAGCAAGCTACCGAGAGTATCTCGCCCACATGGCAGAGCCTGACAAGCTACCCGTGGCGTATTCGATATGCCAAAAACAGTAACAACAAGCCTCACAATGGAGACGTTACTGGTGCCCGCTCGAGCAAATCAATGAACAATGGGACGACAGTGCGATATCACTGAGCACCTTCTCAGGACCAACTGCAATCATCACTTTCTACAACTTGCTTTATTCAATCCTCTCTATAGTCAAAATGAGAACTGCTAATTTCCGCAAGTGTATAAAAATTTACATCTTGGCGGTTCCAGGGATGTGGATCAGTTGTAAAGCACTGCCTGAACTCCGTGAAGCTTGGAGATGGAGTCTCGGTGACACCCCCTACCAGCACGTGCCAGCGGCACTGCCAGCAGAGCACCCAAGTGCTGGGGCTTTGCACACGACAACGAAAGGGATGGAAAGGAAGAGGAGCGTTTTTTTAAGTAGCTCTATAAAAAGCTACTTTAAAAAAAAAGTAGGTTTTTAACCTCGGCAGCTTGGTCCCTGAGTGTTTTGTCATATTCTGAGTTCCTCACCAAAAAACTACTTTGAATTTGCCCGTCTTCAACAACCGTTTTCCAGCACATACCCAACTAGACCGTGACTGAACTACCCTACTGCCTTTCAAGACCTTCAAGAGACATCTTTCTCTAGGATACCTCATCTTATTTCCATTACTTCCGTCCCCTGCCTTAGTCTTCTCATTCTTGAACTCCCAAACTCCTGGTGGGAAAATTTGTAGTTTTCATTTACCCCATGGTAAAGGGATTGTAACAGCTGCGACGCTGCACAAGTTTGCTTGGCACACACGGCTGGGATTTGACAGGTAAAGAGCCTAGTTCGCTGCGCCCCTCCTCTCCATTCGACAAAGGAGCATGTTTCAGACTCCCCCCGACAGTTGTCAAATGGGAATGAACGTCAGTTCCTCCACACCTATAAACGGTTTGCCAATACCAGCCGTTCTTAGCTTCCTCCCTCTCCCTCTCTTCTCCATATTCCCTTTTTGGTGCTCTCTGGGATCACTACCCGAATTCACTATCCAAATCCTTGGTTCGGAGTCAGTCGGTGAAACAACTGTCCCTATGAGCTGCTCGCAGCCGTCAAGTTCACTCCTCTGTCCCCCTTTGATTCCAGCGTCCTTATTTGGACATGATTTGGACAGAATTTGCAGTTTCTGTTCAGGAGATTCCCCCAGGGGGTCTCCAGCTTTACCTGTATTTTAAAACATTTAATATCTCTTTGCCTCTTCTCTATTGCCTCTTCCCTAAGCGCTACTTTGCTTTGGCGCCAAGCGTGCCCTGCAGCCAGGACCGTGGAGAGGTCTGTGCGAACTTTTCTTACAGAAGTGGCTCTGGTGCCACGTCTGACTTTTAAGTTGAATATCCTATTATCCAGCACCACTGACCAGGTAACTGTTAGTCATGCTTTGAGTCCTTTGTGATTTCCAGAAAATTGGCCCAAGGGAAATAGTCTCTGTAAGTAAAGATTATATCCTGTGTTCCCAGCAGCTCATCAGAGGATGAGATTTAATGCTATTTCAGACTCCCATTTCAAATTCGTGTTGCCAGCCTGTCATAAAAGGCATTTTTTAAAGAAATCTGTGACTCTTGGAAGCTGATCGCAACTAAAAGAAATGCTTTTTAGCATAGTTTTCACTTTAAATATATAGATACGTAAAATACCTCAAACCAAATCCAATTCATTTAATTTGGCATCTAGATTAGATGCTTGATTTTTTTATTTTTTTATGGTTTAATATTGGTTCTTCAATCTTTTATGCTGAATCTTTGTCTTTCTTGCGAAGGTTATTTCTTTCTTTCATGGGATTCCTGTTGGGCAAATATAATCTTTTTAATAACAGATAAACATTTCACAGTTCTTTGCAATAACTCTTGATAATAATACCACTCTGATTTCCACATTCTCCTAGCCACTTAAACAGTACCAGTTTATTAACCAAGCAATTTATCAATATTTATTCATGATGCCAATGGCAGACTTCTTGTCATAAATAATTATTGAGGTAATAAATAGTTTTATTATTAAAAACTGATGACAAGAGCAGAGTGATTACCGTGATAAAGACTGATGACAGGTCTTAGTATCCGATGCGACGCTCAGAACACTGTGCAGATTGAATCTAAGGCCTCCTGCATGGATAATAAATTGTTATTTCAGAGAATAAAATGATTGATACATTTGCTTGCTGTGGAAAAAGCATTGGGGAAAAGATTCTACTCCCTAACTTATTTAAACCGGCTATGGTGAAATTTTCTTTCCTTGTGACAAATTTAACTTTCCAAGAATGTGACAGCTCCTTGGCAGAGGGATGAGCCGACACGCATTCCTTTTGAGAAGCTCCTAAAAGTCAAATTCCGTTTGGAAAGTCTCTGATTGTGTTATGGCCTCAGTGGCGCCCTCTGCAGGCAGAAAGCTGGGATCAAGGCCAAGGCGCTGGGTGGGACCTTGGTGAGGGAATTTGACATCTGATACTATGACTAGCTCAACAAGGAGACAAATGAAGTCTGTCAGATTACTTGGGAGGAACTGCCACTGACTCTCCACTGCCTGGCTCAGTGCACAAGCTCATTGTACTTTTTTTCCTATTGGTTTGATCTTACCTCTTATGACAAACTAGCCCTGGAGACCATCCATCTTTTGACAACCTGGAAAATGACTGTATTGGGAGAAGGAAGGGAGGAGGAAGAAAGAGAAGAGTGTGTGTATGTGTGTGTGTGTGTGTGTGTGTGTGTGTGTGATTTGAAAGCCGATGTACTATGCATTTGTAAATGTTTTGTTTATAATTCTTATTACTCCAGATTAAAATGGGATGACAAATGTTGTGGGAATCATCTCAAAGGGTTACCTAAGATTTAACATGCACACCGGTTATTCTGTGCTATCTATTTGTGTGACAAAAAGGCACGGGAAAGAATGATAAATATGTAATTTGAAATGTCACCCAGTAACAGCAGGGGTGAACTAAAGCAGAGAATAATTTTATTTTCCAGTTTGTAGTTTTAGGGAACACTTGAAACATCAAGTATTATGTGTATTCGATAATTCTGGATCAATTCTGAAAGAACTGCTTGTTTGTGATGCCCAAGTATTTGCATTTGAAGTCTGAATATATTCAATGTATTCATCCTCCTCTGTACATACTCAACAATCTGAGGGTAGCACAAGGCTTGAAAAATCATTTTTGTGAAAATTCCAGCTTTGTAGTTTTCAATTATTGAAATGTTTGGATGTGTGAAAATATGTTATATTAGCGCCATATTTTCAGAATAGTTCTTTATTTAATTGGTAGCCTTATTTTATGGAGTATGGGCTTGATAGGAAAAATAACTAAGTTTCACAACTCAATTACTTTAAATGTCTGGTAAAAAATACACTGAATGCATTTATAAGGAGCTGGAGATATTTATTCCTCTTTTCTTCGAGTTTAATGTTTTCTTGCAGATGATCGCTTTAAAGGTACTTTTAAGCATCTCAATGGTGATAAAGATATTTGCTTTGGTTATAAAGCAAAAAGCCCACAAAACTGTGATGCTTTGTAATTGCCAAACCTTAAATTTACAGTATAAATCGAGTATCGTGGCATGACAGTGGAGAAGTTTTCACTTCTTGTAGGTCTCTGTTTAATTCCCAAAGATGTTCAAATTCTAACAGTTATTAAATTAGACTCAATTAACATTTATAGCAACACGAGAGGATGTGTTATGTTTCTCAGGGTGGAGCTGGGATTTAAAAGAGTCTATCTTCAAGAGATACATGATTTATGAAGACGCGCGAGAGAAACATATTATAGATAACTTGGTGAGGAAATAGTTTGCAAACCCCTATTCATATTCTGCTCAGAGAAGTGCAGGTGGCTATCAACTCAGCTCAGCAGAACATTCACACACTCTCTCACATTCGTTTAGGGGGATACTGGGGTGCCAAGCACAACACTAGGCACTTGTGACAGACAAATTCATAGCCTTGCCTTGGTGCTCAACAAACATTGATTGATTCCCAGTTAGCCAAATCCTAAGCTAAGTATTGAGGATAAAGAAAAAAAAAATGTCAGAAAGAATCTCTGCCCTCAAAGACCTCAGAGAGGGGATAGTCATATACATAGAGTGCCAAAAATGTTGAGCTTATTGTGGCAGAGCTTTGAAAACGACATAAGGCAAACAAATATAAGATCTCAATAATTGTAGCTGAAAGAGAGGAAGTGATGCAGGAAAAGATGTGGTCAAGCTATCTTCAATGATGATCTGGTTTTCAAAAGTAAAACTATGGGGTGGGGGGCAATGTTTCATGTGGCCCGAGGAGCTTTGTTGCAAATTAATGAAAATAGAAGCCAATTTTTCTTAACTTTAAACAAATACAGAATTTATCATCAGGGCAGTAAATATACCTTGGACTGGAAAATGAAATAAGAAAGACCCAATAACAGTGTGCCTATCTTACCCATTTCAATTAGCTGTCAGGTATTATACCGTTACTCTCCACATTCTGGGTCACTTAAAGAATCCAAGAAAGTGTTGGTATCGCCACTGAAACTGATGAGCAAAGTATGATTCAGTGAGATGAAGAGACTTCCTAAGGCTCCTAGGTTGTCTTAATCAAAATGAATGTTTTTTTCTTGCCCTGAAATATGTGGCAAATCCAATAAATGAAGTGGTGCTCACTATTTTAGTGGAAGAAGCAGATGGAACTCACTTTAGACACTATCAGGGGTTTTGTGGAAGAAAGTTCCAGGAATGTAAACAGCAGAGAATAGAAGCTTCGGCCAACTAGAAAAGCTTTTGAACAATCCAGGTTTATTCTCTCTCCTTTTGAAAGGGAGGCTGTGCCCAGCTGCTTTGGGAGGCCACCAGAGCTTACCCTATTGTGCTCAGCTGTTCACATGGGACCAGTGCTGAGTATCAAACTCCGTCCTGGCAGATGCTCTCTAGTACCTGAGCCATCTCCCTGGCTCCTGAGCATGTCTCTTAAGTAAGCATTTGTCTTGTCCATCATTCCATTTGGTACATTATATATGAACCAACCAATCCTTCCTTCCTTCCTTCCTTCCTTCCTTCCTTCCTTCCTTCCTTCCTTCCTTCCTTCCTTCCTTCCTTCCTTCCTTCCTTCCTTCCTTCCTTCCTTCCTTCCTTTTTTCCTTCCTCCCTTCCTCCCTCCCTCCCTCCCTACCTCCCATCCCACTTTTGTAGAAAAAATAACTAACTAATAAGGTATAATTGAAAAATGTTCAAACACTTCTAACCCTGACCCTTGGCAGATAGAACATTTGAATATATAAATACAGCCGACTAAATACTTCCTTTTAGAACTTTAAATAAGGAGAGACTCTTGCCCCCCACCTGGTTGTCTTCAACAGGCCCCCTCAGAAGGGGTGGGTTGAATTTCCCTCCCCACCCTGAGCAGAGCCCCCGAGGCCGAGGACCTCTGGAACCCAGCCACAGCCATGCTCAAGGATCCTCTCCACATGTTCGGATGAGCCTCACACATGAAGGAACCGGCAGAGAAACCCAAGTGTGTGGGACCCGGGGGCTGAGACCTCCAAGCCTGCTCAGATCTGGGCCTCTTCCGCCCAGATTCCCCATTTTCTAGTAGCTAGGTGGTCACACCCAGGCACTGCCCCCGGCGCTGTGTAATCCCACCAACTGCCAACATCCAGAGACTACAAAATAAAGCTCCTGGAAGCACGCTGCAAGATGTCTTGTAGCCTAGTTCTCTCTCTAGGAGAGCCTGGCAAGCTACTGAGAGTTTCCTGCCCACATGGGACAGCCTTGCAAGGCAAGCTCCACATGGCATATTCATATGCAAAAACCAGTAACAATGATGGATCTTATTCCCCTATCTCTGAAAGAGCCTCCAGTGTGGCACCATTGGAAAGGACGAGTAAAGAGAGGCTTCTAAAATCCCAGGGCTAGGACAAATGGGGACAGTACTGAGACTGCTCAACAAATTCAATGATCAACGGGTAAGCAAAGCAAAGCAAAAAGGCAGTCACACCCAGAAACTGCCCCCGGTGCTGTGTAGTCCCACCAACAGCCAACATCCAGAGACTAAAACCAAGCTCCTGGAAGCGCGCAGCCGGGACATCGTATAGCCTAATTCTCCCCTTTGCAGAACCTGGCAAGCTACAGAGAGTTTCCTGCCTGCATGGGAGAGCCTGGCAAGCTCCATGTGGTGTAGTCATATGCCAAAACCAGCAACAATGATGGGTCTCATTCCCTGACCCTGAAAGAGCCTCTATGCAGTACCGTTGGGAAGGACGAGTAAAAAGAAGCTTCTAAAATCTCAGGGGTAGGACAAATGGAAACAGTACTGAGACTGCTCGAGAAAATTGACGCTCAACAAGATGATGATGATGATGAAATAAGGAGAGTGCAATAAAAAAAAAAAAAAAAAAAAAAAAAAAAAACCTGAGGACTATTTACAAATCTGGAAGAGAAAAAAGCGCCCTCACTGTCTGGTGATTGCAGGTCCAAAATAGCACCCTGGCCCTGGAGGGGACGGCAATTAGTCTCTTCTTCAATTTGATTCCGGATGATATCTAATTACCCTGTCTTCTGTGGCTCCTGCCCACTGCCCAAACCTTGTTCTCTGGCCTTCTAGATTACGTGATCTGTCCTGTATCAGGCCAATAACATTTATTTCCTCTTAAATTGATCAGAATAAACTATTTTCAACAACCCCCTGAGTGACAAAGTAGATTTTATAGTCCAGAGAAGTCTCCTTAATTTTCTTCCTCAAGAGGCAGCACATTTTTCTCTCTGTGGTCAAAACGGGACCAAGAAACCTTGGGAGTCAACAAGTACCATCTGTGTCGTGTCTTCAAAACCAGTAGTTTTTGTCACAAGGGAGAGAGATGGCTGAGGTTATTTTCTGCTGACTGATTTCATGGGTGGGGGCTCGGCGCCTGCCTGCTGCGGGCGTCATGTGAAGCACATGGACAGTGATGCACAGACTCTGCTTAGGAGACTATTGAGCAAGGACTCAAAGCCCAGGATTCTGAGTCTGACGTTCAGAGGCAGGTCTCTCATGCTTGGTACCTTCTGCCTTGGAAACTAAATCCAATTTTATCTCTAGAGAAGTCAGTGGTAGAGTAAATACTCTAGGCTCTGGGAGACAATTATTGATCCAATTTTACAGACCCTTTCCACACTATGACTTGGGAAAAATCATCAAAAGGGAGAGGCATACATTTTCTTGAACTTTGAGCCAATGTAACCAAAGTTCCTCTGAAAGCATCAACTGAGTGCTGGCGCTGTATTCATTTTTTTTTTTCGGGGGGGGGTCACACCCGGCAATGCTCAGGGGTTACTCCTGGCTTTGCACTCAGGAATCACTCCTGGCGGTGCTCAGGGGACCATGTGGGATGCTGGGAATCGAACCCCAGGTCAGACCGCGTGCAAGGCAAATGCCCTACCCACTGTGCTGTCTCTTCAGCCCCTGGTGCTGCATTCTTTTATACAAAAACATTCCTAGTTTCTGTCAGCATTCTAATCTGGGGAAATGCCTCATGCCTCATGAATTTGTCATTTTAATTTAATTTTTTAGATTATTAAGATGCATATACTGGTCTCGACTTTATTGCCAGGATTGCTAGGAAGATGGGAATAAACTGACCTCTTGGGATCTCTTGCTTAAGAAATATTAACAATAAGGAAAATGATGCAGCAATCTAAGTGTCTAGAGCAAAGACACAATTTATTCTCAAAGTCTATGTCGGTGAATCAAGTTTATTTACTTTTACATATGGAGAGAGAGAGAGAGTCTCTAGAGAAGACAATTTCCATTAAAATAGATCGTCATTATTCCCTAAGCAGTTCAAATGTTGTTGGGGGAGGAAGTCATATACACTGGGATTGTGTCTGGTGATGGAATTGTCTGTGACAAACGTATTATTAATAATAAAAGCCAAACATTAAATAATGAATTTTTAAAAATGTAATTGACCCACTGAGAGTATGTTGTATGATTACCTTGAGTGCTTCAAAGCCAATGGCTCCTTGGAGGTGTTTTCGGTGCTATGGTCTCTGCTCTCTACCTTTGACCCTCAGAACTTTAGCTAGAAAGTCTGTCTCATTCCTCAAGTTCTGTACTCTGTATGCCAAGATTTTTGGCTTGATAAATATTTATGTAAAGAGTGCATAATAAAGCAGAAACAGTGTAGGTGATCAACATAAGAAGTGATTAAAAACATTTTTTTTTTAGAGCAGGCACCTCTTAAGTAGTACCCAGGAGGCCGTGGAAATTCTCAGTCAATCAAGCCATTCATCCAATGCAGGGGCCAAGAGGATATGAGACTGCTTGGGCCCCAGGGTACCAGATCTTCCTGATGATGCTGAGGGCCTCCAGAGCCATACCCAGCAATGCTCAATAACCACATGGTACCAGGAATTGAACATAAGTTGAATACAGGCCAGTCATGTGCCTTAACCACTATACTGTCTCCTGCCTCCCCAATACATATTTTGTAATAATTTTGACATTACTGTACCACAATAGTTGTGTAGCTAGTATATATATATATATATATATACATATATATATATAATTTAAGCAAATAATGATATAAAAAGAAATTTACAATATCTGTTAAGGTTGTTTCTACTCGGTTATAGAATTGTGTGGATATTGCAGTACCATGCTTATTAACTTGGGTGTGTTTATGTAATAGATATTCATTCATCAAGGTTTGGGAAATATGGAAAACACAGGAAATGTCCTCAGCAGACCCAGACTGCAGAGTTGAGAATTCAACTCCTAATTATAATTAAAATTTAGTATAACCATAATCATGTCTTCAAACAAAGCCATCTTGATTTTAGAAGAATTTTCTGTGTAGAAGAGGAATACATTCTTGCTCATGTTTAATTCTGTTTAGGCTGTAGACATGAGGATCCAGAATGCTCAAAGAATAGGTTTAAAGGATCACAAAGATTCTCTCTTGCCCTGTTTCTTTTTCCTCATCTATTCCCTCCCCTCCCCTCCCCTCCCCTCTCTTCTCTCTCTCTCTCTCTCTCTCTCTCTCTCTCTCTCTCTCTCTCTCTCTCTTCCCCTCCCCTCCTCTTCCTCCTCCTCCTCCTCTCCTCTTCATTCTTCCCTTCTCTCAAAAATCTCAAAGCTACTCTTGTGGTGATAGGTTTTGTTTTTATTTGGGGGCCCCATCCAGTTTTTCTAGTTGTCACTCTTAATACCACTCTTCGGACCATACGCAAAGCTGATTTTGGCTCCTTAACTCTTGAACTATCTCTCTGGCCTGCCATGATATGTTAGATGAAAGACGTTATGATTGACTTACAAAGAAGAGAGGAGCCCCTGATTGAAAAGCAGCTTCTATGTGGAATCTATAAGAACAGGCACGAGGAAGTGGAGAGCAGAGTAATCTATTACTCTTATTGTAAAGTGACAAGTGACCAGACCAGGTGTCTCAAGGCAAAACTTAGCTACTTAGTTGTTTGTTTGTTTGTTTGTTTTTTGTTTTTGCTTTTCGGTTCACACCCAGCAATGCTCAGGGATTACTCCTGGCTCTGCACTCAAGAATTACTCCTGGTGGTGCTTGGGGAACCATAAGGGATGCTGGGGATTGAACCCTGGTCAGCCACATGCAAGGCAAATGCCCTACCCACTATACTATTGCTCCAGCCCTTAGCACTTTAGTTTTTTAGGAAAAGCCAATCAGTTGCTCAGTGTACAGTCAAAGTGCTGTTATATCTCTGTAGGTACTTCTTTTGTCCAGATTCATTACTTCTGTTAAAGACCAATTCTTCCAACACCCACACCCACACCCACACCCACACTCTCTCTCTCTCTCTTTCTCTCTCTCTCTCTCTCTCTCTCTCTCTCTCTCTCTCTCTCTCTCACACACACACACACACACACACACACACACACACACACAGCTCCAAGGGGGCAAGTTCATCTTCTACTCTAAAAATCCCCTCTGTCCCACTGCTGTCCCACTGCTGTCCCACTGCTGCCACCAGTCCTTTGATTCCAACTTTCTTTGCCAGAACCAGTTCAGTCACTTGCAAGAGCCCGTGTGAAAACAGCAGAGCTCCTTATTTCAGAATCACTAACAATTTCCAGGAGATTGCAGCTGAGCCGGGCTGGATCACTTGGGAGGATGTGGCCCTGGGTTCCTGCACAATTCACAAGCATGGAAAACCAGCACTGTTCTCTGCACCGTCGGTGACTCTTTGAGGAGCCTTTGGACCCTCACCTATGACTGAACCTTATTGAGGATTAAGTTTATCCTCCTTGAACTCTGGCCTTACCAAGGGGAAGGGTGGAGGTTTGCTGTGTATCTCCCTTAGAAAGAAGCCAAAAAACAGCAGCAACAATAGAAAACTGTCTGTACTTATGCAAATTGTTTCCTCCTCTCATTCCAATATGCCACCAAGGGGAAGAGCTCAACTTTGATAAGCCAAACCAAAGTTTCTTTTATACATTTTCTCTAAGGCAGAAGTCTGTCTGGCATAAATCTGCATAAGTAAGTAGGACCCTCAAGATATGCTGCAGGGTGAATTTCTCAGTCTGTCTCTTCTGAGAGGGTCTGATGATCTCTTGTTGAAAGGTCAAAGAAACAATGTGGATAAATCTATCTTTTTATTCTTGTGAACCAAGTTAAATCTTTCAAAAATAGGTATTCACTTACTGGCATGAGAAATGATGGAAGGAAACTGAGTTATTGGTACCTTTGGGTGAACGGCCTTTGCTTTCTGCGGGGTTGGGCTACTCCCGACTCTGTGCTCAGGGCTGTTTCCTGGCAATGCTCTGGGAACTCTGCAGTGTCGGGGTCCAAGGGGTCAGCGGCACGCAAGGCTTAGCACATGCATTATTTCTCAGGCCTGTGGGTGACATCTTGAAAGTTGCAATAGATAGTGTTATTGTCGTAATAATAATAGTAGAAATAATAGCAACAACTATTTTCGGATATGGGGCCTACGTTACATGTAACCAACACCTGTTCAATCCCTTGCACTGCATATGAAACCCAGGACCACCAGGAATGATCCCTGACTACAGAACCAAGACTATGTTGCAAGTATAGCTGGGAGTTGCCCAATCTTGCCACCATCTCCCCCACATCCCGGAAAATAACATAAGCTTTAGATTTTACATTTTCTATAGTCTTCGTGCTTCTCATTTTTCAAAAAGAAAAAAAAAAGACTTTTAGCATCAATCTATATATAATGATGTATATATATATATATATATATATATATGAAAGATAAGATGTTTATCCTTCCAAAAAGAAATGTTTTGATGATGGGAAATTTCTTGGCAACTTAGGTTACTTGAAAACCCTGAGTTTATGAGGCTTTCCATTTTGCCCATTGTTGGGTTGAAAACAACCATTATCTTAAAAAAAAATGCAGTTAATTTATTCATTGTAAAATAACACGTAACCCGGAGATTCTTCTTGGAGCGATTTATTCAGAGACCTTCTCATCATTGGAAACGGGAAAGAGGAGAAACGAGGAGGAGCCTGGAGGAATCCGGAGGAACCCCCTAGCTAGGCAGCTTCCCTCCTTATATACCTCTCACTGCTTGTTTACGCCCAAGTGTCTGCAGCTGATAGGCTAGTTATACCTTGTGGGCGTGACAGGACATCCTGTTTCCTTATTAGGAGTTATTTTGGAAGCACGGTGCAATTAACAAGAAACAGGTGTTGTTTACGAAGCACGTTCCTGTGGAGGCTCTCCACAATTCATAGCTTTGCAGGAATTCCAACTTGCAGGACAACACTTACTAACACAATGGAAATTGTTTCATATGCCTCTACTCATGGGGACCATCACTTGTGGTGTGTAGATGTTTTCTCATCTGTATCTTCATCATCCCAAGTTCATGTGACTGTATCCATGGTCCTTTCTTTCCAGGAGCCCCATTCTCTAGGCTTAGTATTCTAAGTTGGTCATGAAAGGTGTAAAATCCTTTATAAAATAAAAAAAAAATAGATGAAGGTGATGAATTGTTATTAATATCAGAAAACATAGAGAAAGTGATGATTAGCCTTCCGATGGAAATATATGTCACAACTTATATCTCAGATATCTACCTACTATCATCAAGCCACTGGTTCTATCTACTCTTGTATTAAATCTCAATACAAAGATTTAGATATTTCAACAGTAATACCAGATATTTATGGGTATGTATATGCGCGATGGTGGGGGTAGGGGATGGAACTTAGCTAAAATAGAGACTGAAGAAACCTAGGCAGCCATAGGCATGATAAAGCAATGCAGACTTTTGTTTGCTTCTTAATTTAAGCAACACAGAGAGAGAGAAAACTAGAGAAAATTGGACAATGACTGATTTTGAGAAAAACAGCTTAAATGATTCATGATGGACTTTAAGCATTAAAAATATTAAGGTAAAAATGATTATGCTTGAAATTAGTTTCAAAAATATAATCCAATAGAGAAGTTGAGAGGATAGATCAACTTGATTTGCAATGAGTAAGTAAACTGCTAAAACTGGATGGTGGTGAATGGAAATTTGTTATCTTATTCTTTCCAGTTCTGAATATAACTGGATTATTTTCACAATTAAAATACTCTGATCGATCTCTCTATACTGCTATCTACCTAACTTGCCATCTATAAATAAGGAAGTCGTTACATTAATTACAGGTAAATGCAGTCAGACCCTGCCTCTGTTTCTTTAACTTGACTGTGACCAAGAATTTATGAACTAGGGAATAGACAAGATTTTATTCTTTAAAGTAATGGTACAGTGTTGGGGAAATGATCCAGGCCAAGAATAGCCATTAAGGGAACCACTACGAGTGTTTGTGGGCTGTTTGGGAGTTAAAATTTAAAATAAAGCCTTTTTTCCTAAACAAT
Source organism: Sorex araneus (assembly GCF_027595985.1). NCBI lineage: Eukaryota > Metazoa > Chordata > Mammalia > Eulipotyphla > Soricidae > Sorex > Sorex araneus. The sequence continues at coordinate 17,953,209 of NC_073309.1, forward strand.
CATTTATCTTACATAGATTTAGAACAGCCCTTACCCAGACCATTGTAAACCCAGAAGGCTTGACCTTTACCACTTGTGACACATTGACTTTAATTGACTTCTGTGTTTACCCAGTCCCCAGGTTTTGTGGGCTCTCCCTGACTCCTTAAGGAGGTGATCTTTATAGATATGCTAAACACTTTAAGCCTCTCCTTAGCTCAAGAAGTATGGATCCAAGAGGTGATCAGCAATGGTAGGTTGAGGAAGTTTTGTGCTGGGGGAGGAAGTTCAGAGTAAGTGGTTACTTGGGTTAATAGGTTGAGAAATAGATTTTGCTTAGAAAGCCCGCCTTGTAAGCATAAGTCACAGGTAAAAATCCCTGCAGGACCTGTGGCCTGAAATTCATCCTATCAGCTCTACTGTGTGGATTCATGGTTTTATTAGCATCATGTAGCTTCATTCCTGCCAGGTAGACGTCAGTACCATAAAAAGGAGTGTGACGCTGGCAAGCACCCCGGCTAACAATAAATGAGTAGGTCAGGGATTCAGAGAGAGAGAGAGAGAGAGAGAGTATACCAGGTAAGATATTTGCCTTGCACATAGTCAATGTGAGTTTGTTAGCTGGCACCCCATAAGGCCTTGCTCAGGGGTGATCTCCCAGCGCAGAGCCAGGAGTAAGCCCTGGATGCAACTCGCTCTGGTTCAACACAAAAGCAAAACCCACAGGTCATGCCTTGCTGTGCTTACACAGTAAGATACAGTGTCTCCTAATTTCCACGTAACACAACGCTTCTCTCTTGCTCTGGGCTGGGTGGTTCCAATGCCTGGGCAGCCTATATAAGCAAATGGAAGATTAAAGCCAGTCAAACCCAAGTGAAATGCTCACCTCAAGATTAAGAAGTTCAGACTTAAAATCAGTCGGTCATAGCCAAATAAGCATTCCTCAGAAAGCAGCCACGTGAGCCATACACAAGCAAATTATTCCCTTGCTTTGCTCCAGGAAGTTCTGCCCTAGAAAAACCTCCCCCTTGGTTCCTGTCTCTGGAGTACCCCTAATCATTCTCTCTTTGGGGGCTGATGCCAGAAGTATCTAGTCAGGACCATGGTTGTTAGGCCCCCATCTGGGTGCAGTTCTCTTGGATCCACCCACGCAGGAAAGAATCCAAACATGAGTCAGAGAAATCAGTCACTGTCACTGTCATTCCCATTGCTCATCAATTTGTTCGAGCAGGCACCAGTAACGTCTCTCATTGTGAGACTTATTGTTACTGTTTTTGGCATATCCAATATGCAACAGGTAGCTTGCCAGGCTCTGCCAAGCGGGCACAATACTCTTGGTAGCTTTCTGGGCTCTCAAAGAGGGGCAGAGGAATCGAACATGGGTCGCCCACGTGAAAGGTGAACGCCCTATCACTGTGCTATTGCTCCAGTCCAGTCAGAGAAATAAGGAACAGAAAAGAGCTACTAAAGAATGGTATGCACCACATTCACTGTGGTCAGCACCACCGTGAAAACATTCAAGACAACTTACAAAATGTAAAATGTAAGACTCTTAAAAGTGTTGACATGCTTTCAAAGTAGAGTAGCTCTGTTTGTAGCCAAATGTCTAGTGTAGGTAGGCAAAGGGACAGGGTGAATGAAGCAGGGGTGGAACATTCACCATTTTCCAGGAAGGAAAGAGGACTCTAGGGGGGCAGAGCAATAGAACAGCAGGTAGGGCCTTCACCTTGCATGCAGCAGACCAGGGTTCAATCCCCCGAGCACCACCAGGAGTAATTCTTCAATGCAGAGCCAGGAGTAACCACTGAGGTGTGATCCAAAAAGCAAAAAGGACTCCAGGACAGAAGTTCTTGGAGTCAGCCTACAACTCAGAGTCTGATGGTACTCGGTCAGTTAGAGGGATTGTCATGACAATTGTAAACTGTCATGTACAGGTCGGTATGATTTTTATTATGCGAATGTACCATAATAAGCTGCAAGTTTTCCCTGGAATTTTGTCCTAAGACTTTTGGCTCCAATCAGTATACTGAGTCTCAGTCTTTGTTGTTCTCACCTCATAGTCATCATCCATTGCATATTAATGTTTTCTTTGACAAGACATCCTACCGTTCACAAAAGGAAATGGTAGTAATTTCAAAGAAATTGCGATGTCTGCATAAGAGAACTAGTTGTTACTTTACTTTGAGTCAAGAAGTTAACTCGCTTTTATATAACTTTACAACTCAGGTCGTTTGTACGTCACGCACTGGCCATTTTCCCATCTCAGGGTCATTTAATTTAAGTCAATGTTTGCACAAATAAACTCTCAAACATTTTAATATCCCTCGGTTTATCTTTCATCACTGCCTATGCGTATATGTTTTTATATTCATAATTATTTTTGCGATAATCACTAATGATGTATCGAGCATTTCCTCAGTGTTGGGCCCCGAGGGCATGCTTTTACTGGTTTCATTTTAGTTTAATCATTTCCCTACAAGATTGATTTTGCCCCTACCTGCATTATAGTAGAGATAGACATACTTCTGATTGCTCAGCTAGTCAGGAAAGTGGGCCTGCCATGACCTGGGGATGTTTTAAATAACAGTTCTTTCCTTCATCCAATTCTTCTGAAGAAAAAGCCGAACCTGAGACCCTCTCTCTTTCTGCTTTTTCCTTTGAAAAGCTTCTCTTCCTTTTATTTGTATTACCTGGTCATGTGTAGGTTGGGTAGGATAAGTACCCTGTATTAATGGGCAAAATCATTCCCACCTTAGCACTGTAGCACTGTTGTTGTCTCCTTGTTCATCAATTTGCTCGAGCGGGCACCAGTAATGTCTCCATTGTGAGACTTATTACTGTTTTTGGCATATCAAATAGCCAGGCTCTGTTGTGCGGGCGGGATAAGCTCCGTAGCTTGCCGGGCTCTTCGAGAGGGATGGAAGAATTGATCCCGAGTCGGCTGTGTGCCAGGCAAATTCCCTACCTGCTGTGCTATTGCTCCAGCCCCTACACCTTATTTTGTTCTTACCATTGCTATTTTTCAAGTGAAAGGAAGTAAAGGTTGCAAATGTTCTGTTACAGATTCACTTTAAGGAGAACACAGAGAGAAGTCGGTCTGCCTGACTTCCTTTCTCCCTTTTTCCCTTCCTTTATTTTATTTTAGTTTAGTTTTTATGAATTTGTGTGTAAAAAACAAAAAAAATTGTGTTTATTTTGATTTCTTGTCCTTCCCTAAAAAGCAAGCAAACAAAAAACAAACAACCAAATCCAGGCTTTTGAGGTAGGACTTCCACTAAGTTCTTTTAAAGTCAAGAAGTTGAAAGTACAATCCAGACAAAGAGATGAAACTGTTGACAGACAGAATTTCTGCTGACCCGTTCTTGCCCTGGCATCCAGGGGGTGAGAGAGCACTTGAGAGCTGTAATCAGTGGCCCATTTCCTTGCTTCTCAGTGGACTGGAGATACTAATTGCCTGATAGTTCCTCCCACTCCACCTCCATCCTTGCTCCAAGAGCTCTTTTCATGATACCTGTCGTTCATGACCAACCCAATGTGTCATATTTAAAGATGCACACAGAAGAACCACCCCCTCCCGCCCTGATATTTTGAAGCTTTGTTGAGAGGTTAAACAATGAGCAAGAGAAATCATTGCTGTTAAAAATGAGAAAGAAAGGGGAAAAAAAAGTCAGTAGCGTGGAATTTCAAGACAGCATTTCCATTTGAAGCCATGAATAATGTAGTTATGGTAATGGAATCGCTATTCATAATTATGAACACTTCATTCCTCCACATGTTCTCATGTCACACAGAGCAGGCTGGTGAGATCTGGTCTGCCTCTGATTGTTTTTGCTGCATTTGGAATTATAAATTATACTCTACTCAACCCTGACTCCCCCAACTGTATGGCAGCCGGTGGTGACATCCGCGTCAACAGCCTGCGTCTCCTCATCCTCCCTGTAGGCCCGGATGTGTCACTGGAGTTGGACTTTAAAGCTAATCAAAACTTAGATCTGGTGTTCTGGCCTCTCAATTAAATATTTTTGAGACCAAAAGAGGTTTATTGTAAAGTTATGCATGGGCCTTTCCAAGGTCCTGTGAGAGAGTCTAACTCTTGAATAGTAATTCATGGTGTTGGTTGAGTTCTGTTGTTTTTTTTTTTCCTCTTTCTTTTTTCTTTTTTTCATGTAATAATGAAGATCAGGGGTCTTGACTGATCTTGACATCAGTCCCTTTTGGCTACAAATCTGCCACTTAATAGAACTGAGTATAATATCACTGCTGCTTTATGTTTCTGTGAGAATTAAATGTCATCCTTCTTTAATGCTCTAGCCACATACCTAGCATTAAATATTTAATGAGTAGTAATGTTGTAGGCAGGGAAAATGGCCGGAAATTCAAAGGTGGTTCTTTGTCTAACCTCCAAGAAAGAATGTAAGGAAGGGGACATGTGTGCTGAACTTGCTAAAACACTTTATTACAAGGGAACACTTGCCATGGGTAAAGGGTGGCAGGCCAAAATGAATCAGGAAAGAAGTCACTGCATATTCTCCACATTCATCTACCCATGTCATGAGTGACCAAGTTTTAAAAGGGAGTTGTGCTCGGGACTCCTGGTTCTGTGTGCAGGGATCACGCCTGGCTGTGCACATATGTCCCCTTGGTTACATTTTCTCAAATCTGAGATGACAAAAACCTTGGCATTTTGGTCTCTGTACTGGTTTTGAGATCATTAAGTACATTAACATTGGTTCCTCTTATCCCCGCGAATTAGCTAAAGCTGTAGCATCTTTCAAAAACCTGGGCTGTGTTTGAATCTCCTGTTGCTCATAAACACAGGGCCTTTACTTCTGAGAATAATATTTCTCTTTGATTTTGAGGATGTCGCAGACATATAAATTCAACCAATGGTTTAGTGTCATGAATGGCCCAATCATTTGATAGGTTATTCAAGTCAGTCATGGGGGCTTCTGGTGCTTGCGGGCCCCACGGGTGAGGTAGGGAGGAGAAAGACATCACTTTCTCCCCATCTTCCTCTGCCACCCCAGACCCAGGGGTTTGGGTTCTTCTCTAACCTCACACCAAAGAATTTCAGGAGTTGACAAAGCAATGAAGTAAAACAGGCTGTATTTGGAGGTTTCTGAAAGGGAGGAAGGAGAGAAAGTGGGAGTACATGCTCAAGAGAGAACCAGCGCTTCTCCAAGGGCAGAGAGAGTCCCTAAACACACCCCAGTCTTAGGTAAGAAAATACACACCTCGAGAGATGCAGGCACCTCGTGTGCTCATTGTCACATGTGCTCAGCCATGTGGGCTCAAGCAGCACATGGGCTCAGGCAGCCTATGTGCACCCTTTCTTTGATCAAGGTGGCTTTTATAGGGTTTTTCCAACCTCTCCCCCCGCACCCTTTCCATCTACCCCACATAAGGCTTCTACCTAGGTATAAGTCCGTTGCTAGGGAGGTTGCCAAGTGGGGTAGGACTAGGAGTGGTGATGGTCTTCTTTGAAATCCCTGGCCTTTCTTTTTCCCTGCTGGAGAATCTTTCAGAGATTTGGGTGGTGGGGGAAAAGCCCAGTCTTCTCAGGTGAAAGTCTTATCAGGTCTTAGTTCCTGTTTTCTGCAATGTTGGCTTTTTGTAACTCCAAGGTTATTGATAGTATTATTTTCCAGGAAATGCATCACCTTTGCCTTGAGGGAGTGGGTCTTCCCTACGGAACTGCTACATCACTTCTAAGAACTTTGATATTTCTTTGATAAATGGAAATTTGAAAACTAAAAAAGGAAAGGGATTCTGCTCTGGTATTTTCTAGAAAATAATCTTCATAATGTAAGGGGAAAGGAAAAGGGAAGGAGGAAATAAAATGTAAGGATAAAAAAGCATTATTAAATAACATGATTTAACTCTTGGTACCACTAGTTAATACTAACATTTAGATAGTGTATGAAAATGTATACATGCATTTTGTGTTCTATAAACTCACAGGATTTTTTTTTATTTATTGTCCTCTTTCATTGTCATCAGTCCTCAAAAACATACTGAACTTGTTATTCAACTGGTCTTTTCAGTAAAATAGACAGAATGACTGTTAGCTTGACTTGAAATGATCAAATTACATGTCTGGGCTTCGACAATATTAGGTTAAAATTTTGTGATTTCCAGAGTTTTTTCTTAGCCTTAAGCAAAGAATGTCTGTTGTCTCCAAGCATATAAGTCATTAAAGCAGAAATACTGGATTTCTCTAAAGTTAAGGATGGAATATGGGGGCTGGAGGGATGGTATAGTGGGTAAAGGGCTTGCCATGCACACAGTCAACTGAGGTCTGATCCCTGGTATCCCATGTAATCTCCGGAGCCTCACCAGGAGTGATCCCTGAGCACAGAGCCAGGCATAGCACCAAAAAGAAACCAACAAACAAAAAGGATGACGTAGGATTCTATTTGTTCATATTCAGACACATTGTTATAACTCATGGTTATTGATTGTCCACTGAGTTGGAAGTCACTATATTCGGCTTTCTATGCGAATTAATATTTAAAGGGTTTGAGATAAAATGTTAGTAAGCCAAGGTTAGAATATAAAAAAAAAATGCCAAAATCATACTTTAGCTAAATTTCTGGGGATGGGCGGCTTTCAATCTTAAGTTGCTACATGGTCACAAGCTGTGACAATTGGAGCAAGTTTTTAACCTCTTTGAGCTTTAGTTTGCTTAAATGTGAAATGGACGCTAATGATGCTTATCTCTTTGCTATTCTGTGAGGACTAAATGAGAAAAATTGTAAAGTGCTTAGCATGAAATAAATGTTAATTTGCCAAACACCCTAGCCCACGGTCTTTAATTTCCCTCTTTCAACTTTCTTGCCTGGAGTTCTAAATTCAAATTTTGTTTCCAATTTTCTAAATTCCCTAGAAGTGTCCACGCTGCCCATCATTCCCTGGCAGATTCCATGATACCCATCAAATTGCAGGTGAATGATACAAAGCTTAAGTATCATCCTGGGGATTAATATTACATTTCACATCCACTCTTAACCTTATTTAAGGAATGAATAATTAATAGTGCACTTTTCCCCCTAAGTGCTGTACTTCTCATACAAGTTTTCTGTACTAACATAAAAGTTTTATGTGGGAGCCTTGCTTAAAACCACACTTGAGATTACACCTGAAAACTACTGAACCTAAATTGCTACAACATAGATTATTCATAAAATAATTTCTGTACCTTGTTAAATGAGAAGTCCGCCTTAACGTCTACATCAGAACACATCTGGTGAAAGTTAGTGGCAGGAGTTGAGTGATAAAATAAGTCCCATTGCCCTTTCTCTTTGCAGAGGATCTATTTTCAGATCTCAGCACAGAGAAATTCACCATTGTCAAATGAAAAGAGGCTCTCAATCTCTCAAGATGGTACTCAACACATTTTCTTGAGGAAGTAAAGCTAGCAACTATGAAATTTGTGGTTGAAGGTGTACCTTGCTTTATGATCTTCACATTCAATTCATTTTTTAGGACTAGCCAAATTTTATAAACTTGATATTTTAGGGAAATGAACTCAGAATGTTTCTTCGCTAAATACTAAAGAAATGTGAGACTTCTTTTTGTCTGGGTTCCTGTTTTCTGAGTTAAATGAGAATCTAGTTCCCTTACCCAATGGGTCATCTGTAATTTACATTACCTGCTTGGCTGAATCCCTTGTTTTATTTTATTTAATATTTTATTTATTTATTTTTATAGTGTAGGAGCACTGCTATTTATTCAGGCATTGATTAAGCTGATTGAATTGGGCATGAATACCACATTACATTTTTTTTAATTTTTAAAATTTTATAAGTTAGTTCACAATGTTTGATTACATTCAATATTCAAACACCAATCCCACCACCATTTATACCTTCCCACCACCGAATGAGGGATGTTTCCATCCCAGACCCCAATCCCTGTCCCAAAACACAACCAAAATAATATATTTTGTATTGTCTGTTGTAGAACTGCTGAACATGCTTACAAAAAAGGGTCCATATAGGAAACAGTGTGAGGATTGTTCTATTTTGGCAGGAGCCATTAAGACATTCTGTAGGATATCACTAACATGTTGTTAAAGTTTGGGTGATGTGAGCTTTGGTATATATATCTAAAAATATGTATATATGCATATATATGTATATATATATATATATATATATATGCTCGCCCCCATGGCAGAGCCTTGCAAGCTACCCATGGCATATTCGATATGCCAAAAACAGTAACAGTAAGTCTCACAATGGAGGCCTTACTGGTGCCCGCTTGAGCAAATTGATGAGCAATGAGATGACAGTGATAGTGATATATATGTATATATATATATATATATATATATATATTTCCCTCTATGATTTGTTGCCTACTATCTGAACCCCATCAAATGTGGTGTGGTAATTATGGAGAATGGGTAGGGAGTGTTTTATGATGTGTAGTGCAGCTGCTTTTGTGGTCCAGGAGTATGTTTGCTCATATGTGAGGCTAGCCTGATGGGAAGCGACTTTGAGCTTGGCGGTGGTTGGGGTGTGGAGGTTTCTGGCTGCTGGGGCTGGATGCCTTGGGGTGGGAAGGGTTCTCACCCGCCCCCCTCTGGGGCACCCTGTGTGAAACAGCCTGGTGTGGAGTCTGGTGGCGTGGTTACGGGGGCCTCATGTTATGCTCCCTTTTGGGAGAAGCAGCTGTGTTATCTGGATAGTGGCTGATGACAAAATTATCAGGCACCAGCAAGATGTGGCTCATGGGCATGAGCCCTGGGTCCCCGGAGACTGGTGAATCCCTTATTTTAGATGATAAAAATGTCTTTGTTTTTCTGATAAGAACAGATACTACACTTGATCTTAGCCAAAAGGCCGAGAAGCGATACTCTACAAGTCTATCAACTAAGCCAGAGCCCCACGCCTGCTGATGACGGGAAATAACCATCCTTTTCGGTTTTTTTTTTTTTTCCCTTGTCAGGCAGCGTGGCGATTACTAAAACAGGCGTGAACTCGGTGGCGCGGGGCAAGGGGGAAAAAGAAAAACTATGTAACAAACAGCGGGACTTAATATCTCTATATTCTTAGCAATGGAGAACTATCAAATGCCTCCTTGGCAATAGGACTGCTTTTCTTTTTTGGGGGAAACCCCAACAACGGTAGTGAATTGTGTGTTGAAACATGGAATGTAATCGAAATAAGGCGTAAACGAAGTGAAACATATCATGTGCAAGGGATGGGACTGGGGAGGTGGGAGGGGGCGGCAGGTATACTGGGGGGGTTGGTGATGGAAGATGGGCACTGGTGAAGTGAAGGGTGTTTGAGAACTGTATAACCGACATAACCCTGAGAACTATGTAACCCTCCACATGGTGATTCAATAAAATTCAATAAAATTCAAAAAAAAAAATAAATAAAATTGTTAAAACAAAAAAAAAAAAATGTCTTTGTTTTTCAAAAAATCACCTTTAGCCTAATTTACAAATTTGTGGAGATTTTAAAATAGTGACACTTCCTGAATCCTCATCTCACTGCAAGAAAGATGTTTTTAATACTGTTTTTACAAATGTAGAAACTGATATCTAGAGGTGATATCCAAAGAAATTAAGTAACTTATTTGAGGCCACACAGCTGGGGAGAAAAGCTTTCTTGGAAATCCAGGTCAAAATCCACAGCAGACTAAGAAAGAGAATAAGATTAAAAACAGACAAACAAGCAAACAAACAAGAAACCTGTCTAGTTTCCCCATAGGCTAAGTAATTCTCTCTCTTAGGATCTGCAAAGATAAGCATCATATCTACCTCTAGGAGTTTACAGGTGGCCAAAAGCATTTGACATGCTGCCTGGTATATATAGAATAAATAGACATATATATAAATATACTTATAATAGACATTTATGTACATTTATGTCTATTATAAGTATTTTTATTATAATCTACATATTACTAATTAGTGCCAGTTGTTACAGATTAAGCCTTGTGTGTTTATATTTTCTTATTCTAGATTGGTTGCTTTCTACTTCACATCCCCTTCAATGTGATGTACTGCTCCTAGTTTATTAGTGGTGTAGAATTTGAGATGCTATGCAGTCGTGAATGTGGTCTGGCATTCAGGAATTCAAAAATTTTGAATGGGATGATACAGCTGGAGTTAAATTTTTGCCTGGATGGTGACTTTGAATGCTGCAGATAACAGAGCCCAGTATGGGGTCTGGATGTATCTCTTCAACTTGTTGATCTCTTTTGAGATTTATTTTATGAGTCTCTGGATCATGGCTAGTTAATGAGCTTATTTGGCACCAGAGGCAGTCAAAACACACTGGTTTTTTTTTTTTTTTTTTGGTTTTTGGGCCACAACCTGGCGATGCACAGGGGTTACTCCTGGCTCATGCACTCAGGAATTACTCCTGGCGGTGCTCAGGGGACCATATGGGATGCTGGGGTTTGAACCCAGGTCGGCCGTGGTGCAAGGCAAACGCCCTACCCGCTGTGCTATTACTCCAGACCCAAAACACACACTTAATTTTGGAGTCAAAGCATGAATTTTCTAATCCAAAATCAAGCCAGACCTGAATGAAGGTGGGAAATGTTAAAAATTCTTTTTTCCAGGAGAATTTTCTTTCCTTGTCAGGTCACACTTTTTGTTAGCCATGACTCAGATTATTGTTATAGTACACACAACAGAGTTTCAAATCATCTCACCACCACTGGACATCAGGGCACGCTAAAAAGCTTTAAGAATTTGAGCAAAACTTGATTCTAGTCTAGGAGTACCAAATCATAAATGATTATTAGGGCTCCAAAGAAAAGAGCTAGAGGAAATGCACAGAGAAAAAGCATTGTTTGGCTTTAAGAGTTTGCTTTATTTGTTAATATCTGATTATCTGTGATTGGTTGTCTTTAGAATTCCCTTCCTTCCTTTCCTTCCTTCCTTCCTTCCTTCCTTCCTTCCTTCCTTCCTTCCTTCCTTCCTTCCTTCCTTCCTTCCTTCCTTCCTTCCTTCCTTCCTTCCTTCCTTCTTCCTTCTTCCTTCTATCCTTCTTCCTTACTTCTTTCCTTCCTTCCTTCTTCCTCGCTCCCTTTCTTCCTCCCTCCCTCCTTTCATCTCTCTCTCCCCCTTCCTCCCTCCCTTCAGTGTTCTTTTCTTACTCTTATTGTTGTTGTTCCCTTAATCTGGATAGTGCAGTAGTTGTGATGTGTTAAAGATCTCACTCTTTGGTCCCTTACTAAGGACCAAATCATAGCTGAGAATAAGATAGGGGTGAGTATGTGGGGTACACGGGGTGGTGCTGTAGATAAAACTCAGGTTCCTATACTCTAAGATCGAACTAACTCTGGTCATAGGCTTAGGTTTTGTTGTGTATATGTAGATTGCTAAGATATTAGACTTCTTATTCCTTTAATCTTACTGCAAAAGCATTTCAGTCCCATAGAATAAGTTATCATAATGGATAAAAGAAACCTAAAATTAGGAGAAAGTTTGGATATTTTGAAAGATTAGTTATATTAAAATGACTTGGTGAGACTACTTGAGAAGGAATTTCTCCCTTCCATTCATTCATACTTATATGTCCTAAGATATGTAATCATCTCAGTGATTCCAAAAAGTGGACCAAGTGCCTTAAAAAAATTTATTCTACGAAGCTAGTTTTATTCAGTGATATGAGGGAATATGAGAGAGGCGAGGATGGGAGGAGGGAGAGAGAGAGGAAATTTTATTTTTTTTAAATCTTGATTCTGATGATTCAGATGTTCTGACACAGTACAGAACCATGATGGAATCAGATTTAATTAAACATAGTATATTTACAAATGGGATGTCTTACACTCAAAAGAAGGGACCTAATATATTGGCAAATGCTGCCTGCTATGTGTCATTTTAGTAATATTTCTATGACATGATGGAATAACTCAGAATTGCGCCAACTTTCTTTACTTTTTGACAGTATAGTTAAGGTTCAAGGCTTCTACATCTCCAGTTTTATATTAAGTTCTTGTTCCTAAGAAGTTATGGTATTTATATTTCCACATAATTTATACAATTATAATTTTAAAGATATGCATGATTTTTCTGATATAATATATTTCAAATAATAAAAGATTAAAGGATTGTGTAGAAATAGAATTCAGAGGAATTTGAAAAAGTGGCATGAATATAAATGGTTCATAGTAGTATGAAGCATGACAATATAAATTTTTCTTATATCTATGCTGTTAATAAAAATGAATAACTCTTTGGCCCTTTTGTGGTTTATGTGGTATAAAATTAATAAAGTCCCATTGAACTCATAGGTCACTTCCTCTTAAAATATTAGAAGTACTATGTGGACTTAAGCAAAAGGAAAAAGAAAAAGGGATTTTATGTGCAAGTTTTATTAAGTGATGTCTGAATACATGTTGGCTAGAAGTAGATAGCAATAGATGCTAATATGACTACAAGATGCTTTGGAGTGTTTTTGTTCCAAGCAAATCATGGCAAGACCTCAAAAGCGATGCCCAACAAAGTGAAATTGGCATGGAAGTTTAAGAAGTCTTTAGGGTGAAGGGATTTCTAGGTGATTGGAGTTTGGGTGTTTTTTTCATTTGTAATCTTGGGTTTCTATTTACTAGCTCATTGTCCTAAGAAAAGTACAAAACCATCATAACTGTCTGAGTAATTTTGCAGTGGGTTACAAAGGTTAAATGAGGGACTGCACAAAAAATATGTTTCTCATGCAGTAAATGCCAACTGATGGCATTACTGTCATTGTTCTTCTTATTTGACTGTGTGAAATTGAACTAGAAAGTCTGCTTAGTTGCTGATACTCAGGCTCTGTCCTTAGTAATTGATATATAGTCAATCATTACTGCTATTTCTTCCATAGACTGATTTACATGTACTAACCCTAAAATGTATTAAAATGAATAGTGGGACTGGAGAGATAGTACAGCCGGTAGCGCACTAGCCTTACATACGGCCATCCTGAATTCAATTCCTGGCATTCCATATGTTCTTCTGAGCACTGCCAGGAGTAATTTCTGAGTGCAGAGCCAGGAGTAACCCCTGAGCATCACTGTGTTTGGCCGCCACGCCCAACCAAATTAAACCAGCAATAAGAAAAAAAAATCTGACAACAACAGTCATCTGTCCCCAAGTCCTAACTGAAGATTATAAACCTTTATAATTTCCTTAAAAAAAAAGTGCTTGGAGCATCTGTTAATCTTTTATTCTTTGACAAGTTTCCTGACAGAGTGCTGCTTAATCTCTTGGAGTTTCTGAATGATAGGAGCATCTTTTAATCTGATGAGACAACTCTCTTTGGCCTCCTAGACAGACTGAAGATGGAGGCTTTTAACAATAGAGACCAAGTACTGATTAGATGCTTGAATTTTCAGCCCAATTCCTCATCATTCAGGAAGGATAGAAGACCAGAGTTGAAATTACAGTCAATTATGGCCACATAATTCATTCCCTATAAAAAATTTCTGTATTAAGGGCTAGAGAGAGGGTTCAGAGTTTAAGGTGCTTGCCTTTCACACAGGAGACCCTAGTTCCATCACCAGTACTTCATATAGTCCCCCCAGCCTGCCAGGAGTTATTACCGAGCACAGAACCAGGTATGATCTATAAACTCTGTCCAGGGTGGCCCCCAAACCAATAAAATTATTTTTCTGAACCGAGCAGTTCAATATGCTTCCAGGTTGGTGAACTCATAATGAGTGGTTTGAAAATGTGCTTGGAAAAGCCATGGGCGCTTTAAATTTCTTCCCACTTTCTTTGCGCATATGCATCACTTCTATCTGACTATTTCTTTCCAAATAAAGTGGCAATTCAATATTAAACTGTTTGTCTCTCTTTGTGAGGCCTCCTAACACATTATCATACCCCAGAAATGGGGCATGGGAAATTGTAATTTGAAAACAAATTAGATAGAAGTTATGGATAAACTAGGGACACACTAGTTGTGCTGATTGTTGATTTAGGTTGGGTATATATTGTGAGACCAAGTGATGAATCTTTAGGACCTGTGCTAATGCTAGTGTCAGAATTGAATTGAATTGCAGTACACTTACATTGTTAGGGAATTTGTCTGTGTGGGGCAACACACACACACACACATACACAATCTCATCTCGGAAGTATTGCATGACAGTCAGGAAATTTACATATAAGTGGATCAACATGAAAAGTATCATGTTGAGTGAAATGAGTCAGAAAGAAAGAGACAGACATAGAAAGATTGCACTCATATGTGGAATATAAAGTAGCAGAGAGGTACGAGCTTTCAATGATGCAATTTTTGGCAGAAATTTCTCTGGACTTAGTTACTAAAATACTAGAATACAGAAATCCAAAACTGCGCAGCCGCTATTGCGGCCGCTTGGCCTCATATCTCTTTATTCTCAACAATGGAAAACAAATTATCAAATGCTTCCTTTTCAGCAGGTCCAACTTTGAAGGGAGAAACTCCAAACAATAATAGTGAGTTTTTGTTGAAATATTAAATGTAATCAAAGTATAGTGAAAGTAAAGTGAAATTTACCAGTTACACAGGCGGAGTGGGGGGCTGGGGTGGTGGTGGGGAGGCGGGAGGTATACTGTGATTCTTGGTGGTGGAATATGTGCACTGGTGAAGGTATGGGTGTTCAAGCATTTTATAACTGAGACTTAAACCTGCAAGCTTTGTAACTTTCCACATGGTGATTTAATAAAAATAAATAAATAAATAATCATAAAGAAAAAAAAGTATTGCATGGCAGAAAATGAAAAACACAAAAGTTTCTCCCTATACTAGGGGAAATCAGACCAAACACCAGACAAAATACATAAATAATGAATAGAGCATATGAAAAAATATTTTTATATAATGTAAGCAAGAAAAGGCAGTGAGATTCCTCTACCCACACTTACGAGAAAAACCAGCAGTGAGATACCTCTACCCACCTTCCAGAACGGTCCAAACCCAAAACAATGCCTTGAATATGCAAAGCAACAGGCATTCTCTTTCAATGCTGGTAGAAATGCAAAATGGTATAGCTGTTTTGGTAGCTCATAAAGCTACCCATGATTTTACCACACAATCTAGCAATAATACTGTGTGGGAGTTGAAAAGTTAGATACACAAAGAAACATGCAGGTATTTACGATATGTCTTTATAATTTGAAGTACCTTAAATATCTTCAAATAGGTGAATGGGTAAATTGAGGTACTATGAGACAGTGGACTACTTGTAAAAACAAAAAAAGATGTGAATGAGATCCAGGTAAATGATGTAAGTGGAAGAAGCTAATCTGGAATGCCTGCATACTGCATGAATCTTATGGTAATAGTAAAAAGATTACTGGTTGCTAGAGGTTAGTGGAAGGCTGAATTAGAATGATGAATAAATGGTACACAATACAATTTTAGGGTAAAGAAAATCCCTTGCCTACCAATGGTGGAGTCATGTCACTGTTCACTTGTCTAAATCCAAACTATAGAATGCTAAGCGCATACTAGGATTTTGTAAGGATAATAAAGGATAGGGCTGGAGCGATAGCACAGCGGTTGGGCTTTCGCCTTTCACGCGGCCTAGCCGTGTTCGATTCCTCTGCCCCTCTCGGAGAGCCCGGCAAGCTACCGAGAGTATGGAGCCTGCACAGCAGAGCCTGGCAAGCTACCCATGTGTATTGGATATGTCAAAAACAGTAACAATAAGTCTTTCAATGAGAGACGTTACTGGTGCCCACTCAAACAAATTGATGAGCAACGGGATGACAGTGACAATGAATAAAGGATAAATATAGGTTCATCATTTGTATGTAATATAATGCTCTGGAAAACTTTGCTATTTGAGAAGACTGTTCAGTGGGAGAAAAAGGAGAAAAGAACTCTGTACCTTCTGCTCAATTGTGTGTAATCCTAACATTGGTCTGAAAAAATGTTTACTTATAAAAACATTAAAATTTCCTTCGGTGTCAATCACTGTTTTTTTAACCTTGATTTAACCCATTAGATTTTACTCTCATTTTGTATCAGGTCACATGCAACCCAGGAGTATATCATTGCAATTCCCTTCTGTTCTAGATGTAGATGATTATGTTGATGAACGATAGTAATAACTGCCATGACTAAGCCTCTGTAGACCTGCTTCCAAGCTTTTTTGTGCTACTCAGGGAGGAGTCCATATGGCATTGATCTCAGGTCCTGTTAAACCTTAAAAGGAAATTTTCATAATACCTGAGCCTTTGATGTCCTGTCAGTGAAGGTGTCCTTAAATTCCTTGCAGTAGGAACCCAGGTAGATGGTTCACTTTCTAGCCTGGGCAGTGAGAAATTCAGCACCGTCTTTACTAGACCTTGGGGAAAAGATACAGTACCATAGCTCTCCATCTGCATCTCCAATGTTGGGTTGAATATCAGCAATCACTGGAGCTAGAGTAATTCATTGAATAGAAGCATCATCTTCCTCTTCAGTCTCTTCAAGATCCCTGTAGAAATGAGGTCAAGCCTAATCTCCTGTGCTCACCATTCACAGGACTTCCGGCAGCAGAATCTACACATCAGATCCCCTAAGTGAGTTCCCTTGGCAAAATCCACATGATTGAGATCAGATAGATTGTATTTCGCAGATAATAGAAGGCACAGTATCCTAAGAAGTCTCTCTGGAGGGTCAGATAGAGGAAAAGTCATCACAAGAATTTACAGTTCTTAGATGGCTGCCTGGGTCTAGAACGGGTTAGGGAACTTTCCAGAAATAAAGCAGCCAACCCTTGTGGCAGCAGCAAATAATCAGTGCTGGAGCAATAGCACAGTGGGTAGGGTGTTTACCTTGCATGCCAGGGGTAATTCCTGAGTGCAGAGCCAGGAGTAACCCATGAGCATTGCCAGGTGTGACCCAAAAAGCAAAAAAAAAAAAAAAAAAAAAGGAAAGGAATCCTCTGATTTGATAAACTTTCAGGTCTATGATTATTTCTGGGTGATGGGCAGTAAGAACAGGTATTTTCTTCTCTTTTTTTCTTTTCTTTCTTCTTCTCTCCATTTCTTCTTCCCTCGCCTCTCTTTTCTTTCTCCCCTTCTTTAATATTTTTAATCTTTAACATAAGATTATGCAAAATCATAATATAATGATTTTTATATTATATTATGAGTCTCTTGCCCGCACGCCTGGCTGTCTTCCCCGGGGCCCCTCGGAGGGGATGGGCTCTAGTTTCCCTCCCCACGACTAGCAGAGCTCCAGGCTGCTGAAGACCACCAGAACCTAGTTACAGCCATGCTCGAGGCCCCTCTCCACATGTTTGGATGGGCCTCACACGTGAAGGTACCAGCAGAGGAACCCAGGTGTGTGTAATCCCATCAATGGCCAACATCCAGAGATTTAAAAGCGAGCTCCCAGAAGCACATGGCCGCTTTGTGGCCTTGCAATATCTTGTAGCCTACTTCTCCCCCTGGGGGAAACTGGCAAGCTTCTGAGAGTTTCCTGCCCACATGGGACAGCCTTGCAAGCTTCCCATGGTGTATTCATATGCTAAATCCAGTAACAAGCTGAATCTCATTCCCCTGACCCTGAAAGAGCCTCCAGTGCAACATCATTGGGAGGGCCGAGTCGAGAGAGGCTTCTAAGATCTCAGGGAAAGGACGAATGGAGAGGTTACTGAGCCTGCTCGAAGAATCGATGATTAATGGGATTTTGTGATCATTTCGTGAACATAAGATTAAAGTCTAAAAGCACAGTTCACTGTTTGAATCATTGGCACTTTTGGCATCTATGTCCCTTTCCATATTGAGATTGTAAAGACCCCTGACTCCCAGCCTAGACATGCTTCTGTGCGTCTCACTGATTCTTCAAGCGACACCATGGTGATAAAAGCTGAGTTTGGCCCTATTTGTGCCCTTCAGTGAAACAAACTGAACCAGAAAAACAGAAAACTATATAACTTGCGTAACTATTCAAAAAGTGATGTCAGATTCCTTAAATAGGAGAGAAACAGGAAGACTATTCAGACCCAAATGATCAAATATGACCAGAAAAGTCTTTTTATTCTCAAGTTTTGTAGCTGAAAGTCAAGCTGTGTCTCTGAAACGAAATGGTTTCAAATGTATAGTACAACACCATTAACCTCACCTCTGAAAATGAAAACCAGGGTCCTCTGATCAAGGACATTATTCTTTTATTCAGAGAATCACCATGGGAACAATCAGTAAGCAAACTATAATGCTATCAGACATTTAGAACGGTGATTTAAGAAGCAATAAAGTCCTGTCAATGCTGTGCTGATTAGGGAGATAAGACAGAAAAGTCTTCCTAGTCAACTTAAATTATGACAGATAAGACAAGATACATCTTGCATCAAAGAGATAAATATACTGGTCAGTGGCATTTGAAGATATCAATTGATAATTTGTTTCTGTAACAGTAAAACATAATTCATGTATGCTCAATTTATTCAAATTCTCTTGACAAGGAAGATGTGGTTTGTCATATACTAGACTGTGAAATCTGACTTATCTAGATTATTTTATAATATTTTAATATTGATTTAGATCATGACTTCATGTTGGATGCCCTTAAAGGTCAAATTATCTTTGATTCTTGTAGCTAGAAATCTGGTCTTCTAATTTTTCTAGAGTTGACTGGATTTGAAGATCATTACACCTTAATGCTAGAAGTTGACCAATATAAATTGGAATTAACTATATTTATTCAGTTTTTGTTGAAATAATAGCTACTGAGTGCTATCCTAGCCCATATTTTAAAGCATAAAAGACTGTCTCTTCAAATGTGGAGTACTGTCAAGCATGGACATCTTTCTTCTTAGGAAATATAGGTGGGTAGTACTGTAGCACTGTCGCATAGTTGTCCTGTTGTTCATCAATTTGCTCAAGCAGGCACCAGTAATGTCTTTATTCTGAGACTTGTTACTGTTTTGGACATATCAAATATGCCACAGGTAGCTTACCAGGCTCTGCCATGTGGGCGGGATACACTCGGGCTCTCTGACAGGGGCAGAGAAATCAAACCCAGGTTGGCTGAGTGCAAGGCAAATGCCCTACCTGCTGTGCTATCACTCCAGTCCCTACTAGGTGGGTAGTAGAATTATCAAAGTTGCCTGTTGAGCGCAAAGTTTGCATGTAAAAAATAGTTACGTGATTTTAATGTTTAAAGAGAACAGATTATGGTAACCTGAAGTTTCCATCCTTTAAAATCGTCATAGTTTTATTGAGCAGACCAATTATTGCAATGGTGTTCCTTCTATCACATTCAGTCACTATCTCCTGAAGGCAATTCCTTGTGTGATTCATGGTGTGAGTCAAAGAAATGTGAATAATACCTTCAATTTGACAATTTAGCCATAACACCCAATGATTAGGTTGTTCGGTGTGTTCTTACAGAAGTTTTTCAGGTGAAAGATGAACTAAAAATGATACAGTTTTGAGAAAGAAATTCATTCCTCTCCCTCCCATTCTGATAGTTTGTGTGTTTGGGTACTTGACTGGGTTTCTATCACTAGCATGGAGAATATAGGCAATTTGTATAACAATGTGGGCCTTTGAAATGCCTAATCTAGCCACATTTCAGAGAAAGTTTGCCCAACTGTAGAATGAATGCCTCAATCACATCTACAGCTGGGGTCCTCTCAGGAAGAACTGAGTCTTTCTGGAGAAAGTTAAGTCGGTAGAAAGGTGCTCCATGGATGGAATCAACAAGCACATCTTGAATTTTGTCAAATGCCACACCAAATGGTGAGGAATATCCCAAAAATCACTGAGCAGAACATGTATTAAGGTTGAAGTTCACTGTTCACTTCCACATAAATCATAAAAGAATTCTGTTAAGAACCAATAAACTAACACATTTCTGCTGACAATTTGCATTGAAACCAAGTATAATTATTATTTTTCACAGAGGTATTATTTATGTACAAAATCAGTGTGTTTAAGCTTTTTGATGAAATTAGGGACTCTTCTCTAGGTTTAATCCCATGTGGTATGTATCTATTTGTGTTAGAGATAATAGAAGCAAGATTCAACACGAAACACAAAACCCATGTGGAACTTAGTCACATAGGAAGATACAAAGTAATTAATGTGCAAAAGACATGAGAAGATATGAATTCAGAAACACAAAACTCATAATTTTCATTAAATAGAGAGTGATGGGACTAAGACACCCTTGCCTGAAAAAAATCTAAATTTAAATAGTAGGTAATAATAAAAGTGAAATTTATTCCCAATTGATATGACTATTGAAAGTAAATTTCCATTAACCTACAGGTGTTTGGGCATTAATATCTGAAGGAAGGGACAGAGTAGTTCTATCAAGGTTAAAATTACAAAAAGAATCCTTGAGTCGAATGAAATAACATACTTCCTATTTTAATTTAGTATAAGAGTATTTATCAGGGGTTGGAGCAAAAGCACAGCAGGTAGGGCATTTGCCTTGCACGAGGCCGACCCAGGTTCAACTCCCAGCATCCTATATGGTCCTATGAGCACCGCCAGGGGTAATTCCTGAGTGCAGAGCCAGGAATAACCCCTGTGCATCACTGGGTGTGACCCAAAAAGCAAAAAAAAAAAAAATCAAATGTGAAAGTACATAGAACTATGTGAAAGCCTTGTTACAACACATTCTGATCCATCAGTCCTGAGTTACTACTTTTGTTAACTATACTTTAAACAGACACCAAAGTGGGTTATTGATCAACCAGTCATCCTTTGTATAAGAAAAATAAAAAGACCACTATCTTCTTTATAAAAACAAAACAACTTATAAATTCTAAGTACCAAAAACATGTATAAAATGTTAGGCTTCAAATGATATATTTAATAGAATGCAAATTCTTACATTGAGGTCATAAATTTCTTTGAGGTCATAAAATTGAGATATAGCAACATTGAAAAGAATAATTTTTATAATTCCTCCATACATTATAATGTATAGCTACTAAGGACTGGGTTTATCTCCAAATTAAAGAACTTAGAAATGTGTATATTTGTACTAAACAAGTTGTGTTGAAATATCAAGCTAATTAAATTAGTGTCCATGGGAACCTATTATTTATACATCTGGCATTCTATTCATAAGCTACCCTTGTCGTCTCCATTGTTCCTTGTAATATGGCTAATTTTTTCAAAATTTAGATAAGCAAATCCTTCCCTTATATTTCCCAGCAGAGTCAGGATTACCTTTTCTTTGCTTCTTGAATTCACTGTATATGTGTATGGTTAAACTGTTCCTCTTCTTACCTTTTGTTATTCTCTTCCTGAGTTCCATAGACATATTTATCTTGACAAAGGTTCTTTTTGGCCAAACTTCATTCAGACACCCTTGAAATCTTAGAATATCCATGTTTGTTACTGCATTGTCTAATCTGGCTATAGCTCCTAAAAATTTGGTTTAACAGGTAACTCTGATCTTGATTTCTGATCAATCTCAATATTTTATCATGTTCCACGTCCTCCCTATTATTCTGATGATATTCTGGGGCAGCTCACCTGGATGCAGTCAGTAAGACTCATGTTAGATCAAGCTAGCCAGAATGCCCATTAGCAATGGCATATCTACTTAATCATTTTCCATCCTCTGACTTCCATTCTACTCTTTGACTATCAGTTCCCATTGAGTCCATTCTATATTATCTTTCTTCCACTACAGTATCTCCTTTTTGCAGTGATTTTTACACCCATTGCCCATTGCCACAACTCTTCTGAATAAAAATTAACCTTATTGTCTTGTGTCATGAATTTTTTTAATACCCTCCTTGACTAGATGGTTAGTTTAGAGTAGGTATTTATATATGAACAGTCAACTTTATGGCTGAATAAATATATGGAGGAGTTAAGACGGGGTTCTGTCATTTTAGGATTGCTTCCTAGTTCTGAACTGATGACGCTTTGAACTGTGAATGTGAATATTTTTACTTTCATGAATTCTGTAATTATTGGAAAGGGCATATAATTTAAAACTTCATTACACAAAGTCAATGTTTGCTAATCAATTTCAGATAAAATAGAATGAAGTTATATAAATAATCTTCTTTTTTTCCTCATTAGTGATATTCACGCCAATTTCTCTTTTAATGTAGGGCAGAAATCTTTTCTCCTGGATTATTTAGACCATTTGCATTGAATTGGAGTATATATATATATATATATATATATATATATATATATATATGACTTAAGTCTGTCCTCTTTCTTTTCAGTCTGGGACCACAGTGGTCATACATTGGCTTACTCCTGACTCAAACTAAAAGATCAGCCTGGTAGTTCTTAGGGACTATATGTAGCCCTCAGGGATGAACCAGGGCTGACTTTATGCAAAAAAAGCATGTTACCCACTATACTATCTCCCTGACGTCTGCCTTTTATTTTTTCTCTCTATTCTCTTGGTAATTTGTTTCCTTCCTCCATTTTTCTGCCTCTCCATGGATTATTATTTATTCATATTTTAGAAGTGTTTTTATTTTTGTACGGTGTTTGAGTTTATCCTTTTGTATTTTTGTGTGTTTGTTAAAGGAATTATGCACATATATGCAAACATAGGTAATACATATGTATACTTATATACCATGTATACATACACACAAAAGAATATAAACAATGGTTTGTTATCTACTGATCTCATCATTCTTCCAGTTTCTGTTAAAATGTATAAGAAATACATCTTTATATTTCCTTGCCATCTAATTTCTATAACATAATTATTTTAAATATTTTTGTCCATACATTTATTGCCACACATTAAACAATTATTTTCCTTTTTTTTTTTTTTTTGTTTGGGGGACACACCCGGCTGTGCTCAGGGATAACTTCTGGCCCTTCACTCAAGCATCATTCCTGGTGAGCTCGGGTGGCCATCTGGTTGCCGGGAAACAAACCCAGTGTGCAAGGCAAGTGCCTGACCCGCTGTACTATAACCCCAGCTCCACTTCCTGTTTTAAACATAAAACATAATTTCAAGGGCCAGAGAGAGAATACAAGCGGTGAGACATTAGCCTTGCCTGTGATCCAACCTGACTTGCTTCCCAGCACCACATGAGGTCTCTCAAGTACTTTCAGAGGTCACTTCTGAGCGTAGATCTAGGAATAGCATCTGAATGCGGTTTGGTGTGCCCCTTTTAAAAATAAAAACCGAAGACAAAAGCATTCAATTTAGAAATATCAAAAGGAGGATACTTATGCAGAATGTAGAATTCTAGGTTGGTAGGATTTCCAGCTCTTAAAAACTGGTCTGCCACTTTCTCTGTCCTCTTGTTTCCAGTGAAGAAACTTCTGTCACAAAATTCACACCCCTAAGGTAAACTCTTGTGCTTCTCTGCTTCCAAAGTATTTGTCTTTTCGTCATTCATAAATTGGATTATGGTGTTGTCAATACAGAATTTTTGATGTCACACAGTGAGTTTAGGCACACAGTTTATGGTTGTGGTATACACAATTTGCCAGGGGAATGCACTTTCTGTCTGAGGTGCTCACATAGTTTTTTGGTTGTGGTGCTCTTTGGTTGTGGTGCTTGCTGGAAGCTACAACTCTTGTGGTGCTCACACACCTGACTGATATCCAGCTAAAACGTTTCTGGATCTGGGTGGTCACAAATAATAGATTTTATGGAGCAGAATCGCCAGAATTTTTTAAACTTAGTACATGTGTCAACACAGGGATTTGAACTATGAGTCATGCTATTCTTCCCTGCAATTCCTCTGGACTAAAATAATTCACATGCTACATGTCAAACATATTTTAAAGGCATACTGATTAGCACATGCGATATATTTAAAATATATTTAATATATAATATATTTAAAATATATTAAATATATTTTAATGGTATACTTTAATAATTTTGTATGTATCTTTTGTTACACAGTGTTTAGAACAAAAAAGACCATCTTATCTTTTAAACAAATATAACTGCCATCTGGAATGGCCCATACAGGAGCCTGCCCAAACACAACTCCTTTCAGAATTTCCATCAGATTACAAAAGCTTTATTAAAAGCAAATTTATATTTTTCCACTCCATCTGCACAAAAAAATTAACTGCATGCCTTTCAGTTTTTTAATAACTTAATTCAATATTTTTTATGTGATTAGATTTCATTGAGTCTTCTCCAAGATTGCCTATTGAATAACACATCACAGTCAATACTATCACAGAGGAAACCCTGACTGCCACATCTCAAGATACATCTCAGAAACTTCGCATCTCAAAGTACCCTTCTTGCTCTGTATTCATTTCTTCTTAATCCATCCCCTCACACCTATATGAAAAAGTGTTGATTCTACTTTGGAAACTCATCAAATTTTGCCTTCCCCTCTATACAGCTATGCCACAGTACAACCTCAAGTACATATGAGATCTTCAAAAAGAAAAAGAGAAAAAAGGCCAAAGAGATCATAAACATAGCCCAAAAGAGTGTGCTACACGCTCGGGGCTGGAGCAATAGCACAGCAGGTAGGGCATTTGCCTTGCACGCAGCTGACCCGGGTTCGATTCCCAGCATCTCATATGGTCCTCTGAGCACCGCCAGGGGTGATTCCTGAGTGCAAAGCCAGGAGTAACCCCTCTGCATTGCCAGGTGTGACCCATAAAGCAAAAATAAAATTAAAAACTATAAAAAATAAAACTAAAAAGAGTGTGATACATGCTTTTAAGCCTTATGCTGAGATTGGTTCCTGGGTAGCACCTTGTGGTCCTCCATATCACTTATTGTGGCATTGCTGTGCTGGCACATCTACAGAGACCCTTACTCCACCCCCACCCGCCATCACAACTTGTCTCTTAGAGTCAGATTTATAGATAACTTGCAATAAGTGAAAAACTACCATTTTTCCTCTTTAATCTCATTAAGGGAAAACATAGATGAACTAAAGACCATACTATTCTATGAAGAGGAATGGATTCAAGGAATTCATAATGAAATAGATTCCAGAGAAAGATGACTTATTCCTAGACCTCAAAGACAGGAAAAGCTCATGCAACTCTTCTTTACTTGAAAGGGAATCAATACCAGTTGTAAGCTAAATTTCTATAGCAAGAAATGAGGATAATGAACATTTTTAACATGTAGATGAATATAAAACATGGTTATATATTTTGATTAAAATATAATTGCTTGGTTGATGCTAAGTAAAGGCAACTTATTTTGAAATTTATATTATATACAAGAGAAATATAAGCTTAAGTAATGCTAGCATAAAGAATGGGATAAAGTAAATGGAAAATGTCATTGTAGGTATTATTTAATACATGGAATATTATATATAACATTTTGCTGCAATAAATTAGGGTTGTATTTTGTAATCTGTAGAGCAAGGACTAAAATAAAAAGGAATTCTTTTATGAAAGAAGCATAGCAGAAAAGTCAAAACATGGGAGGGAAATGAAAAATTAGAAATGCAAATAGTGACAATTTTATCAGGAACAAGGATTCTTAACATTTCTTCTGGGAGTATAAAATGGCACTATGACTTAGAAAACTGGCAGTTTCTTTTGATGTTAAACACATGGTTATGCTGTGGCATAATATTCTGACTCCAGAATTAAAAACATTTGTCCAAAAGAGTCACACACACATCTTCAGGGGAGCCTTAATTCAAAACGAGGACAATTGTAAATTATCAATCAGTTAATACATTTTTAAGTTGTGATGTTTTTACTTAATGGGATGCCGTTAGGGAAAATAAACAGAAGCCCTGGAAAAATCTCAAAAAATCATTTTGAGCATGAGAATCCCGGCACAACAGGATACCTGCACTGTTGTTTCATGTGCATTTTAACAACAGGCAAAATTAATCTAGGCTAGTGGCACGTAGAAGCCAGAAAGAGGTTGCCTCTTGGTGGAGGTGGTGGTAGGAAGGTGAGTGTTAATTCACAAGAAGCCAATATGAAGAATTTTCTTGGGGGATAGACATGTTGGAATTTGCTTCAGGAGATTTTCACATTTGTCAGAA
Source organism: Sorex araneus (assembly GCF_027595985.1). Classification (NCBI taxonomy): domain Eukaryota; kingdom Metazoa; phylum Chordata; class Mammalia; order Eulipotyphla; family Soricidae; genus Sorex; species Sorex araneus. The sequence goes on from NC_073309.1 coordinate 17,979,072, forward strand.
CAGCCAACGGAACACTTGAAACTTAGAAGTGTTTGCTATCCGAGGATCAGTGTTTAGCATTTTTATAAAAGTAATAGGTCATTTAAAAAAGTGTTGTCCAGATTCTCAGTATCAGCTCAGCACACTCTCATCCTGAATGACTAAACTCCACTGAGGGGACTTTCAGGTTTGCTCTTCTTTCCCTTGGGAAGCTCATAGGGTTACTCTTCACATTGCTAACTCGACTCAACTTTCAACCTTTGGATTCATTTTTAAATCACTCCAGGGAACTTTTCTCTGATCATCTAGACAAAAGTAGAATTATAGAGCTCTGTATAAACTCCTTAGTGAATTTGTCACAATTTTAAGTAAATATACATAATATACCCCAAGGGCCACGTGCCTGACTGGGGGTTCGATTCCTCCATCCCACTCAGAGAGTCTGTCAAGCTACCAAGAGTATCCCGCCCGCATGGTGGAGCCTGGCAAGCTATCTGGGGCGTATTTGATATGCCAAAACCAGTAACAACAAGTCTCACAATGAAGACGTTACTGGTGCCCGCTTGAACAAATTGATGAACAACGGGGTGATAGTGATACAGTGATACATAATATATGCATACATATCTACACACATAAGCACACATATACTAATTAATTTTAATTGAATTCTACCATGACTGTTTCTGTTTATAACCATGGCTATTATAGTTTAGTCTTTGTGTATGTACTGTTACTTCAGAAAGATTTGAATGAGTCTTAGGAGCTATGAGGAGTGAGATTTGAGACTATGAGTGAATCTCCAGTTCCCAGACATACTCTCCTCCATAAATCCTAGCGATGTTATTCAATGTGGAGCCTTACAAGATTGGAAGATAGGAAAATGGGCTTTGGATAATGTTGGTTTTAGTCTGTACTCCTACATCATGGTATTTGAGTAAAGAATAATAATAAAGTGCCCTCCGATAGTCCAGTACAGAAATATTCACAACAGTTTTAATTATAATAGCAACATAAATAAACCTGAGGGAAAGAAAGAAAAGACCATTAGTATGAAACTGAATAAACAAACAGTAGAATTTACATATAAGGAAATACGGCTCAATAAAAATATGATTAATTTTTGATACAGTTACAAATATACACACTGCATGAAACTTCAGGAAAAAATAAATGTTAAGTGAAAAAGGCAATCCATGGTCCTTGGACCAGAGTTGGATGGGAATTCCTGGAAAGGGGCAGAAAGTTAACTTTTACAGAGATGAAAATGTTATATCATGATCTGGATATTATAGTATATGCATCAATCAGAGCTGTTAGAATATCTACTAATTTAAATTTGTTGCATTTAATTAAACACAAAGTATACTTCAATCAGACTGATGTGGGGGGGGGGTGCAGGGCTGTTTGAGCCACATCTGGCTGTGCTTACGCCTAGCCCTGTGTTCCTGGATCACTCCTAGTGGTGTTCAGAGGGCATTATGGGGAGCCAGGGATCAAACCTGGTTGACTACTTGCAAGGCGAGCATCCTATCTACTGAATGATCTCTCCAGCTCGCCAATTTGATGTTTTTAAATGGAAAAGTTGGAACTATGCTTTCTGAGTCAATTTTAGTTCCATCGTTTTGGTTCTGTCACAATAGCGATGGTATGAGAGGGAACCTAGAGACTTTTCAAAGGTTGAATATATTTTATGAGTAATAATTGTTACTCTTACAATAATTATGTTGGCATTCATTCCATAATAAATGAATATATTTATTAGAGGAACAAATCACACTTTCCCAAAGTTCAAACCTTTGTATACTTTTGGACAGATAAAGAGAAAAGTTTTGTTTTTGCTTTTGAGCTATACTAGGTGGTGCTCAGGGCTTACTCCTAGCACAACCCTCAGAGTTCACTCCTGGGAGAGTCATGGGTCCATGTAGGGGACAGGGGATCAAACCTGGGTTGGCCACATGCAGGGCAGACATCCTACCTGCTGTGCTATTACTCTAGCCCTTAAGAGGAAAGATTCTTGTATATGTGCACATATGTGTGTATGTGCATGTGTGTCTGTGTGTCTGTGTGTATGTGTCTGTATGTATGTGTCCATGTGTGAGCAAGCATATCTACATATCTTTGTTTATTTTGGCAGACCCTGAGGTATGGATAAGATCTAAAAACTAGTGATTTTCTCTAAATCTGAATGAAACAGAACCATCTTCAGCAATTTCTCTTAACATTCATGTCACTTTCCCAATTAGGGAAGAAAAGTGTTTGACAAACTGTATTTGGGGTTTCATCAAATTTGCAATGTTTGAAGAACAGATCAAGATGTTTGATGAAAATAAACAGCAGCTGGATTTGCCCTTTTTTGCCACACACACGGAGTTTGTAGGGAGTAGCTCATAAATCCTAACAGTTCACTCACTGAGAGAACAGATGGCTGTTGGAGGCCACAGCGATGGCCAAGAACTCATCATATTACTATCATGAAAAGTTTCCTCCACTCTTTACTTGAATGAATGGTATGGTGATGTAGTAATAACAGAGAGGGGCAAATTAAAATGGGAAAAAAATCTTTATGAGAATCAGTGCCACCCAGGCGCTGTGTTTTTTAATCTCCAGCCTGTTTTGAGACTCTCGATTTTAACCTCCGGTTTAAAATTCTTCATCTGAAGCTTTCTATCGTGGCCCCCATCTGTCATCCGACCTTCCAAACATCTATCATCAACCACATCACAGATGCTAAAGGAAAAACGAGAGAGGAACTAGCTCTATTGAGTGCATGATAATTTATATGCATTATTATATCCCTTATACATAAAGATGGAAATACTTTGGCAATCATGAGTGTATGCAAGCTTTAAGATAACTTTCAAACTAACTTAAAACTAGTTCAGAAAATTTGCTTTGCCTTAAAAATAACTGAGATATTCTGCTTTAATAGGATATAAATGGATTTCAGAATCCAGATGACCTAGGTTCAATTCATGACTCTACTCTAATTGTTTAGCCACGGGAAAGTCCTTTCCTTTCTAAACATCAACTTCTTCATCTCTATAATAAAGGAATTATATTTCTTAATGTTAAAAAGTTTATGAGTAGGCATGTATATGAGTGCATAAAAATGAACTTGGCACAAAATTGGCATTTATTAATACTTTGTACCCTTTTGTTTAAGTGTGTGGTGCTAATAAAATCAACTAGCAAAGTAGCAAGTATGTTAATAGGCCGAAATGAAATCCAAGTAAAGTTGACTAGTTTAAGAACAATATAGAAGTTGCAACAGGGGAAAGAGTTTGATTCAAGTTCTTGTTGACAAAAGGTTTGGGTTCAAGAAGCAAATAGGTTAAAACAAGACTGAAAATATCTGTATTTCATATTAAGGTAGATTGGGGCTAAAAAACTTCACAAAGAGACCGTCATTGTATCACTGTCACTGTCATCCTATTGCTCATCGATTTGCTCAAGCGGGCACCAGTAACGTCTCCATTTCGAGACTTGTTGTTACTGCTTTTGGCATAGCGAGTACACCATCAATAGCTGGCCAGGCTCTGCTGTGAGAGCGAGATACTCTCGGTAGCTTGCCGGGCTCTCCTAGAAAGGCAGAGTAATTGAACCTGGGTCATCTATGTGCAAGGCAAACGCCTTACCCAGTGTACTATCACTCCAGCTCCACAAAGAGAGTAGAAATTAAAAAATGTCATTGAGTTGGGAAATTATTAACAAAAACAAACAGATGTATGTATGTCTATACATGTATATAATGTATTTGGATTAAGGACAATAAAACTAAACCCTGACTATTATGTCCAGGTTTGGCATAACCAAATCTTTTTTTATAATTCAGCAGCAATAGAATTAATTTGAAGCTGGGATAAAGAGGTTCGAATTATTTCTAAATGAGCAAGTTACTTATACCCATTAAATCTTTACTTTTTGTTTTCAGCATTATACTTGTGTCTGCCTACTGTAGTTACTGTGCATTTTAAATGTTCTGCAAGGTTTCCAGAACCAAGTATGCCCTTAAGAAATTTCAATCATTTCACAAGATTTTATTATCTTGCAAAGTGGTTTTTAAAAAGCAGCCTTTAATTAGCTTAGGCTGACACTATAAAAGCTATCAGTGAATAAGGGAAGTTTAGCACAATCGGAGCCCCTTCTTCCCACAAAAAGGAAGAGGAATAAAGAACTACAAGGTTCCAACTCTGCACTTCCGTGACAATATGAAGAAACAGCGAAAATCCCCTCCACCAAGAGAGGGAGAACAAAAGATACTAGAAACCTCAAAAGAGTCTCCCAACATCTACGACCTCTCAGATAAACAATTCAGAGAGGAAATATGGAGGAGAGTCGACCTACTCCAAGCAACTATGGAACAGACATCCAATAAATTAAGGGAGGAGATGAATCAAGCGCTGGAACGGTCTACCAAGAAAATACAGGAAGAAATGAGAGCAGAAATGAGAGCAGAAATCTCAAACCTTCGAACCGAAGTCTCACAAATAAAGCTATCGGTAGATGAAATAAAAATCTCACTAGATGCCCTCAACAGCAGAATGACTACAGCCGAAGACAGAATCAGCGAGCTTGAGGATGAGCTGCAGAAAGCTTACAGACAGCAACAAATAATGGCCAAAGACCTCAAAATGGCTATAGAGCGAATCAGAGCCCTGGGGGATGACTTCAAGAGGAACAACATAAGAATCATTGGAGTACCAGAACCACAGGGAAGTAACCCCAATGAAAAAAACATAGTCAAAGACATCATCGCTAAGAAATTCCCAGAGCTGGAGAAGGCAGGCGTCCAGATACAAGAAGTCCGAAGAGTGCCAGCAAAAAGAGACCCAAATAAAAAGACTCCAAGGCATATCATAGTCAGAATGGCGGATGCTGTAGATAGAGACACAATTCTACAAGTAGCAAGGTCAAAGAGGGAAATCACATACAAAGGAGCACCCCTCAGATTTACGGCCGATCTGTCAGAAGAAACCCTCCGAGCCCGAAGACAATGGTGGGACATAGTGAAAAAACTCAACGAAATGAATGCCTCACCAAGAATACTTTATCCAGCTAAACTCTCACTCAAACTCGAAGGAACTATACACTATTTCTCGGATAAACAACAGCTCAGGAACTTCATAGACTCAAAACCAATCTTGAAAGAAGGTCTAAAGGGGCTACTGTAAGACAAGGAGGAGCCCCATAAGAACAACAAATCCCACAGAAAGATGACACAAAACCACATCACAATAATCTCTCTCAATGTCAATGGCCTAAATGCACCTATCAAAAGACACAGAGTGGCTAAATGGATCCGGAAATTAAACCCAACATTCTGTTGCCTGCAAGAAACACACCTGAACAAACAGAGTAAACATAGACTCAAAGTCAAAGGATGGAAAACAATCCTCCAAGCAAACAACCCCCTTAAAAAAGCTGGAGTGGCCATCCTGGTATCCGACAACATAGATTTCAGGATGAAAAAGATCAAAAGGGACAGCGAAGGTCATTTTCTGTTTATCAAGGGATATGTACAACAGGAAGAAATCACACTCTTAAACGTATATGCTCCTAACAAACGACCGGCTAAATATTTAAAACGACTCCTAACAGACTTCAAAGAGGACATCACTAACAGCACAATTGTAGTCGGAGACTTCAATATGGCCTTATCACCTCTAGATAGATCCACAAGAACAAAACTCAACAAGGAAACACTGACTCTGAATGAAGAAATTGAAGAGAGAGGCCTAATAGACCTATACAGGGCCTTACACCCCAAAAAGAAAGAATACACATTCTTTTCCAGTGCACATGGAACATTTTCAAAAATAGACCATGTACTGGGCCCCAGAACATACCTCAATAGAATCGGAAAAATAGAAATTGTATCAACCATCTTTTCAGACCACGATGCGCTGAAGATAGAAGCTAACCACCCACAAATACGGAAAATCAAATCAAACACCTGGAAATTAAACAATTCCATGTTGAACAATGAGTGGGTCAAGAAGGAAATCAAGTTAGAAATCAAAAGATACTTAGAAACAAATGAGAATGAAGACACGAGCTACCAAAACCTATGGGACGCAGCTAAAGCCGTGTTAAGGGGAAAATTTATAGCTCTCCAAGCATTCCTCAGGAAGGAAGAAAGGATCCACATAGATAGCTTGACTTCACGACTCAAGACCCTAGAAAAGGACCAGAGAAAGGACCCCAAACCAGACCGAAGGAAAGAAATAATAAAAATTAGAGCAGAAATTAATGACATCGAAACCAAAAAAACAATCCGAAAGATCAATGAAACAAAGAGTTGGTTCTTTGAGAAAATAAATAAGATTGATAAACCGCTAGCAAGTCTCACAAAGAAAGAAAGAGAGAAAACTCTAATAAATCGAATCAGAAATGAAAAGGGGGACATCATAACAGAAACCAGTGAGATTCAAAAGATCATTAGAGACTACTTTGAAAGTCTTTACGCCACAAAAAAGGAGAACCTAAAAGAAATGGATGGATTCCTTGATTCCTATAATCTCCCAACACTGAAGAAAGAAGACCTGGAATACCTGAATAGACCCATCAATGTTAAGGAAATTGAAACGGTAATCAAAAACCTCCCCAAAAACAAAAGCCCAGGCCCAGATGGTTTCACTGGCGAATTCTTCCAAACATTTAAAGAAGACCTATTGCCTGTTTTCCTCAAACTTTTCCAGGAAATTGAAAAAACAGGAACTCTCCCAAACAGTTTCTATGAAGCACATATCTCCCTAATACCAAAAGCAAACAAAGACACCACTAAGAAAGAAAATTACAGACCAATTTCCCTGATGAACACCGATGCGAAGATCCTCAACAAAATACTAGCAAATAGGATCCAACAACTCATCAAAAAGATCATACATCACGACCAAGTGGGATTCATCCCAGGGATGCAAGGATGGTTTAACATTCGGAAATCAATCAACATAATCCAGCATATCAACAAAAGTAAAGATAAAAACCATATGATCATATCAATAGATGCAGAGAAAGCATTTGACAAGATCCAACATCCTTTCATGATGAAAACCCTTGCCAAAATGGGGTTTGGAGGAACTTTCCTCAAGATAGTCGAAGCCATCTATCACAAGCCTACGGCAAGCATTATCCTCAACGGGGAAAAACTAAGGGCCTTTCCTCTGAGATCAGGCACAAGACAAGGATGCCCACTCTCACCACTCCTCTTCAATATAGTACTGGAAGTACTTGCGATAGCTATTAGACAAGAAAAAGAGATTAAGGGCATCCAGATAGGAAGGGAAGAAATCAAACTCTCACTATTTGCAGACGACATGATACTATATCTAGAGAAGCCTAAAACCTCTACTAAGAAACTCTTAGAAACAATAGACTTATACAGTAAAGTTGCAGGCTACAAAATCAATACCCAAAAATCCATGGCCTTCATATATGCAAACAATGAGGCAGAGGAAAGGGACATGAAAAAAGCAATCCCATTCACAATCGTGCCCCAGAAAATCAGGTACCTCGGAATCAGCTTAACCAAGGAAGTAAAAGACCTTTACAAAGAAAACTACATAACGCTACTCCATGAAATCAAAGAGGACATGAGGAAATGGAAACATATACCCTGCTCGTGGATAGGGAGAATCAATGTTGTCAAAATGGCAATACTCCCTAAAGCATTATACAGATTCAATGCGATCCCTATAAGTATACCCATGACATTCTTCAAAGAAATGGATCAAGCAATCCTAAAATTCATATGGAATAACAAACGTCCAAGGATAGCTAAAACAATTCTTGGGAAAAAGATGATGGGAGGCATCACCATCCCCAACCTCAAACTTTACTACAAAGCAGTAACAATTAAAACAGCATGGTACTGGAACAAAGGCAGAGCCGTAGACCAATGGAACAGGGTGGAATATCCCTACACACAACCCCAAATGTATGACCATCTAATCTTTGATAAGGGAGCAAGAGATGTGAAGTGGAGCAAGGAAAGCCTCTTTAACAAATGGTGCTGGCACAACTGGACAATCACATGCAAAAAAATGGGTTTAGACCTTGACCTGACACCATGCACAAAAGTCAGATCAAAATGGATTAAAGACCTCAACATTAGACCACAAACCATAAGGTACATTGAAGACAAGGTCGGCGAAACCCTCCACGATATTGAAGATAAAGGTATCTTCAAAGGTGGCACGGAACTAAGCAATCTAGTAAAAACAGAGATCAACAAATGGGACTACATTAAACTAAAAAGCTTCTGCACCGCAAGAGATACAGTGACCAGAATACAAAGACTATCCACAGAATGGGAAAGGATATTTACACAATACCCATCAGATAAGGGGTTGATATCAATGGTATATAAAGCACTGGTTGAACTCTACAAGAAGAAAACATCCAACCCCATCAAAAAATGGGGCGAAGAAATGAACAGAAACTTTACCAAGGAAGAAATACGAATGGCCAAAAGGCACATGAAAAAGTGCTCTGCATCACTAATCATCAGAGAGATGCAGATCAAAACAACTTTGAGATACCACCTCACACCACAGAGACTAGCACACATCCAAAAGAACAAAAGCAACCGCTGTTGGAGAGGATGTGGGGAGAAAGGGACCCTTCTTCACTGCTGGTGGGAATGCCGACTGGTCCAGCCCTTCTGGAAAACAATTTGGACGACTCTCAAAAAATTAGATATTGAATTCCCATTTGACCCAGCAATACCACTGCTGGGAATATATCCCAGAGAGGCAAAAAAGTACAATCGAAACAACATCTGCACATGTATGTTCATCGCAGCACTGTTTACAATAGCCAGAATCTGGAAAAAACCCGAATGCCCCAGAACGGATGACTGGTTGAGGAAACTTTGGTACATCTATACAATGGAATACTATGCAGCTGTTAGAAAAAAGGAGGTCAAGAATTTTGTAGTCAAGTGGATGGGCATGAAAAGTTTCATGCTGAGTGAAATGAGTCAGAAAGAGAGAGACAGACATAGAAAGATTGCACTCATCTATGGTATATAGAATAACAGAGTGGGAGACTAACACTCAAGAACTGTAGAAATAAGTACCAGGAGGTTGACTCCATGGCTTCGAGGCTGGCCTCACGTTCCGGGGAAAGGTCAACTCAGAGAAGCGATCACCAACTACATTGTAGTCGAAGGCCATGTGGGGGAAGGGAGTTGCGGGCTGAATGAGGGCTAGAGACTGAGCACAGCGGCCACTCAACACCTTTATTGCAAACCACAACAGCTAATTAGAGAGAGAAAACAGAAGGGAATGCCTTGCCACAGTGGCAGGGTGGGGTGGGGGGGAGATGGGATTGGGGAGGGTGGGAGGGACACTGGGTTTACGGGTGGTGGAGAATGGGCACTGGTGAAGGGATGGGTTCCAAACTTTGTATGAGGGAAGTATAAGCACAAAAGTGTATAAATCTGTAACTGTACCCTCACGGTGATTCTCTAATTAAAAATAAATAAATTTAAAAAAAAAAAAAAAAAAAAAAGCAAAATGCAAGACCCAGACTGTTGTTATAAATCAAAAAAAAAAAAAAATAAAAAAAAAATAAAAAGCAGCCTTTAAGACAGATAATATGAATTCAAATTTTTATAACTTTTAGGACTTGGTCAGGTTAGTTCTTCAAAATCTTTGTTCTTTTATTTTCCATTTAGAAATTGGAGAAAATGAAATCTCACTGGATAGTTTAATTGAGAGATTTTATTTAAAATGCTACCACTGTGCCTGTTAGCAGGTACGTGTTTATTTCACATTACGCTATCCTTCCTTCGCTTTAAAGAATCATTGCAGGTATTCTAGGCTGCATCCTATACTTGAATGTATTTTGTTATTAGTCTGACAGCATGCATGTGGGGATTTTGCCTGGAACCCTTCTCCTTCAAGTGTTGAACTACTTAACCCTTCCTATTTCTTCAAATTTTATTTTTAAAATAGTTAAATTCCTAAGAAATATGTAAAAAACTTTAAATGGTGTTACATTTCTCTATTTTACCATATCTCAGACCTAGGTATCATGTTACTTCTGGGAGAGGGGGCCGTCGGTATGCCATAGTTGTCAAAACCCAGGAAAGAGCATGGCTCAAGTGGACACCACGGCATCATGCTCTTCAGTTATATGAACAGGAAGGAAAAACAGTCCCAGGTATATTACACAGTTTAAGTATATTAAATTTGATGTGTTAATTTTCTCTCCATAAAGCCGAATAGGAAGTAGTCCAAAAGGAGTATCTATTGATTAAGCAACTAAGAATTTAAAAATAGGAAAAGATGCAAATGAGACTTTGCAGAGTCCCTTAGGGCTATATGTCTTAGAGAAACTATAAGTCTCTCTACCAGTTGATTGATTTGTCCACCCTTCCCACAGACCTTTAACATCCATAGTGTCCTTGGAACTGGGATGAGCATGAAAGCTACAGAGAAAAATATGATCATTTTTTCCCCTTTCTTTTTTTTTTTTTGCCTTTTGGGTCACACCTGGCAATGCACAGGGGTTACTCCTGGCTCTGTACTTAGGAATGACTCCTGGCGGTGCTTAGGGGACCATATGGGATGCTGGGAATCGAACCCGGGTCGGTCGCGTGCAAGGCAAACGCCCTACCCGCTGTGCTATTGCTCCAGCCCCCCCCTTTCTTTATTGAATCACCTGAGATACATAGATGCAAAGCTGTTTGTGGTTGGATTTCAGTCACACAATGTTCCAACACGCAGCCTTCCACCAGTGTTCATTTCCCAGCACCAATGTACCCAGGTTCCCTCCAGCCACCTCCCCACCCCAGCCTAACTCTGTGTTCTATGGCAGGCACTTCTCTCTCTCTCCCTCCTTCCCTCCTTCCCTACCTACCTCTATCCCTCCCTCTCTATCTCTCTTATCTTTCTCCTTCTCACATTCTCTCTCATGTTTTAAAAAAAAAATTAAAATTTTATTGACTCACTGCAAGATAGTTACAAGCTTTAATGTTTGGGTTACAATCACAAAACGATCAAACACCCATCCCTCCACCAGTGCACATTCCCTACCACCAATATCCCCAGTACACACCCTCCCCTTTACCACCCTCCCCCTGTCTCCATGGCAGACAATATTCCCCAAACTCTCTCTCTACTTTTGGGCATTATGGCTTGCAACACAGACACGGAGAGGTCATCAATTTTGATTATCTACTTTCCTCATGCATCTCCCATCCCAACTGATTCCTCCAGCCATTTTCTTCTTAGTGATCGCTTCTCTATTCCATCTGCCTTCTCCCCTCCTCTCATAAAGCAGTCTTCCAGCTATGGGGCAATCCTCCCGGATCCTTGGGTGTCAGTCTCTCTCTTAATTTTTAACCCAACAAATATATTAGAATTCCCCAAACTCTGATGTCAGAATACTATAAATGGAAAGAGTGAATGAAACAATTTCTTCAAGCCAACTTGTATATATTTTAATTATCCAGTCTTAAAACTACAATAATTCAGTGCCATTATCTTTGAAAATATATCGATGTGTTTTCATATTACATTTTTAATTAAAATCTCAGATATTAGTGTAGTATTTCCTGTTTCTTCATGTTCTCTGAGCAAACATGACAAGCAGTGGCTACATTTTAAAGAAGAAAGTTTCTTGTTGTATCTCAACCATCACATCCTTAAGATACAATTTTGTGCACTTTTATATGTAGTTGTTGACATCAAAATTTTTAGCTTGAAAATAGTTCAGCTTGCCAAATCATTGCTGTGTCCTTTCATGAAGTGCATTCATTGGGAAATACTAAAATTAAAGGGACATAGTTCTTCCCTTGAAGGAGTTTATAACCCACTGGTGAAGATGCAGTTAGACACAAATAAATAATCTGAGGTAATTTGTGCTTCTGCTAGTGATATATAAATATGACAAAGAAGAAAACAGAAGCATATATGTTCTTTTCTCAAATATATTATAAGTTAATACAAATGTTCAAAGATTACAATAAAACTATTATAGAAAACATGTAAATTAAAGCAGGATTGTTAAAAATATTAGAAAATTATAAAGTCAAAAAATAAAGCATTACCAAATCATCTTTACACACACGTGTGTATGGGTGTGTTTGTGTGTGTATATGAACATATATATATATATTTTGGCCACATAATTTTACAACTTCTTTCATTCTGTGGTCACTTAACGGATTAGATGGTTAGATGGACAGGATCCTTTGTTCCTAGTTGGGTTTCAAATGCAGGTGCTTTTGCAAATGAAGGTCTTAAAAAACTTTATCCTCATTAGATTTCAAAATGGTCAAAGAAAAAATCTGTCTAAAAATAATTTTCTGAGTCAAAAACTGCTTGGGCTAGAGCGATAGCACAGTGGGTAGGGCCGTTTGCCTTGCACGCGGATGGCCCAGGTTCAATTCCCAGCATCCCATATGGTCCCCCGAGCACTGCCAGGAGTAATTCCTGAATGCATGAGCCAGGAGTAACCCCTGTGAAATGCCAGGTGTGACCCAAAAAGCAAAAACTGTTTACTATTTAATGTTATTTGTATTGTATTATAATGCACTATTTTATAGTACATGTTTTATAGTACATGTTTCCTATATAAAAGTCAGGCACTGCTGTGTAACAAACCTCTCCAAATACTTAGTGGGGCACATTACTAAAAATGTCTTTTTCTGGGGCTGGAGCGATAGCACAGCAGGTAGGGCATTTGCCTTGCACTCGGCCAACCCAGGTTCTATTCCCAGCATCCCATATGGTACTCTGAACACTGCCAGGAGTAATTCCTGAGTGCATGAGGCAGGAGTAACCCCTGTACATTGCTGTGCGTGACCCAGAAAGCAAAATAAATTAATAAATAAATAAATAAATAAATAAATAAATAAATGTCTTTTTTTAATCTCTTTTTGATGTTCAACTATGATAGTTTAAAGGAACCCGTTCTTTGCCAGACCCATTTATTTTTCTGTCTGCTCAGGCTCACATGTATCTGTCAATAAGCTAGTTTCTATATCCTACCTGAGACTCATACTTTATTTCTCAGTCAACAAGTCAACCCTGATATGTCCTTCTCATGCAGTGTCTTGAGAGTGAGAGCAAAACCCAAAGTGGGAGCCATTTCAAACTATGACTGTGTCATTTTTCTTAAGATCTCGTTGACCAAAATATCAAATAGGCATGCTCAACACCAGACTGACTGCGAAGTAAAATGTCAGTGTGACTGTTAAGTGTAGTGTAAACAACCAAGATTGATTTACAACATGTCACATAGTTTTGTCTCACTGTGAGGAACATTCAGGTGATCACCGTCCTGGTGTAACCACAAAAGATTTGTTTCTACGGCCTCTCCAGGACCAAAGGAGACATGGTAATGGGTTGAAAAAGCTTTATTGGCACAAAGCTGGCATATTAGAAAATGGCAAACTTATGTCCTCAACACCACCATCCTGTCTAAAAGGTCACACCAAAACAGGATTTTTATAGGAAAAGGGAATAGGGATTTTTTTTTTTTTTTTTTTACAAAGAGTGGGTTCCAAACCAGTAAGTGCCAGAACCTGTAATAGATTAAATCACACACGGACTAGTCCCCTGAAGCATACTGTCTTATCTGAAAGGATTAGAAAACAGGAATAAGAGTAAACTGAAGGATGTATTGTTCTTATCTCTAGGCATTAAAGCAAAGATAACTGTCCTTGTCTAACAGAGATCTTTGACTTGTTTTCACCAGATTTATAACGTTCTGCATTATAAAGTTCAAAGGTAAAATAATATAATGGAGACAAAGCAAAGTCTTTGCAATGGAGAAGAGCTTCATATTGCTAACATGTTTGTTTTTGAGCTATCTGGTCCATATGTGCCTTTTTATTGTAAGTTACTCACTGAGGCTATGTCTGAATCTTGTGAGGCTGGTAGGACTTTGAGGTCAGTGCTGTGCAGGCACTCCTGTAAACTTCTCCAAGCCTCACCTCCTCACGACTCACTACGCAGTCAGCATCATGTTTGATCGAAATTGTGAGTAGCACTGTCTCTTGTGACTACCTACTTTTGCATTCAGAAGCAACTCTTATGATTAATGTTTAAAGGTTGCCTATATTTCTGTGTAACGTGACTTTCTCCACAGGGCAGCTCATAGTATGATTCATCAATGCAGAGAAGTAAGAAAAGCTTGTGAGACAGAGTAGGTGAACTTAGATGTAAGATAAGTCATGAGTGCATAAGGGCACAAAAGAAATCACCCAGTACCAGTAACCCCTCCCACCCACCCTCCCTACCACCACACTGGATTGTACAGGGTCTGGAAAAGTCATTAAGCAAGTGTCAGACTGATGAGAAAAAGAAAAGATTCATTCATTGATATATCATCTACCTGGTCCCATATATGCCTTCTTATTTATAGTAAGTTACTCATTGAGGTTGTATCTGAACCATGTGATTCTTTGGTGCAGTTTGATGGCTGTCTTAGTGAGCTGGTTGGACTTTAATGTCAGAAAACCAGTAAAATATACACATGATTTCTAGATCTAGCTTAAAGACATGTAGCTCCCAAACACAGTAGATACAAGGGCGAGGAGGATTGCCCCATAACTGGAAGACTGCTTCATGAGTGGAAGAGAGTAAGCAAATGGAATAGAGATGGGATCACTAAGAAAATGATGGCTGGAGGAATCAGCTGGGATGGGAGATGCATGCTGAAAGTGGATAATGGACCAAACATGATGACCTCTCAGTGTCTGTGTTGCAAGCGATAATGCCCAAAAGTAGAGAGAGTATGGGGAATATTGTCTGCCATGGAGGCAGGGGGAGGGTAGAAAAGGGGGAGAGGTATACCCGGGATATCGGTGGTGGGGAATGTGCACTGGTGAAGGTATGGGTGTTTGATCAATGTGTGATTGTAACACAAACATGAAAGCTTATAACTATCTCATGGTGATTCAATAAAATTTAAAAAATAAATAAAAAAATAAGATAAAGACATGTAGCTACGACAAAATTTGGGGATAAGGGAGATGGGATATGGGATATTTGGCTACAGTTACCAAGAAGGCACAGTAAAACAAAGCTGTAAAGATTAAGTCCAACTTTCTTTTCATTTTCAGGTTTTAGAATTTTATTATAGTTTAGGCAACATGGTCACAATAGTGCTTATGCCCACAGTTTTAACATACAAAGTTACTGCACCTTCATTGCCATCAAAGTGCTCAACACCCTCCACCACTGTCTTTATCTCACTTTTGTTCTGTATCTACCTCATCCACATCTCTGACACCACACACCTAGTAACTTCTCCCACCGTTGCTTGGTCATCTCAGTTTTACAATCCAAGGCCAAGCATTTGTCATTAGTTGATATTATCTCTTCCATTATGTTGTTCTTTCTATACCACAGATACATGAGACAATCCTGTATTTTTCTTTCTCCCTCTGACTTATTTTGTTGAACATGATTCCCTCTAGGTCCATCCCAGTTGCAACAAATTGCAAGTTGTCCTCTTTCCTTGTAACTGTGGAATATGTTATTGTGCAGATAGACCTCAACAACGTTATCCATTCATTTGTGGGATATTTGGGATGTTTCAGAGCCTGATAATTAGACATATCCCTGCAATGAATACCTTCTCCTTTTAAGAGATAAAAGGGATTGAGTTCTTCCCCAGTATCTACTGAAGATCCCTTCAGAGAGAATGTTCCCTTTGTACACGCAAATATCTTTTTTTCAGAAGGCAACCTCCACCAAGACATCAGAGTCTCTCTTATGTATTCATCCCTTTAATGAAGACATACTCTAGTGTGGCAGATTTTAACTCAGCTTCAGAAGTGACATCTCCACAATTCTTGTATTCTAGTTATTAGAATTAAGTCACTAGAGATTCCCTACATACAAAGGGAAGGGCTTACATAAGAATGTGAATATCTGAGAAGAGACTCATTGAGAAGCATTTTAAGAACTGTCTTTCATGCAGTTTAGATGTCTGCCAAAAATGCTTTTAAAACATATAACAAGAGAAGAGAACAAATTTCAGTCTTGAAAAATAACATAAGCTAGTATTTTTTGGTATTGATTACAAATAGCTATGATTAAAGACTAGTGGAAAAATGTCATTTTCATTCATATGTAGTTTTTAGGATATTCATTAATATAAATAATAATTTCATAGAAAGTAGAAAATTACATGGTGATTTTTGTTCTACTCTTCTATATTTCATAGAATCACATATTGACAAAATTAGATAAGAAGTAAGACTTAATTTGGAAGAATACTACATACTACTGTATCACTATATCCCTGTTATCCCATTGTTTGTAGATTTACTCGAGGGGGCACCAGTAATTCTCTATTACACTCAGCCCTGAGATTTTAGCATCCTCTCCTTACTCGTCTTTCCCAAGGACTGGAGCCTCATTCAGGGTCAGGAGAATGAGACCTATCGTTACTGTTTTGGCATATTGAATACACCACGGGTAGCTTGCCAACTTCTGCCATGTGGGTGGGATTCTCTCAGTAGCTTGCCAGGCTCTCTGAGAGGTATGTATATATCTGTTACTGTATTTGGGATCTGAATATGCCACAGGGAGCTTGCCAGGCTCTCCTGAGTGGGCAATAGACTCTTGTTAGCTTGTGAGGTTCTCCAAGAGGGAGAACAAGGCTACTAGATGTTGCCTGTTGACCATGGCTGTGGCTGGGTTCCGGAGGTCTTCAACTATGGAAGCTCTGCTCGGAGCAGGGAGGGAAGTGCAACTCATCACTCTGAGGGTCCCTAGTGAAGACAGCCAGGCAAAGGGGCAAGAGACTCCAATGCTCAAGGCCACTTTCCATATGTTCAGACGAGCCTCATGCATGAAGGAACAGGCAGAGGTACCCAGATGTGTGAGACCCAGGGCCGAGATCTCCAAACTTGCTTGGATTGGGACTGGGTCTCTTCCACTCAAATCCCCCATTTTTCAGTAGCTAGGCAGTCACACCCAGAAACTGCCCCCCTGGCACTGTGTAATCCCATCAACAGCCAACATCCAGAGACTGTAAAACCAAGCTCCCAGAAGAGAGCTACTACATACTACAGAAGAGAAAAATACATACATAACCTCAGGAAGAAAAGAGTCTTTCCCTTTGCAAGAATTTTAAGAGTTTAGACAAAGCCAGTATTAGAATTCAGGTCTCTTAAATTTGGATGGCTTTTGTCCCTAAAATATTATGATTTGTGTTACTTTGAAAACTAAATGGGCATTGAAATCCCACAGTATTCATTTTTATGAGTGCAGATTGATGAAAAGATAGTCAAATATGTGACTTAACATTCTATGAATAAACAGACTATTTCATTTGCTAATATTGTTATCCTGATATTTTGATAGAAATTGCTATCAGTAAGAATGCATTCACATTATTTATTCTAAGAAATGCATTAAAGTGAAATGAAAATTTGTGGACCCTTAAGCTGGAATAATGAACTCATTTGGTCTATGCATAAGGAAAGCCTGGCACAGATTCTCAAGGTTACCCTCACATAAACTTTAATATTGTGTTACTTATGCCAGAAGATTTATAGATAAGGGGATACCAGTATATCTATAGCAAAATACACAGACACACATGCATGCACATATATACATTTGTGCCTGCTTTCTATGTAGCTGGAATCACCATAATTCTAAATGATTCTGTTCATAACAGACATTTTGTGCCTCTGAAAATGGGCAATTTTCATCACTTGAAAGTGATATTTGACATTCATATCTCAAATCTTTAAACCGGTGCTTGTAGAGGATGAAGGCAAGAGAAGCAGAATGATATGAGAAGAACTGAGGAAAGGGTGCAAATGTGGGTGTCTTTCAGCACATCCATTCCAATAATCACTCTCTAAAGTGACTTAACCTGACTCTTGGTGAATGATGGCCACATTAAACTTTCAAGCAGGTACAGATTTCCTTATCACCGTGGAGCAAGGGATTTGGAGTGACAATTCAATATATGGTGTTATATTTTATTTATAATTCACAAATGGCTTTGGAATTTTGACTATACCCTTTCTACCAATACCTGTCAGTTTCCATTAGAGCTGATGTGTTGAGGACAGATTAGGTGCCTCGGTTTAAAATAACGTTTTGCTACAACTAGCATTGATGACCAACTTATCAAATGACTAACAATTGTCTTTTGACTTCTAAAGGTCAAATCGAAGAGCTGTGTGTCTTGTTGCTTGATATGTGTGATGTACTTATTTTATAGTCTTTCATTAGTTTTAAGATCCATACTTTTTTTCCTTGGACTGGAGCAATAGCACAGTCGGTAGGGTGTTTGCCTTGCACACAGCAGACAGGGGTTCGATTCCACCTCCCTCTAGGAGAGCCCGACAAGCTACCGAGAGTATCCCACCCACACGGCAGAGCCTGCAATCTACCCATGGCATATTCGTTATGCCAAAAACAGTAACAACAAGTCTCACAATGGAGACCTTACTGGTGCCCGCTCGAGCAAATCAATGAACAACGAAACAACAGTGCTATAGTGCCACTATTTTCCTTTCCTTCTCATGTCTTTTGCTTTTGTATAAATCTCTAAGTCTTGGACATGACCAATTCTAGCCAAATTTTATAAACACTCTTCTCAGATTTGGAAAAATGGGAACAGCACTTTTACAAGTTGAGGTAACTGTCAAGAGTGATATTCAGAAGAAATAACCGAATGTACTTGAAAGCCAGGAGCATATGCAAACACTTTTAAGTGCCATTGAAAACTGATAACCCCTGTGAGAAAGCAAGTAAAAGCAGTGGGTTTTAGGAGCTAGGAGTGAGTTTTTAGTAGCCTAAGCGTGCTATAGAGGAATCATGTTATGGGTTTGAATTGCTTCCCTGCCAAAAATATATAAGTCCTATCCCCCCACATTTAAATGTACCTTTGTTTAGAAATAGGGTTATTGCAGATGTAATTCATCAAGGTTAGGTCATTTTAGAGGAGGGTGACTCTTAATTTAATATGATTGAAATACTTACATGAAGATGGCCATATATATGATGACTGAGGGCCAAATGGGACAGATGGAACATACCATGTAAGGATCCAGGCATGGATTAACATGATTTATCTTGACCCCACTACCTACATAGAATAAGTACTGCTACCAGAAGCTGGAAGAGAGAAAAGAAGATTTTTCTTTGCAGGATTCAGAAAGAGCATCATCCTGCTCTTTCTGACTTTCTGACTTCAGACTTCTGATATCCCCGACAGTGAGACAACAAATTTTATCTGTTTTAAGCAACCCAAATTATGGCATTTGTTCTAGCAACCCTAGAAAATTAATGCTAACTGGTTATAGTTACTCAGCACTAGAGTACTTCCCTGGGGGTAAGGCCTGTGATAGGGTCAGTGGTCTTAGAACACCTATTGGAGCAGAAACACATTCTTGCCTATGTCACTGTACTTTCCTGATAGGGCCTCTCCCTAAATACAGCAGCTGATAGAAAAGAAACAGCTAGAATGTCTAGTTGATATAAACCAACAGGTAAGCCACCTAGGGGCCCAGTATAGTAGAGTACAGAAAAAAAATCTGGAGAAACTAAGCGTTTCTCTAGAAACTAAGAAATTAAAACTAAGAGTACAAAAAGCAGATGGCTTCTAAGTGAGACAAAGTAGCCAATAATACCCAAAACAAAACCTGAATAATTTAGTTTTTTTACATTGCTTGCATTAAACTATGCATATATTAAGATAAACTATATATATTAGCTACTACTTTGAGAACTGACTTTGAAACTAAAGACAGATAAGATGATAAAAGCTCTCCTCATCATGAAACAGTCTAGTGAACGATGGTAATAAGTAAATCATCACAGTGATAAGTATTTTGAATTTTTATCAGTGTCACCAAAGAGGAGTTCAGAGAATTATCAAAATTTGTGGATCTGTATGTGGATCTAAGAATCTGTGACATTGCCTTCAGGTTTATTTAGGGTAAACTCATTTGAGAGTTAAAAAATAATAAACAAAGTACAAAATATAGACTTAAACATAAGAACTTAAGTTGGTATATACAAGTTTGAATCATTTTTTCACCCTTTACTCACTTTGTGACTTTCTCAATAACTTAAACTTTTGTTGTTATTGTTTTTGTATCACTCTCAGAAAAATAACCGTATGATACAATAGGTGTACTATTGCATAGCCCCTTTTTATTAATTTCTTTGAAGGGGGATAAGCCCTATAATAGGAAGATTGAAGTATAAGATCATAAGTGTTAGAAGTTAAGCATAATTGTTCTTACATGATAAATGCTTAATAAATGGCAGGGGGGGAAGCTGTCATTTCATGTTAGCCTTGGATTCTATATTCCACAGCCCAGAATAGTAGGTAACAAGAAAAGCAAGAAAGAAAATTTGAGTGCAGGAAATAAAATGTGAGAAAATAAATACCTTTTGGAAGACTCATGAGGAATTCTATGGAAGTGCTCCAATTACTACCATTTTTCTGTGTGTAAAATAGGATTGGAGTTGGAAAAAAGTTATTTTAAATCTGAATTTGAACTTTAAATCTGAACTACTTCTGGGAATCTAGCCTGGGTGCCCCCAAACACACAGCAGAAACATCATTAGCACACATGAGTCAGAGAGAGAGGGACAGATATAGAATGACTTTATTCATTTGTGGCATATGAAAAGATATTTAGTATAAGACTAATGTCTAAGGCTAGGGAAAACAAATTTTAGGAGGATTGATCAATGGTTGGAATCTACCACAAGTGTGTGGGGTGGAGGGGAGGTCAGATAGAGAAGGGACCAGTGTGACAATAGTGGTTGGAAATGATCACACTGGACAAGAACTGAATGTTAAAAGTAGGTAAAGGGATATACGTGACAACTTTTCAGTTACTGTATTGCAAACAACAATGCCCAAAAGGAGGGAGGGAGGGGGGAGAGAGAGAAAGAGAAAGAGACAGGAGAGAGAGAGGAGAGAGAGAGAGAGAGAGAGAGAGAGAGAGAGAGAGAGAGAGAGAGAGAGAGAGAGAGAGATGCCTGCCATAGAGGCAGAGAGACAGGCTGGGGGTGGGGGGCTGATGGGAGGGAAATTTGGGACAATGGTGGTGGGAAATGTACACTGGTGGAGGGATGAGTGTTGGAAGAACACTCTATGACTTAAACCTAATCATGAACCGCTTTGTCTTTTATCTATTCAATAAAAAATTGTAATAAATTAAAAAAAAATTAAGATAAAACAAGAAAAGTAAATCTGAATTTGCAACTTGCATCAAAGTGAAGGCAGGCTATTACTGATATCCTGAGCTCCCATGTATATTAAATGGGGGCCTATTCTTCCTGCACATCAAAACTTCTTCCAACTCTCAAGAGTTACAGAACAAAAAATGTCCATTGTGTTGAACAGGAAGAGTGAGTAATTGTAACTACTAAATAGAGGATGCTGATTTTCTTTCAAATCTAAACAAGGCTAATCATCATATCTCATCAACTTTCATGGCTAAGCCCACGCAGTATATGTTCCCCTTTTCTCTGCGTAACCAAGAAACTTTTCCTCAAATTTCTCTGTACCCTCTTTCCAAGCTCCTGACTTCTAGCAAATTCTCAGGATATTCTATTGTGATGCTCTTTACTGTTCTCTGCTTTTAATGTTGAAGTCGGTATTTATTTTGTCCCTCAGATAAATTTCACCATGTCCAGATAAATGTCTTATGTATCTTTTTCTTTCTAATTCAAGCAGAAAGATTTGCTCGAGCAGGCACCAGTAACATCTCCATTGTGAGACTTATTGTTACTGTTTTGGGCATATCAAATATGCCACATTAGCTACATATATATATACATATCTGTATGAATTTTACTTTTGGGGTCACATCTGGCAATGTGCAGGGATTACTCCTGGCTCATGCACTCAGGAATTCTTTCTGGTGATATTTGGGGACCATATGGGGTGCAGGGAATCAAACCCACATCAGCCGCATGCAAGGCAAATACCTTATCCACTATGAAACATTCCAGCCCCTGAAGTCTTATATTTTTTGGTGGGGGGAAGAGCTACCCTCTACATTATTTAAGACTTTTGACTCTGTGCTCAGGTATCATTACTGACTGTGACTGTGGGACCATATAGGGTGCAGGTGATTAAACTGGAGTTGATTGCATGTGAGGAAAACACTTTAGCCCTGTACTGTCTTTCTAGCCTTTGGAGTTTTATATTTTTAAAGTATTTCTAAAAGTAGTTTGGGGCTGGAGTGATAATACAGTGGGTAGGATATTTGCCTTGCACTAATGACCTGGATTTGATCCCTGGTGCCCCATATGATCTCCTGAACCCACCAGGAGTGTTTCTTGAGCACAGAGCCAGGAGTAAGCCTTTAGCATCATCAGGTGTAGCCCCCAAATAAACAAACAGAAAGTTCATAGAAAAACATGCTTAATAATTTTATTTATAAAATATGTTTAAAATAAAACAAGGAATTAAAAGCGAGAACACTATGACATTTCTAGCAATCATGATAAGAAACAACGCACATATTCTAATGGAACACAAGACAGTCAGGGAAATCAAAGAAATCAGTGGAACCTAGACATGACACTAGGGAAATGCATGTTTGAATATACAGCACACAGATAGGTCTTTCATTTAGCTAAAGGTGACTATCAACATCCACCAATTCAGTGGAGGAAGTTGTAAGTTTAACTGATGACCACACAGAAATGTCTGGTGGCTTGCAATACATTAGGATACAATTGGAAACAGAGAGTTCTTCATAGTTCTTAAGCTAGTCTGTGAGTGTAGTCACTTTCAATAAATCTGGCCTGAATTTATTGCCCTCAGTCCCTTCAAAACCCGTTGCTTTCAAGGTTCTTCTTGCTAGGTAAATCTTAGCAGTGACCTCCAAATTTTTGCTACTGAAAGATCTTTTTTAAGTATAAGGCTATTACAGAATAGAGTGGGCACTCAGCTGATAGAGAAATATACAAGAAGCTGCATGGAAAACAAGAGAAGCACGATTTTTTCTTTTTCTTCTACTATTTTTCCTTCCATCTTGCTTTCAAAAATATATTTATGCCCTCTTCATATGTAATTCTGGACATAATAAGTCGACAATGAAGAAAACAGTTCACAAAAGAATATAGTTTATTAGAAATAGAATCAATTACCTAAGTACAAGAAAAGTTATAAATATGACAACTGCAACAGTAACCAGGATAATAAATATATAGTTTCAATAACCTAATACAAATAAGATAAAATCGATATTGCTGAAACAAACATATATTATAAAAATAATCAGATTTTATTACTAAACCTAATAACTACTATATATTTATTTGGAATTTTAGTGCACTGTGTTTAATAAAATATCAGCTATTTTATGAATTTTATGAAGTTTTCCATCATGTTAATAATGCATCTCTTTCATATAATTTGAAATAATGACCAAATAAATCCAATCTACGTTTTCGTAAATAAATCCATCGGCTTTGTGGTGCTAAAAGCTTTGCCACTTTTTCTACCAGTTTTGGAACTCTTGTTTAATTTTTTAATGCATTGGAAAAGTATCTTATTTTATGAAAGATGAAATAGATACTTTCCCCTGTCTTTTGCATGACTGTGCACTACCTGATACAAATAGCTCATAGGCTTATAAAACATTTCTTGTGGTCATGGTTTTTCTTTGCTTTGATCATTAATCCACTTTAGATTCTCTTTCGTACTCATGTGAATTACTTCTATAATCTTCTAAATTTCTTTTCTATGTTCAGGACTAACTGCTACAATCTAGACTTTATTTGATCACCAACATTTATCTCTGTTTATGTTCACCCATCATTAAAAGAAAATCCCAACACTAAGAATCCTGTAAAATGAATCCATTGAATCCTGTAAAATGCAGTGAAGAATACAATTTGAGGAGCTGGAGATATAGTACAGCTGGAAAGATATTTACCTTACATGGCTGGCCTGAATTTGATCCTGGGTCCCTCATATGGTCCCTCAAGCCTGCCAGGAGTGATCCCTGAGTGCAGAGTTAGGAGTTGGCCCAAAAACAATAAAAAAGAGTATAGTTTGCTCTCTATCTCAGTGGCTAGTCATATTTCCCCAAGCACCCTAGCAAATGCATTATTAACCAAATAGTTTGACCTTATAAGCTTTTCAGGCCTGAAAATATTTGCAGACCTGAAAGGTAGTGCAGGGGATTAAGGTGCTTGTCATTCTGTGCAGACAACCTCAGCTCAATTTTTGATACTACGTGGTCCTCTAAGAACCTCCAGGTGTGCCTCCCCTGCAGAGAACCTGTAGTAAGCTTCAAGCACCCAGCACCACCAAGTGTGCCTCATAAGAATCTCCACCCCACCCCCAAAGAACACCTTGATCTGTCACTTTGTTGACCTACATCCTTGACAAATATGCATACCCCTGTTTTATCCACAAAATGCAGACAATGACTCCCAGTGTATTTTATACATGATAATTTCTGTTACTCAACCTTTGGACCTCCAGACTTCTCTTTGCAATGTTTCAGTGTCTTCTCTATTCCTTCCTGCCACAGTCTTTATCATTGATTAAGACTTACCTGTGATTTTTTTCCTACTCAGATACCATCCCAATATTAGCATCCTGAGTAACTGTAGAGATGGACCTCTTGAGGCTCAGTCAAACAAGAGACATAGAGACAGGTTGAGAAAGCTTTGCTGACAATAATCAATTGAGTTGGAAGACGGTGGACTCATATCCTTAAAGTACCCATCTTCTTCGGGGTAGCCAAAAGGGATTTTTTATAGAGAAAGTAAAAGAAACATGATTTTAGAATGGGTGGGTTCCCAGACCAAAGGGTGAGTAGTAATATCTGCTCAAGTTTGGTCCCTAGAAGAAAACATTCTTTTCTGCAAACCTAAACAAAATAAAGGCTAGGCTTTTGGGGTGAAGAGTAAACTGAAGCATAAAAACAAGCTATCCTTAGTTTTAGATTTGGGGGCAAGGGCGGTTTTTCTCTAATCTTGATCTTTGGCTCTGTTTCACTTTTGTTCTTTCTTAGCATTGTGCTCTCGGCCTTCGGTTCCCAAATAGGCTTTGGCAGTTGGGCTCTGAAGGAGGTGGCTTGTGTTTTTATACAGCTCGTGCTGCTCAAGTTGTCATAAAATATCACTATGTGAACATTTATAAAAATATATAGAAGCAGGGCGTATGTGGAGCTTGGAGAAACTAGTTTCCAAGTCTCATTTTACTTATCTGTGAGAAGGGAGTATGAGTCTACCATCTAAGGTGGTGCCCGAGAATGAAACAGACCAAACTCTCCTCACAGTGGTAAGGAAACATCCAGCTCTATTTGCCTCTATTCCCACCCAAACTCTCATTTCTTTATTGTTTTTGGACCGCACCCAGTGTGCTCAGAGCTGGCTTCTGACGTAGCTCCAACCAGATCACTCCTGGTGGGGATTTGAGTACCATAGGAAGAGCTGGGCATCAAATCTGGGTCAGGTGAATGCAAAGCAAGAGCCTTCTGTGCTATTGCTCAAGCCTCACAAAACTATCATTTATTAAAAAAATTAATTTTTTTGTGGGCTTACTCTATCTTTGGCTACTTACTAGGTAGCCAATGCGTCTTAAACAAGGCAGAAGCTCTTTCATACCACAGTGACACGGAACTCTCATTGCTGACAAGGCTGCCCATGGAGTTTGGTGTTAGAGCTGACACTTCCTTTACCATCTCTGTAAGAGAATTTCTGTCAACATGGGTCGGACATTGGAAAGTGATGGATATTAAACTCTCCCTCACGGGAATCTGGGTTATGTGCTGCACATCCATCATCTGCAGGCTATTAGTGCACACATACTTCAATGATGGAATAAAGTATATGAGATCTGCTATAAATTACTTCTGATAATATGAAAGACAAAGTAGGGAATGGGAAGAGCTACAACTTCTAAAAAAACAAACTTTTCTGCATACAAGTGAAAGTGTGGGTAAACATAATCCAATGACAACTTTTTAAAGTATGACTTGGTGTAAATGGCCCTTTATTAGTCATATCTATTTTACTTTATAGAAAATTGATGGAGAATGAAAACATTTGGCAACTTATTTATAAAGTGACTATATGTTGAAAATATAAATTAGTTTTAAATAATTGATAAATGTGTATAGTATAGCATATTTCAATTTATGAAAACTTTCAGTATTAATTTTTTTATTCTAGTAATAGTTGTCCCTATCAATATTGTGTATTCCTGGTCCTGAGATTTGTATGTGTGAAAAAGGATAATTTCTAACATGATGCCACAAAAATGTGAGCTTGTCATTTATATATGTATGTGTGTATATGTACATAAACACATTAATGTTTACCTTCTTTCAGTAAATCCCACATGTCAAAAAGATAATATTTGAACAGATTACCATCTATCTTTGAACTTTTAAGTTGGGAAATTCATGTTTCAAATAAAATTTCTAATAAGTCCATTTCCAAAACCCACGTGTGTGTACATACACAGAGTTGGGGGGAGAGAACACATGGCAAATTATATAAAGGTCATATCCCATATGATCCACTTTTTTGACAGGTTGGTTAAAACATTATATGTTTATCATGATATCACTAATGCTGGTTATGCTGGTGCTAAATATTCATATTGAGAATGAGCAGCAAACTTGTGATATGACTTCTCAAAAACCTGTCTTCTAGTGTCAGAAGAAAATTAGTTAGCTCTATGCCAGTGGAGATACCAGCTTGGAGCTATTCAGATGTGATTTTTATATTCAATTTAAAAGCCTAGTCTGGTAAATAATTGAGGCCAAATGTGTATTTACCAAAGGGCAGCAGTGCTCTATCTCTCCTGCTGCTTGCATTTGGTGGTCTTGGCCCACTTCCCCCACCCTAGGGAGGCCAATGGTGATAGGCAGGTGAAGGAAGGAATGAGGGCAAGGCTGGTCGGTATCAATTGCAGTTTATTCCAATACCATCTCCATTCTCCTTTAATTCTCCTGCTTCTTCCTCCCCCATGCTACTTCATTCTCCTTCTGGCTCTGGATCCCCCTTTGTTCTCCTTCTTGCTCCCCCTTCATTCTCCTTCTGACTCTGGATCCCCCTGCTCCCTCTTACAACCTAGTTTATATAGAAATCATGTAGTTGAATATTTACAAATCAATAGGGGGAGGTAAGGCCATTCCTCCAGGAGATTAACTGAAGGACAAAATCTCATCTAAAGAGATTACTCCAGATTACTAGATCTGCTCAAGGATGGGGTCAATCAGGGTGTGTTGCTTTCTTCTTTCCCCAGCTAGTAATCCACTTAAATAGTTGTAGTAAATTTACTTCTAATATTTCTAGTAATGTCATTCTGCATGAGCACAGTAACAGATATACCCAACATAAAGTTTGGTTCTTCCTGAGGACATCTCACTATATATTTCAGACCTCAATCCTCAGGCCATTTTAGTCTTCCAAACCCCAGCGGGGTCCTTATTCAGTTACCTCTTTTGAGTCACGACAGAGTTTGTCCATGACCATGCTCTTGACTTCTACTTGAGTATTGATGCTTTAACATGGCCCATATCAATGCCAGGGTAGCTCTCAGCTTGCCCTGGGTCCATTCAGTCCCTCATTGGGACCCTGCTTTTGGGGTGCTAAGCAACTAACGGCAACTGAGGCTTAAGTCGAGAAAGCAGATGTCTAGGAGTGCATATTACTTGGAGTCAATTAACTCCCAAGTTACAAAAGCATAATATTTCTGCCTTCATGTGTCCATACAAAAAGGGCATTGCTTTAAAGTAAACTATGCAAAAGATGGAAGAAAGCAATATTTAGCTTAAAATACAAGTTCAGTGTCCATAGAAGAGTATGAACTTACAATTTAACAGAATCTGATTAGGGAAGAAGGGTGATTAACTGATTGGGGAGGAAAGCACAGAGAAAAGTTTACAGATAATGAAAGGAATGGGAGTGACTCAGGAGCACTGTGATGAGTGTAACCCGATAAACCTAAATTACCTGCCGCAAGGCTGATAGGAAATATCAATGTTATTTTACAGTCAAAGAGGATAGGCAATCTTAATAAATGGCATGGATATGATCAAGTCAAGCCTAAAATATATCCCTGTTGAATCACTGTTACTGTCATCCCATTGCTCATCAATTTGTTTGAGCGGGCACCAGTAACATCTCTCATTGAGAGACTTATTGTTACTGTTTTTTGGCATATCCAATATTCACGGGTAACTTGCCAGGCTCTGCTGCTCTGGGTCGACACTCTTGGTAGCTTGCCGGGCTCTACCAGAGGGGCAGAGGAATCAAACTCGGGTTGGCTGTGTGAAAGGCGAACACCCAACCGCTGTGCTATTGCTTCAACACTGTTGAATTAGAATTGTTAAATAAAAAGCATTAAGGGGGCTGGAGCGATAGAACAGAAGGTAGGTAGGACGTTTGCCTTGCACGTGGCGGACCCGGGTTCAATCCCCAACATCCCATATGGTCCCCTGAGCACCGACAGGAGTAACCCCTGTGCATCGCCAGGTGTGACCCAAAAAGCAAAAATAAACAAATAAATAAATAAAAAGAAATAAAAAGCATTAAAAAAATAAGGTGTTTTACTTCCTAAAAGATGAGATAGACATACCTTTTGCCTATGTTTCCCATTAAGCATATTAAAAACAAATTTCTTGCGACATTATTTATTACTGTCACTAATATATAATTAATAATGCTTTGAATTGTGGAGAGAAACCAGATCAGTTAGGGACCTCAAGCAATAACTTGGTGGCAAATTCCCTAGATTTCAGCTTCCTTTTATATTCAAAAGTTGGAATTTAAGAAGTCATTAATACAAGCAAACTTAAAAGTTAAAGACAAAAAGAAACACAAAGGAAGAACAATGTTTTATCTAGAAAAAAGAATGGTAGAAGGAGAGCCTGGAAAGCAGTACTTTGAAAAGAACCACTCTACTGTAGCCAAAGAGCACGGAAACGTCTTTAGCCTCCATTTCTATTCACGTTATAAAAGATTGGACCAATAGGGAGTTAGATTTAGGTAAATTTTTGGAATAATAGCATTAGATGTAACCAGTGTTATAGGCACATAAGGAAAAAAAATATCCTGCACCATTGGTGGATTTATCATGAGGTTCAGTTTCTACAAAACAGAGTATGGACTTAAAAATTAAAAAATTGAAGACTGAAGTGACCGTATAACCCAATGATTCCACTTCTTTGCATCTACTCCAAGTTGCCATAACCATATCCAAGAAGATACTTGCACTCCTATGTTTGTTTCAGTACCAGTCACAGTAACCAAGATAAGGTTGTAACCCAAGTGACCTAACACATTTGAGCAGATAAAGAAACTTGTACACGGCTGAGATAGAAAGGGAGGTAAGGTGTTTTCCTTGCGTGTGACTGACCATAGTTCAATCCCCAGAAGTACACCTGGTTCCCTGAGTACCACCAAGAGTGATCTCTGAGCTCAGAACCAGGAGTAAGTCCTGAGCACTGTCTTTGTGACCCCCAAAGAGAAACAAACAAAAAGAGCCTGTGGTATATATGCAAACTTGAATATGACTCAGCTATAACAAAAGATGAAATCTTGCAGTTTGCTTCTATATAAAAGTTGCTAAAAGATATTATGCTGGGCAAAGACAATCAGGTAGAGAATGACAAATACATAATTATCTGTCTCATATGTGGAATATAAAGAAATATATTCTCTATCTAAAGTTAACAGACTAACAGATGCTAACAGCAATTCTACAGAACTGAGTTTTCTATGGGAAGACAGGATGGGTTCAAAGGGGTGAATATAGTGACTGAGAGAGTTTCTAACTCTGGTGGTGGGTGTAGTATTAGAACATTGTATGCCCAAAACTTTGTTTAGGTCAACCAAAGTACTTAAATAAGTTTTGAACTAAGTTACGAATTAAAAAAAAAATACTACGCCCATTAAAATTCTCAAAAAGTAGTCAAGGAAATAGTTTCAGACTCCTTCCTTCCAAATTTGTTAAAAGACATAAAGAATCAAGATTATAATCAAACCCATATAGTATTAATAATAAATAGTATAAACACATAGCATTCACATTAAGAAACATCACCCTCAAGCTTAGGAATAATAAGAACAAAAGAACTGATATGAAAATAAATAATAAAACTAACGCCTACCTAATAATAAACTAAATAAGGGAAAATTATTTCAAATGATGAAGAATTTATAACAGAAAATTTTGTGTGACATAAAATCAGAGACTGACATTCTTTTCAAATATAGATGAAAAAATTTTAAATTTTACAAAGCAAAATCTAAAAAATTCAGAAATAATTATACTGAACTGTGAGTGGGATTTATTCCTATGATTCAAGTATAGTACAATTTTCAAAAATCAGTCAAAATATTCCGCATGCTAACAGGCTAATGGTAAACACACCTGATCATATAAGAGAACATAGAAAAGACATTTGGCAAAATCCAATGCACCATTATGTTTTTAAAATCACAACAAATGTAGGGGGAAATAATGTATTTGGTAGATAGTATTATAAAAATTCTGTAGCTAATGATATTCAGAAATAACACGAGGATATGTTTGCTGAACGCTCTTATTTTACATAGATCTGGCCATTCTAGCCAATGGAAAAGCAAAAATGGAAATAAAAGTTATAGTAATTTTTTCATGATATAACTGTAAATGGGCTGGAGCGATAGCACAGCAGTTGGGCGTTAGCCTTTCATGCGGCTGGCCCAAGTTTGATTCCTCCGCCCCTCCCAGAGAGCCCAGCAAGCTACTGAGAGCATGGAGCCTGCACGGCAGAGCCTGGCAAGCTACCCATGGGGTATTGGATATGCCAAAAACAGTAACAATAAGTCTGTCAATGAGAGACGTTACTGGTGCCCGCTCAAAGAAATCGATGAGCAATGGGATGACAGTGTCAGTGATAACTGTAAACAATGAAAATTTAAATGTGTCTCTGAAAAAATATTTAGAACTATTAAGAGAAATCAATAGTAGGCAACACATCATAGAGGGAAATATATATGGAGATCCCGGCAAGCTACCTAGAGTATCCCGCGTGCATAGTAAAGCCTGGCAAGCTACCCGTGGCATATTCGATATGCCAAAAACAGTAACAATAATACGTCTCATTCCCCTGACCCTGAAAGAAACTCCAATACATTGGGAAAGACAAGTAATGAGAGGCTGCTAAAATCTCAGGGCTAGGACAAATGGAAATGTTACTACTGCCCACTCAAGTAAATCAATAAGGAATGGGATGATGGTGATACAGTGAAGAGAAATCAGTAAGGTAAACATACATAATAAAGGAATATTGATGGACATTTTGGTATTGATGAGTCATCAAAGATATAAACATCAAAACTATTTTAAAAGTAAAAGCAAATTAATTGAAAATAGATAAACATACAGATTTCAATAGCATTTCCATAGTAATGGGACATATACATCGTCATTGCAAATATAACAGTATAATGACTCAAAAATGAAATATTTAAGATGAAAAATCTAACAAAACTGGACTGGTTTGTTGAGGACATCAAAGTGCTAATGACTGGACTTCATTATTAATTGAAGAAAATCTAAGAGAATAGAGTTGTACCTTGTTAATGGGTGGGAAGAGTCAATCTAGTAAACATAACATTTATCTCTAAATCAATACATTGGGTGTGTACAATGCCTATTGCTAACATAGCAAGGCTTTTGTAGATGTAGTTAGTATTATATTTTTAATTATATAAAAAAGGAATTACAGTAGCTAAAACTTTAAAAAAAGAAATGAATTGGGAAAAATTGTTTTACCTAGTTTTTATACTTTTTATTTAGCTATAGTAATCAGGACTACATGCTATTATTGGAAGAAGAATACATAGAATAGAGAGCCAAGAAATATATCCACCCAGATATTCCCATTAGAGTTTCCACAATGGTATATAATCAATAGAATGGAGAAAAGATAACCTCCTCAATAAATAATCCTTAGGAATAAACCTCAACCTAAATATCTTGCCTTATGCAAAAATTAACTCCAAATGAATATGGACAAACTGTAAAAACATAAAATTACTTTTTAAATGAGAGAAAATCTTCAGTAACTAGGTCTAGGCAAAGATTGCAATCCCTAGCTCCTAAAGGATTTATATCTAAAATATAAAAAGAACTCTTAAAATGCAACAATAAAAAATCCAATTAAAACTTGGGCAAAGGATATGAACAGACATCTCATCAAAGACGAATACAGATTACAAAAATGATATGATAAACTGCTCAACAACCATGTGTCCTTAGGGAATTGCAAATTCAAAAAATAACAATGAAATTCCACCATTACACACCTATTAGCATAGCTATTATTCACAAGACTGACAATAGCAAATGCCAAGGAGGGTCCTGAGCAGCAGGAATGCTCATTCATTGCTGGTGGAATGCACAATAGGTACAGCCAGTGGAAAATAATTTGGCAGTTGCTTCGAAGGCTAGACACAATCTTAGCATCAGATACAGTGCCTCTGTTCCTTCATATTTGCCCAAATAAGTTGAAAACGTATGTCATACAGAAGCTTGTATGCAAACATTTCTAGTCATTTTATTGCTAATTCTCCTAAATTGAAAGTGATCAAGATATTAGTAAGTGAGTGGATAAGCAAACAGTGGTAGAACCAGCCAACAGATTATTTAGTAAAAAGAAATATGCTGTATTTATAGAGATACATAGGAGAAACTGAAATGAAAATTGCTCAGTAAAAAAAAAATCTGCCTAGAACAGCCATGATTGTGTATCCAAAATACACAATTGAAATGTGTGGACATTGTGGTCATGTGTATAAACCCTTGCATCACAATGAGCACATGTACACCCTAGCAGTCCTTAGTTAACACTGCAAACAAATGTGTTTGAGTTCCACAGCTAAAGGAGTCCACACCACACCAAGCGTGTATGCAAACACTGCAAGTGAAGATGAGCAATTTCCAGTGAGCACCACTACCAAGTGTATGATTCCTGGTTATCGCAACAGCAACAATAGCAGAGCAAGCAGGAAGAAAAAATAAAAAGAAAAGAAGCCTGCCTTCAAGAGATTATGTTTCATAGGATCCTAAGTATTTGAAATAATGGAAAAGGCAAACTAATAGTCATTCAATTCATGGTTGGAAGTTTGCAACAAGTCTGCGGGGGGTGAGGGCAGAGGGCATTTATCATAGAGTAGGGACCGCTACAAAAGAATAGTTGGAAATCATCACCCTCAACAAGAACTGAGTGCTGAAAAGGACACGCGTGATAACTTTTCAATACTTAAAATGCAAGCCATAATGCAGAGACAGACAGACAGACAGACAGACAGACAGAGGGGTGCTCTCAATAGACATAGGCTGGGGTGGGGGGTGGGTGGAGAGGAAAACTGGGGACATTTCTGGTGGGAAATATACACTGGTGAAAGGACAGGTGCTAGAATATTGTATGACTGAAACCCAAGCACAAGCAACTTTGTAAATGTCTATCTCACAATAATGTAATTAAAAAATTGAAAATAAATAGCACTATAGCACTGTGGTCCCATTGTTCATCAACTTGCTCCAGCAGGCACCAATAACATCTCCACAGTGAGACGTGCTGTTACTGTTTTTGGCATATCGAATACGCCACGGGTAGCTTGCCAGGCTCTGCCATGCGGGCGGGATACTATGGGTAGCTTGCCGGACTCTCTGAGATGGACGGAGGAATTGAACCCAGGTCAGCCACGTGCATGGCAAATGCCCTACCTGCTGTGCTATTGATCCCATCCAAAAATAAATAAATTAACATTTTAAGAAAAAAAACAATGATATATGGAAGTTGGTGGTAAAGAAATGACCGGGTTTAGAAGCACAAGTGGATTTCAGTGGGATAATGGAACTATTCTGTAGGATCTAGTATTGGTAAATACATGTCACTATGTATTAAAACCACCATAATGTACAGCGCAAAGAGAGTGAACCATAGAAAAAAATATGGCCTTCAATAAATAATAATATATCCTTAAGGGCTCATCAGTTTTTACTCAATATACCCACTCTAAAGCAAAATATTAATATAAAGAAACTATGCAGGAAGAGGGATATATGAGAATTTTTTGTATTGTCTGCTCAGTATTTATGCCAACTCTTCCAAATATTAAATATGACAAATTAATGTATGTCACATATTGGATAACATGGCATTCCTGAAAAGCGATGAGTCAAAGGTAGCAGAGAGTTGCCCTGCTTTAGATAATGATTACTAAGCAGTCAAGTTCAGAATCAATGGTATGCAAAGCAGAAGGTCGTTTCCAAAGTAGGTATTGAATATTTGTCAGGGACTCTCTGTTACCAGGATAATTTGTAGCAAAAGATAACAGAAGTGATGAGTGCCTCCATGTTTCAGATATTAACTAAAAATTAATTAACTTCTCCTACTAGCTCATAAACAAGGAGTTGCATGGGAGCAAGTGATTTAAGAACTTAGAGGGGAAAAAAAAATACCACATATGCTGGTGGTGGACTGGAACGATAGCACAGCAAGTAGGCCGTTTGCCCTGCACGAGGCTGACCCGGGCTCGATTCTTCCGTCCCTCTCGGAGAGCCCAGCAAGCTACGGAGCGTATCCCACCCGCACTGCAGAGCCTGGCAAGCTACCTGTGGCATATTCAATATGCCAAAAACAGTAACAACAAGTCTCACAATGGAGACTTTACTGGTGCCCACTCGAGCAAATTGATGAATGGGACAACAGTGCTACAGTGCAGTGCTATGCTAGTGGTGTAATTTAGGGGATAGAAATCTTGATGGTAGTCAGAAAACTTAGTATCTAATCCCCTGGTCAATTGTGAGGTCCCTTTAGCCATTTAAATTTTGGAGTTATGAGAAAACTAAAGGGTTAATAAGGAATTTCTTTTTTGCAAATGTTTCACCACTGAAGATATTCTTATCTTTTTTTCATCACTCTGTGTTTTATTTTGTATCACAACTTACCACTACTTTAAATCAATGTCTATTTTTCCTGCATTCTTTCTTTTCAAAAGCATGTGTATATATCATCCAGAACATTTAATTATCGTGAAATAGATAACTAGAGTTTCCATTTTGAGTTGATGTAATTTCTTCCTTAAAATTTGAAAGATGCTGCTATGTTTAACCTAT
The DNA here is from genome assembly GCF_027595985.1 of Sorex araneus. Taxonomy (NCBI): domain Eukaryota; kingdom Metazoa; phylum Chordata; class Mammalia; order Eulipotyphla; family Soricidae; genus Sorex; species Sorex araneus. The sequence continues at coordinate 18,014,160 of NC_073309.1, forward strand.
GTAACTATATTGAGATTCTCCTCTGGGCTTTTAAAAATACTGACAATTTGTCCTGGGAATCGCATCTACTTTATTGGATTTTTATAGAGATTAATGAGCAGTTGCTAACTCTGCAAGTAGTTTAACACAATCACTGAAGCCAATAGGAACTTTAAAGGTTGAGAACTGTGTTAATATTGTCATCTTCCCCATCCTCACCATCACCTATTTCATTTTTATCTAGTTCTGTTCATGGACACTTACATATAGAACATTCATTTATTTGGCTGCACATATTATTTTGTGCTGCAGCACCAGATAAATTTTTATTCTACAGTTAATATTTATTCCATTATATTATGTTAAAAGAGTCATTTCCTAGTGTTTTTTACCCCATTGAAAATACTCTCAGGGTACTTCAGGTTTTTCTTTCTTACACTGTGCGTGCCCTAATGTGAATATATGCGTGAATTCTATCAAGCTTGTGCTTAGAGAGGAGACAGTAGGGATACCGAAACCATCATAGATTGGCTTTCAAGAGTTCATGGCATACACAGTAATACTATATTATAAACTTAAAGACTCTGTTTGGAAAATTATCTTTTCTCACTACACTTCAAATACTTGGTCTCTGTAGCTTGAAGTCTTATTCTTGTGTTTATCATTTAGTATATCCTCAGAAATGCTTGTTCATTGACAGAGGAAAGGAAAGCATGTTATTAGTATTTTCCCTAATAAATATGCCTTTCCTTTAAGAAAGATAACATAGCTTCATATATGTAGAAGATCAAAATATCTTGAGTGTCTCGCTTATATATCTGTTTTAAAAACAGTATCCTGGGGTATCATGCTGAGTGTTTGTTCTCCACACCTCACAAAAGAGTTTTCTGCCATTTGCTTCTCTTTTCTCTGTATTTGCTATTAAACGTCTGCTGGAGATTAGAGTGACTCCATGTACAAGTTTTGATTGTGAAAATTCAGCTTTTTGTTTCCAACCTTGCCTCGTCTGATTTCCCTCTGTGTTTTTTCCTTCTGGCTTTTTAAATTAAAGTGCTGGTCCCTGGGGTTGTATCTCTTGCCTGAAGCTGTCATCCTGTCCAAAGATAACAATGCTGTTACCATCACACACACACAAACACACACACACACACACACTCACACACACGCGCACAAAGTAAGAAAATTATTGAGAATGAAAGAACATTTGACCTATTACTGGTTAAGTCTTTTTATTGTAAATTATTGAACTATATAAGAGATAGATCATCCTGTGATTTTATAAACGCACTTCTACCTCTGTGTTCCTGTCCTATTTTGATAAGGTTTAAGGAATAGAAGAACCTTTAAATCAACTCTAAGGTATTAATAGGGCTGGAGCAATCTGCACAGCTACAGGGCGTTTGTCTTGCACGTGGCCGACGGGGGTTCGATTCCTCCACCCCTCTCAGAGAGCCCGGCAAGCTACTGAGAGTATCTCGCCCACGTGGCAAAGCCTGGCAAGCTACCCATGGTGTATTCGATATGCCAAAATCAGTAACAAGTCTCAAAATGAAGATATTACTGGCGCCCGCTCGAGCGAATCGATGAGCAAACGGGATGACAGTGACAGTGACAAGGTATTAATGCTTGTTTGAAATTGAAGTTCCATACATTACCTCTCAAATGTCTGTGCATGGTTTTGTATATAAATATGGGTTTGGGTGGGGGATTTGAACCACACCCAGCTGTACTCAGGCCATACTCCAGGCCCTGTGCTCCGGAATTACTCCTGGCACAACTTAGGCTACGTTGTGCTGGGGATCAAACTTGGGTCAACCATGTGCAAGACAAATGCCCTACCTGCTGTACAATCGTCCCAGCCCCTCTATGTATTTTGAAAGAAATCGTTTTTTAAAAATTGATGACAAAATGAAGGAGTTTATTTCTGACCTCTCTGTGTGTTGTCAAAGTTCTAATATGTTAAAGGGAAAATTTTGTGAGTTGTGACAACATATAGAAAATAATTGTACTTGTAGACTCTCAGGGAATAAAAAAACTAAATGAATTCCTATTTATAGAAAATCAAATAAATTCCTACCAACTACATTTTCTTTATTTTTAATTGGATGCAGAAGTGTGCTAGGTATATTTAGAAGTATTTTAATTGCAAACAATGTGCCAACAATATTTTTACATGCAGTCATTCAATATCTGCTTGCTTCTTTTGTTTAGTTTCACATTCTAAATATTTCCAAATGCATACCAAGCCACATTGCCAAGTGACAGGCTTTGAGGATAGAAGTATAATCTATATTATACATTAGGATAATGAATTCTTAGAATATATATTACAGTTGAGATAATAGAAGCATAGGGATAAACTATTAAAGGAGTAATTATGAAGAGAAAGAAAACTCACAAATAACCTGAAGGGTATGATTTTGTCCTTCAGAAACTGGAGAAATACATCCAAAATCATACCTTATTTGATTTTGAAGCCACTCTCATCCCTGCCTTAACCCTCAGTTTCATTCAAGGTCATTTTTTGGTTTAGTAACAATAGTTACTCTTGCTATTATATAATTATCACAGTGCAGTAAGAAACTTGGCAATAGTTAGGGTACTGAATATTTAGGATCTTGGTAGTCACTGTGAGACTTCTTATGACAATGTTTTATTATTGATGAGAATAACTATGCAAGACCAAAGGCATAAACCCAGATTATTTCAAACAAAGAAAAGTTGTCATGCTAGGTTACTTTGATAAGTGGAAGATAATTAAAAACAATACTCCAACATTTAATTATAAATTAGAATTATGATGAGGCATTGTGAAGCATTATGTAAACAATACTTTGTTAATGGGTACAATTTCAGTTATTTGTTCCAACATCTGACATTACTAAAAATTAACTGAATAATATTAGTTAAAAAATTGGACCTCAAAAATATTGGACCTCACAGAACACTATATATTTTTTTAAAAAGACCTTGAGGGCAGGAGTGGGTAGAACATTTGCGTTTCATGCTTCTAACATGGGTTCAATCCCCAGCATCCCCTATGGTTCCCCAGCACCACCAGGAGTGATTTCTGAGCAAAAAGCCAGGAGCAGTCCCTGAGCATTGCCAATTGTGCCCTTCCCCCTCATAAAGACTTGTGTGTTTGTGTGAATGTGTGCCCTTTGACACCTGAGTGTGGGAAGAATGGGAGAGAACTAATTCTCCAACACTAAACAGTAAGTTGAGAAATCGATGGTAATTCCACTTGCCTCTAACACCTCCATAATAGTGTTAACTTCTCCAGGAAACTAAACTTGGGGGCCAGAGTGACAGTACAGAGGACGGTGTTTGCTTTGCAGGAGCCCAACCTGGATCCCTGGCATTCCATGTGGTTCCCTGAGCACTACCAGGTGTGACTCCTGAGTGCAGAGCCAGGAGTAACCCCTGAGCATCACCGGGTATGACACCCCGCAAAAAAAATAAAAGAAAATAAAGAAAATGAATCCGTGGAGAAAAAAGAAAAGAAACTAAACTTGACAGTATCATATACTCCATCTCCATCTGCCACAATTCAGCATCTAACAATAACTTTCTTTCTCATTGTCCTGTATGTTCACTGTATATACTTATACTTATGATGTTCTGCCATGTTAATTAACAGTGTTCTGCATTATTCCAATTCCTATAAGAGTTTGTTATATTGAAAATGAAAAGTCAAATAAGGGCAAGGAGAATCATGCCATGAGGTTCATATTAAGGATTGCATCACCAACATTTTGGCTTTGAAGGCAAATACTTAGTTTCCGGTCCTGACCTTGTTCTGTATTTTATGAATTTGGGAAGTTTCCTTAACCTACTTTGGGTCTAGTACTCCTTATAATATGAAGATTATAATAACCAACCTTACTGAACTATAGGATTATGAGATAGATAGCTTAGAGTATGTCGGGCCTTTTGAGATTCCATATATTGTAGTCTACATATTATTTTATGGGTGAGATTTGTGAGCTGAGATGTAATTATTCATTTTCTACTCTCATACTCTTATTTCTCTACTTCATATACACTGATAGGTACATCTTTCAGCTCTCAATTCAGTGTTTCTTGGTATACATATCCAGAGCCTAATTAAAACCAGCTTTAGGATGTACAATCTTAGAATTAGGTCAATAGTAATATCATTATCATATGACATAATTTTTACACACTCAAGAATACCCTCTAATTGTGTTTGTTTTCGCATCTTGATACTATATCCTTGCAATTACGTCTCCATTCCCTTCTCACAAATGATATTGGTAATAAAGTCAGTCAACTGCTGATATTTATATGGACATTATCAGACTTATCCTACACTTTAAATCTATTTAATTTTTCTTATTACTACCTGTGTTAATATATATGTGCATATAGATGTTTCCATCCGTATATATATATATATATATATATATATATATATATATAATCAAGTTGTAGATATAAGTTTAGAAGCTCACTTTCAGTTTTGATTTCTTCCTTTTTTACTTTCTGAGTTTAGTCTTAGTCTGTTGGGAGTCCATCTGTCTCTTTTTTCTCTTCTCCTAATATTCAATGGAAATGATATGACATCTTGGACTTTCAGAAAAAACTTTTCTATTTGTCTCTTCTATTTATTTTGGTTTAGCTGTAGGATAAATAGCTGTTTGGTGACATAGTCCCATGAAACTTCTAACTCTAGCTCCATTCCCACCTCTCATACTACCTGTTTGATGTTACTCAATTAATCATCAATTTCTTACCTGAATTTTTGGAGTGAGTGCCCTATATTACATATTGTCATTTTTCTGGGTAGTTTATAAGGGTGGTACATGGTGGTAGACCAGCAGTGCTAGGGAGCCAGGTGGTTTTGAGATGATCCCAGAGTCTCATGTGCAATGCAAGTACTCTACAATGTGAAGCAAACCCCAAATCCCTATATTTTCATTTTGATCTTGACTCCCTAAAATGCATGACTTTAAAAGTAATATAGACACAGTTTTTATTTATTTTTACGGAGTAGTCATTTCTTAATTGCATAATAGACAATATATTTTTTTGTTTTTCATATGTTTATATACACACATATACATATAGACTTATTTTTGACTTTAAAAGGATGGATGGGTGAGGGCTTAGACTTGAAAGTGAGCAATTTACTATTATGTTTATAAATTCTAAGGTGCTATGGAAATGCAGAGTTTTGACATCTATATCATATTGAATGGTAATAGTTATGGATGCTGCTATTTAAATTTCCTTTTTTAGAGACAAATAAAAGAAACATATATGTGTGAAGAAACTCATTTTAGGCACAGAAAAGTATTCATCTTCCCCAAAATACCTTACAATTGTTTCCAAACCTTCCTAGTCTTCTTTTATATTGGAAATTAAACATTTAACTTATATTATTTTACTTAGGTGTGAGTGAAATAGAAAGTTTCTGGTAATGTGGGTGAAGTCAGAGATTGATTTTTAAAGTATTAGGTTTGGTTTCTTCCCCTTTTTGCAACAAATTATTTTTGCTTTATGTCTTACCATTGGCCATTGATAATCACTATGATATCTACTTTAGACTCTTTAATCATATGCCAGTACTCTTTCCCCAAGAGAAAAAAAAGACATTTAAAGCCAAAATTAAAAACTTTACCTGGGAATTAACTAGGAGTAATAGTTATAACCCAAATGCCTATTACCATTTCATTGCTGAGATTTTGAATTTAATGTGCTCAAAAATTTCCCAGAGACATCAAATAACCAACATTTCCAGAGACAAGTCCATTTTTTACTTCTTCTACATTCAATGAAAGTTACGGCCTGGTACTTTCCTTAGATCATAATTTAGATGTCAATCTTTACTACTCTAAAATAGTGGCCCTGGAGTTTTAGTTCTACTTAAGACTAGCTTCCAAATATAATAAAAAATAGCTATGAAATCAGAAACCTCTTAGTAATTGTACAGACTCACAGCAGGAACACTTGAGAAGTCACTCAATATAGGAAAGACATAAAATGTTCAAGGTTTGGGAGGCAGTGCCAAAAAATGAAGTTGAAATGGTTGGAAATATTGTTTTATAGCACTTCATCCTTAATTCTTTTGTGACATTTTGATGAAAAGTTGTATTTTACACTACAAATTATATTGCATAGAATATTGCAACAAACTTTTAGAGTATTTCTTGTAGGTGAGTGACATTTTACTGATTTGTGGCTCAGAACAGAAATCTGTCTATATAAATATGGCCAATTACATAAATATGGCTTGTCTCATTCTTAATATTGAGAATTAGGGTGTTTCACCTTCTTTGAATTATAAAAAATGTTAAATGGTAGAACCATCACTTCAATACGGTGTCCTGAACTATCTTGATCTTTTCATTGAAAGTGGAGAGTCTATGGAGGCCTTATGTCAGAACCAGTAGAAACTTACTTAGGGGAAGAGTTTAAATAGGAGCAAATCAAAGATCATTATCCATTCCTTCCAAATTAGATAACTGACATAGCTAAACATGCAACATCAGATGAGATCAATATGAAATGAGCAATGTATATCGTTGATGATATAAATTGTGAGAAGTATACTTTAACAAATTGAATTTAAGCATGAGTATTTTATAGAGTTCTTAGTTTGTTTTTTTGTTTTTGGGTCATACCCAGGCGATGCACAGGGGTTACTCCTGGCTCTTCACTCAGGAATTACCCCTGGCGGTGCTCAGAGGACCATATGGGATGCTGGGATTAGAACCCGGGTTGGGCACGTGCAAGGCAAACGCACTACCCGCTGTGCTATCGCTCCAGCGCCCTCTTAGTTTGTTTTGTTTACATAAAATAATATGCTTTATAGCTTCTGATAAAATATACTTTATAATACCCCTCAACTTGTCAGACTAGAAATTTGGCAAAAACCATTAAACTTTTAAACCATTAAATCATTAAACAATTGTCCTATAAAAGTGTAGAGAATATTAACCTTAAATTTTGGAGGGGTAGTGAGACAGAAATAAGGTAATTTCCTTGATGTGATCAACCTGGTTCAATCTCCATGTCCATGTATGGTCCTCTGAATCTTCCAAAAGTGGTCCTTGAGCACAGACCCAGAAGTAAGTCCTGAGGGCAATCAGGCATGGCCCTCAAAACAAAATATTGATAATGCATATTATGTAAATACAAGAAATGGGAAGTATATGTTTTTTTGTATTTTACAAAAGCTGAAAAAAGAATGTGAATTTGGAATTGGGAAACTATAAATCTTGACATCTGCTAAACTAATATACTGGTCTTGGTCAAATCAATTTCTGTCAATTGAGTGTTTAAAACGTAAAGAACATACATGCCTATTTTCTAGGAATGTTTCCACCAATGAAAAAGAGATATTCTTATTTAACCTACTTGTACTTTGGTCATATTCATGTCAATTAAAGACTGAGTTGTGCTGTAATAAATGCACAGTAGACAACAAAGTATGGTGTCAATCTGCATTTATTTGAGAAGGTTTTTAAGGAAGCAGAGGTCTTTGCTAACTTTTATTTATTTATAACTTACTGTCATTGTCATCGTCATCATTCTGTTGATCGTCAATTTTCTCAAGCTGTCTCAGTAACATCTCTATTCGTCCTAACCCTGAGATTTTAGAAGCCTCTCTCTACTCATCCTTCCCAATGCTGACACATTGGAGGCTCTTTCAGGGTCAGAGGAATGAGACTCATCATTAGACCCATACAGTAAGACCCAACTTACTGTCAATATTAATACTGATTTTGTGGGATCGGTTTTATTCTGTCTCCTTTATGATCTGGTTGGCTAAATAGCTAATTGCTGTACTTGGTACTTTGATTTTGAAATTCATTTTGCATTTTTCCAATGTCCTGCTTATTTAAATTTAAGAATTTCATTTAGCTATTCTGAAAGAGAATGGCTAGTAGCCTAAGTGGCTACTAAGTAAAATTCTAGATGCATTTCTTATTAGTAATTGATAAATTGTGCCTCATTACAGGTGTTTGGGCAAATTATTTCTTTATTTGGGATTCATTTTATTCTTCAACACATCAAGTTGGCCAATACATTAGAGCACTACAGATGGTAATCATGGTAAGACATAAAAATTATCCTCCAAAAGTTCTCAGTACAGAAGGAAGGAAAGACAACATATAGTTGATAAGAATTATAATAGAATAAGAGCTTGGAGGCACTGGGTTCTCATTGGAGAGTTATCTCATGCAGATAAAGGTAATAGTTATCTTATGGAGATGATATCTAAACTGATATCTAGTGGAAGAGAAAAAAAATTACCCACGGGTAAGGAGAAAAGGCATCTTAGGTAGAGGGAACATCATAGAAGGGCATTAAAAAAAAATTTTGGAGAAGCTACTTAATTTTTGTAGAAAAAACAGTGTAGAGAAGGGTCATTTTTGTTAGTGACCCTGAAACTAAATTGGATATGTAATCCAGGTTCATATCTTCAACGACGACCTTATAGGACACAATAAAGACCTTGCTCTTATCTCCAGGATAATCATCTAGGGCAGTCTGCCTTCACTTAAGTGAAGAATTCTCAGTTATGTACTGCCTCCACTTCACACTTCGGTCTGCATTGAGGATTGAGCTCACGTTGATCTATCTTTAGAAAATAGTGATTGAGAACATGGAGAAGGCTGAATGTGTATGTGTGGTGGGGGTCGGGATAGGTAGAAAAATCTACTCAACTGAAGTCAATGGATTAATACTGTAGTGAGTGGTACAAAGATGACTCTGATGTGTTACATTAACCTATCAATGTTTTGATATAAAGGGATGTATTTAGTCCATAAACTTGAGAACTTTGGCATAGAGTTCCCATCAGTTTTACTTTTTTTTCCTTTTGGAATGAAATTTTGTTGGCAAGACAATTTTTGAATATGCTCCCTTGCTGTATTCCATATGATCATCACTAATTAATGCCAATGTCTGTTATTTTCTTGATTAATTAATATAGTCTCAACTTTGAAACTTGAATCCTGAATGGGGCTCTGATTTTCCCAAAGAGCTTGTCCATCATTGAGATTATAGTACAATTATTAAATATGATTTTCAGTTTTCCAGGGAGTTGAAGATACCATTTAAAGTTAGGGTGGCTATTGGTGATTTGGTACTATGTACAGAGAGTTCTAAGATAATTGAATAAACGGTCATGTCATGTTATAGGTACACATTTTAAAGAGAAAATAAAATTGGTATCCCTTAATACCATTCAGATTAAATTTCTTCCAAGGCAGAAATCAATTTTTTTGAACTGTAAAAGATTTTCAGATAATTATTGAAAGATTTTTTAATATGTTCACACAATGTTATGTGTACTTTGATTAGTTATATGATGCAATTTCAAATAAAAATAAAATATTAACCACTAATAATATTTATATTGGAAATTGTTTTTACACAGTACAAAATCTTATATAGTACAATATCTGTCTTGAAGATTCATTCAGAACATGAAATTTAAGCATTTTACACCACAATAATTAAAGAATGCAGAAACTTCACAAGTGAATATTGATAGGTTCAAATAAATGATATGTAAACTGATGTCACACAGAAAAGTACTATCTGAACACAGAACACAAAATAGAATTTTAAGATAACTTGCCTTTGTTGAATTATAGAGATTTAAATAACTTAAGGCCTCACACATGGAAGGCAAGTATTCTACCTACTGCTGAACTACATTTCTGGCCCATGAAATAATTACTGACTTCAATTGACCAAGTACAATCATATCCTCAGAGGTTTCCAGATGATTGTCACATTCTTTGTAATTATTTCTTAATCCATTAATTTTTCCACAAGATTTTGGCTCCTTAAGGGCAGGGGTTGTAATTTAGAGACTCCTCACCACCCAGATTCTTAAACAGCCCCTCAAAAGATGTTTTTATAAATGAACAAATGACTATAACTTGTGTAGGAAAAAGAAGGGCCATATTATGGCAATTACAAGTTTATTTTCTCTAAAACCATGTAAGAGACCTCAAATAATAGCAGAGAAGGGAAAAACATCTTGCTTTTCAGTCTTTTCTCAGAAAGGAAATAAGATAGAATTTCTAGCTAAAGATAAGCATAAAGAAAGCATGGCTCTGAAAGAAAGTGCTAGGTTTAAAAAGTACTAGATTCATCGTTCACCACTAGGAATGAACCCTGAGCTCAGAACCAAGAGTAATCTCCAATCACTGAAAGGAGTCATTTCCCCCCAAACAAACAAAAGCCCTAGCATTGATCCAGTCTATTTAATTGGAAGGTTGGGAGGTGCACAACAGCTGTGCTCCGGGCTTACTCCTGGTTCTGTGCTCATGGATCACTCCCGGCAGTGTTTGGGGCACGAAATGGGGTGCTGAGGATCAAACTCAGGTGGACCACATGCAAGCCTAGTGACCTACCTGCTGTACCATGACTTGGGCCCCTGATTCAGTCTGAAACAGTGAGCATAACTCAGGTTCCTTGCCCCTCGAAGAGCAAGGGTCTCTTGAGTCGCTCAAGAGACTCTCTTGAGTCTCTCTGTACCATTTGGATAAATAAATTGTTCTAAGGTTCTGTGTTGTCAGAGTCCTGAAGTGATGGGAAAGGAAAAAAGTGACTTCTCTAAATTCTACTTGTTTGCCTCCTTTCTCCTGAAGGCATGTTGTTGTCATCATCAAAGAGTAGAAGGAAACGCCAGAGGAAATAAGTAGTCAGGTAAACTGGTCCCTAGCACTGATTTGCAAATAGAAAGAACCTGGGTTCTGATCAACCACTGAAGCTTCGGTTCAAGGTCTATCAAATTTCTGTAGAATGAGGATAGAACAGCTGTCCTCTCATGAAGATCTGAGTGTGACACGGGTTTAAGATGCCCTGTCCTACTGCCAGAGTAACCAAAGAGTGCCCAGGCAGCATTTCTTACCTTTTTCTTCTTTTTTTCTTAAAATAAGTTTTAATGGACCACTGCAAGATGCAGTTACAAACTTGCATGATTATGTTTCAATTATACAGTACTCGAGCACCCATTCCTCTCTCAGTGCACATTTTCCACCACCGTTGTTCCCAGTGTCCTTCCTGCCATCCACACACCATCCCACTCCCTGCCTCTGTGGCAGGTACAATCCTTCTTACTCTCTCTCTGTCTCAGTTTGGGCGTTATGATTTGCAATACAGATTACTAAGAGGCCATCCTGTTTGATCCTCGGTCTACTTTCAGCACACATCTCCCATCAGAACTCAGAACACATCTCCCATCAGAACTCAGACTATTTAGAATCTACCTTTTGGCATCCCCTTATTTGCCGTTGCTTGTCAAGGACCCTTGGAGAAAACTGGGCAGGAAAAAAAATGGCTTTCAGATAATACTGGAAAGAAGGGGGGAAAAATCCTAAAATCTGAAACTCCCCACAAATCCAAAACACAAACGCAAATTCTTAAACTCATTTGCATCCCTTTCTTCGTTAAAAATGAGAGAGATGCTTCAATCTTCCCATCTACCCATTGTGGCTTCTTCCTCCATCTCTGTTCAAGGTCATTTTGATGACCTTTGTTTAGTCAACTACAAACCATATCCTACAGCAAAACTGTATCATTTTACACTGAGCCCTACAGAAAGAACAGCTTTGCTTTCTATAATTTCTGGATTCTTTGTGCTTCCATCTCTAGCTCTTCCTGCTTTTTCTGATCATCTGCAGACTTGCCTAAAATGGGTGTTAAAATACCCTCGTGGTTGGCACTGGAACATTCCAAGGGGAATCAGCTTAGCCTCTGAAGCTCTTGGGGATTTGGAGTGATTTTTATTTTACCCCTGAAAAAGGTCACGAGGCCAAATAAATATGGGAGGGAACCTTTGCTGTCAGAGATATCTCAGGGGCTTCTGGTGTTCTCTCTGGTTGGAAAGATTTCTTTCAGATCTCTGAGGGCTCGACACGGCTTCCTCATGCCAGAGGCCGCTGAACTGTCATTCTGCAAAGATACCTCCCCTGTCTCTCCTCTCTAAAGTGACACACGTTTTAGACATTTTCCGTGTCTGTGAACTTGTGTTCAGTTCTTGCGTCCCCAGTCTGATCTGGCCATTCGGCGGCCCACTGATTTGTTAGGGGACTAGTTTACTCTCTGTCTGTCCCACCAGGTGGCAAACGCTTCCCAGACAGGAGCTAAATCGGAAGCCCGAGATTCCCTGCTTGGTTCATTGTGGAACGCTATGTTGGAGGTCCCCAGAGCAGGGCTGAGCACGTGATAGGAACGTGATTCAAATGTGCTGAATGAATGCAGGCATCAGTGCAAGTTCTTGTTAGCACTGTCCCACCTTTCAGGAGCGAAAAGCTCAACCTATTTTTAAAATTTCATTTTAATTTTTTAAATGTTTATAAGATTTTTTTATTGAATCTCCTTGATATACAATTGCAAAGCATTCAGGTTTAAGTCAAACTGTCACTGTCATCCCGTTGCTCATCGATTTGTTCGAGCGGGCACCAGTCACGTCTCTCATTGAGAAACTTATTGTTATTGTTTTTGGCATATCCAATATGCACAGGTAGCTTGCCAGACTCTGCCTCGCGGGCTCGATACTCTTGGTAGCTTGCAGGGCTCTCCGAGAGGGGCAGAGGAATTGAACTCGGGTCGGCCGCATGAAAGGCGAACGCCCAACCGCTGTGTTTAAGTCAAACAATGTTTCAAAATCCAACTCTTCACCAGTGTACTTTTCCCACCAATATCCTCCATAGCCCTCCTGTCACCACTACTCCCAGCCTGCCTATATGGCAGACAGGTCTGTCTGTCTATCTGTCTGTCTGTCTCTCCTCCTCCCCACCCCCACCTCTTTTGGGCATTATGGTTTGCAATACAGATACTGAAAAGTTCAACCTACATTAATTCAGCCTTAGGTGTACCTGGGAAATTGAGGAAATCTGTCTCTTTGCTTGATAGTGGCTTTCTTGATCTGTCTGCAAAATTGCATTATTTGTGGAACTTTTATTTTTTTTAATTTTATATTTGTTTTGATTTTTGTGACCACACCCAGTGGTGCTCAGGGCTTACTCCTGCCTCTGTGCTCAAGGCTCACTCCTGACAGTGCTCAGGGGACCATATCAGGTGATAGGGATCAAATCCACATGGGCTGAGTGCATGGCCTTACCTGTGGTACTATCACTTGGGCTTCCTGTTTAGTGAAATTTTAAAAGCAGACAACAATGTTGCATCCACCCATAAAATAAGAATCTGTGTGGGAGGGACTTGACCACTTAAATACAGGAACAACTTAAGCGAGAGCTGAATCTTTTTACTATGCAACTCGAATAAGGACCTTTTTTACACTCCCAAGGGCTGTGATGTAATTTGTTTTTACAATTTCATGAAATGATATTTGTGGAAAAACATGCTTGAAAATGTGGAATTTGAGTGACATGGAAAATCTACAAAGAATTGCAGCTGGCAAAGGCACTATTCTTTTTTTTTTTTTTTTTTTTGCTTTTTGGGTCACACCCAGCGATGCACAGGGTTCACTCCTGGCTCATGCACTCAGGAATTTCCCCTGGCGGTGCTCAGGGGACCATATGGGATGCTGGGAATTGAACCCCGGTCAGCCGCATGTAAGGCAAGAGCCCTACCCGCTGTGCTATCTATCGCTCCAGCCCCCAAAGGCACTATTCTTTTTTTTTTCTTTTTTTGCTTTTTGGGTCACACCCAGCGATGCTCAGGGGTTACTCCTGGCTTTGCACTCAGGAATTACTCCTGGCGGTGCTTGGGGGACCATATGGGATGCCGGGGATCGAACCCGGGTCGGCCGCATGCAAGGCAAGCGCCCTACCCCCTGTGCTATCGCTCCAGCCCCCAAAGGCACTATTTTTAATGAAAACAAAGGACAGAAAGGAGCAGAAAGTTCGAACTCTCCTGGTCGGGGTTTGCTTGTTGCATCAATGCTACTCAGTCCTCAAGTCTTTGGATCTTCTGCAGCTGGTCACCCTTGCTCTGGGATCCAAGTACTGTTTGTTCCTTTGCTTTTTCTAAGGATTGCCAGGGGCTCCTTTACTGAGCATTGATACAATGTTGCCACTCCTTGAATGACAGTGGCATTGTGTGCCAACATAGTTCAGCCAGATAAACATTGATAGGATTTGAATGGCAGTTTTGTGACAGTGCAGACCGGAGCTTAGACGCTCAAAGCAGCCATGACAGAGACTAATGTAAGAATCAAGTGCAACTGAATTGAAGAAACCCATTTATGTGGAGATTGAAAGAGTTGCTCTGATCATCCTGATATCAGGCTATTCCTCAAAGTTCCCAAGTACCAGAGTCCTGTTCTACGGGAATGTACATGCATTGCTTTGTATTGACTTTTGAAGACTGAATCAGTTACATTTACATATTAATCAATCCAGATGCGACGGGCCACTGTAATTACCTAACATTTGGAATCTAAATTTTGCTGATGAGAATTCTGAAATGACTATTTATTAGGAGAACTTAACGATTCCAAATTATTTCCTCGGGAGAATTCTTCTCATTATTAATTATTAGCAAAGTTGCTTCCTAAAAGCTTCCCAAAGGAGGTAGGGAAGAGAGAGAGTGAGAAAAAAAAACCTGCATAAAGAGACAGAGAAAGATATATCGATGTAATTGTAGTTAATGTGCTATGCATCGTAACCGAAGTGTACTTTTCCTATCTCTTATTAAAAAAGAGAAGTGCTAATTTAATTTCAAATATCTGTGAAAAAATTATAAAGCAGGAAACTGCAAACAGATATTGCCTGTCATGAGCCCTTGTCTCTTTTGTGACATGAACCTATTTTGAAGCTGACTCTCGGTACGCTGCCAACACACAACTTTCCCCTCATTGTTCCTTAGCTGTGCTCCTTAACATGAGAGGGAGATGATTAATTTGTCGCTGCCCTGCTCTGAAAAGACGCACTGCACAGGGTCTTTGATCTACTCACAGAGGGAGGTCTCCTTATGGTCCAACCATACCGGGTTGGAATCAGAGCAAAGGCTCATATGTTTATATGTGTCATTGTTAATTGAGCACTAATGCCAGTGTTCATTAGGAACAAAGGAAAATGTGGCGCTGCAGTCAGCTCTTCATTTTCTCATTAACTGAAAAACATTAAAGTGCTACCTATGATACCAAACTCACAAGGTAACTTTCTGGAAAGGGGCACAGGGTACTTTTGTGCACTCATGTTCTTTCAAAGGGCGGGGAAGATTACTAGAAATTCATGGGTGTTATTAGGTAGCTATCTGATTGCAATTAGTTTAGGATCCGTGTCTTTTGCAGGAAGATCCCTGCAATCAATATGATTTAAATCATAGTTTGATTTATATATATTTTTTCTCTTTTGTGTGCTGCTTTCTCCACTCCCAAATGGTCCTTCCATCCAAGATTTTTACCTCCTGGGGATGTTTGGGAAACCAGAGGTGCTGGGGATCAAATCTAGGGCTCCCACATGCAAAGCATGGCCTTAAGTCAACTGAGGTCTCTGCAAACAGCCTTCTCCAGTGACCGATTGATTTTCTAAGCCTGTCTCTTCTGAGAGTTTCTATCCCCGACTCTTACTCTCATCCTTAATACTAGTGGAAAAGATGAGCTATGGACAGCTTTCAAGCACTGCCTTCCCAAGTCTGCGATTGGTAAATTTGAAGGAAATCTTTCCGTTGACAGCAGTAAAATACAAACTCCTAAATATAGGGATATGCCTGGTTTATCAGGTGAAATCCATCTCTCCTGGAACAACTTCAGGCAGGAGTGTGATGAGCTCTTTGTAAAATGATTTCAGGTTGAATGATCTCATTTGGGTTATAAAAACGATAGCAAATATCACATCCAGTACTGAACTCAGCTTGAAGCCACAGCAATAAAATGAATAGGTTTTGGTATAGGGCTGGGGTGGGGAAAGAGATTTAAAGAACTATTACTCCCAGGGGGAGAAAAGTCTTACAAAATATTGTGTCCATAAAGAGGCAATTTTGCATACATGACTTTGAAGATTACCCTTGATTGGCTAATTATGATAATTGGGTTAAGAAAATATTATAACTATGCTTGCAATATGAGAAGCATACCACCTTTCTTAAGGGAGAGGTTTGGCAGGATAAAATTTGGGGGTGAAGGTTAGTGGTAAACCTTAGTAAATCAGGAAAGGTGATACAGATGAATTACTTGGCAAAGTTTTCAAGCTTATAGAAGTGTTTCTAAGAGCTAATACCTAACCTCATCTCAAAAACAAGAGAAAAATTGGATTTAGACAAACAGCAGATAGTCCATAGATTATTAACATTTGGCTTGTTTGAAATAATTAAAGAATACCAAGAGAGATCATTACAATTAGACAGAACAGAAAAAAGAAATAAGGAGAGAAGGAAGAGATGGGAAGTTAAAGAGGGGAGGAAAGAGAAGGGTAGAGAATGGGAAGGAGGGAGGAGAAAATAGAAAAATAGTAATTAATCAAAGGATATCTATCTGACTCTGAAATATCTTTAT
Organism: Sorex araneus; assembly: GCF_027595985.1. NCBI lineage: Eukaryota > Metazoa > Chordata > Mammalia > Eulipotyphla > Soricidae > Sorex > Sorex araneus. Next base: position 18,030,592 of record NC_073309.1, read on the forward strand.
TTATTATATACACTTTCCCACTACGGTTACTAGTTTCTCTACCCCCACACATTATGGATTATATATTCTTTACTTGCACTTCCCATACATTTTTCTTAGTACCTTTATCTCTACTCATTGTGTGGATTTATAATTTTGGACTGACATTTAACTGAAAATATATTTGACTCTGATGAGAATATACAAGAAAAGAAAAATGTAAAGTTTTAGTACATACACCTTTTTAACATCAAATATAATTTCATCAATGGTCAAAGGTTTTTCAAAATATAACACTAAATATTCTAATATGTGACCTTTTGGTCAGTACCATTCAGCAAGAAAAAGGATATGACAACTATTGCTAGTTGCTACAGATTACTGGACATACAGTTGGTATTGAGAGAATATTTCACTTGCTGAGAATATTCCCCACCCACTTTTGCTACTGCTCAGTAGCACAGCAGGTAGGACATTTGCCTTGCACACGACCGACCGGGCTTCGATTTCTCCATCCCTCTTGGAGAGCCTGGCAAGCTACTGAGAGTATCCCACCTGCACGGCAGAGCCTGGCAAGCTACCCGTGGCGTATTCAATATGCCAAAATCAGTAACAACAAGTCTCACAACAGAGACGTTACTGGTGCCTGCTTGAGCAAATTGATGAACAACGGGATGACAGTGCTAAGAATATTCCAGATGATGGACTTGGTATATGCACCACTCAGCAGAGACATAAGTAGTGACTCACAGTGGAGCATCTGGAGACTATTCTGGTTTCAACCCTGTTTCTACCAAGTACTGTGTTTCCTTGAGGTGGTTTTCTCTGAAGAATAATGAGATAAAGAATGTCTAGGAAAGTAGAGAATAAGAAAAGATGAGCTAATAGAATTGCCATCTTGTATAGTGTGGGTGAGGATTAAAGACCATAGACGATAACTTAAGTGTTCGACGCAGAGCAGGTTCTACATTAGCTCTCATTCTAATGATCACTCTGGTATTGTAATGATTCCATAACAATTATCTAGCTAGTCTCATTCTCTAAAGAAAACTTGAGTTTAGAGAGAGTCATATAAAGTGAACAAGTTTATGTGTGACCGTGATGGGTTGAGATCCTCATTTCTCTGCGTCTGAAGTTCACATTCCTCTCCCTACATTTCAAGCTTCCAAAGGATGCTCTAAGTTGTTCCACTGGTCAGATTTCAGGGTCCTCTGTGTGTGGATGCAGGAAGAGATTGGGGGAATATTAAAGAGAGCTGAGAGATATAGGCTGTTTGTTGATTGACTTGAAGCTTCTGTGTTCTCCTTTGTCAGTCAGGTTCCAATGCAAAATTCCCCATGAAAGAGCACTTTGCCACCAAGAACGGCAAGAGTGGCACTGCAATGTTATGATCTCTACACTCAAACACTTCTCCTTATCTCACCACTTTCAAGAGGTCAGTTGGAAGTAACTGACTTTTACAGTTTAACATACTCTGGGCTACTTTGTGGTTTTCGTTAGGAAATAAGTCTGCTTGTCTTTTTACTTTTATTTTAATTTTTTTTTTTTTTTTTTGGTGAGGGTTTCTTCTATATGATGAGCAGGGGACTTAGGGATCAGTACCAGACAAAAGCCAGCCACCACTGCTTGGGTGGACAAAATGATGCTCTTCCTGTTCAGCATGCTGGGGACAATAGGGGATATACTGCATGGTACTGGTTGGTGGTGGTGGCCTGCAGGGCTACCTACCCTTTGAGCTCTCTCCTCTTGTCTTTATAAGGATGCCTCTTAAAATGCTCTGCCTTAGGTTAGAGTCTGGGGGTCTAAAAATTTAGAAAATTCAGTCAATCCATGACTTTCCTTAATTTTCCCCTGATACCAAGTAACTAGTCTAAAAATGATATTAAGTTGTATTTTGTGAAGCATTTGGACAAAAAAATGGAACTAAAGATATTTATTAGTTTCACACCAGTTTACAACATGTAGGGAACTGTTATACAATGAGTATGCTACTTTTTTGTTCTGTTGTACATACTATTCCTCTCACAATGAGTTTTGTGTATGTGATACTTATATTTATTTTATTTTTAAATTATTATTTTTTAGTCACTAAGAAGTTGCAAAGTTATTCTTGATTGTCTCAGTCACACAATTCTACAAGTGTATGACAATTTTAAATTTACCAGTGTCCACTTCCTCCACCAATGCCCCCACCACCCATTTTGCCTCCCTCCCACCAGTCGGCTTCTATGAGAGGGAGAGACAGAGACAGAGACAGAGAGACATAGAGAGATGTCTTTGCACTATGGTTTATAATACTGTTACTGATAGGGTTTTATATCTAACATTTACAATGCCTTTCAGCATCCTCTCAGTATAAAGCTTTCCTCCACCAATGATGTACCCCCTTTCCTGTCCTGTCCCCCACAGTCCCCTCTAGTGGCATGTTTCCTACTGAATATCAGTCCTCAAGTTCTTCGTTTACATTGTCTTTGTGTCCTTATTCCACCATTATGTTGCTTTATATGCCACATATGACAGAGACCATTCTGTGCCACTCTCTCTCTGTCTCATGAACTTTCTTCAGCAAGTAATCTCCAAGTACCTCCATGTAGCAGCAAATTTCATGATTATTTTTTTTAGGGCTGAGGAACATTTCATTGTGTTTATGTGCCATAGTTTCTTTATCATCATCTATCCCTGGACATTTAAGTTATTTCCAATTTTTGGTTATTGTGGTTAACAAGAAATATAGAAATGCTATACATATACATATATATATATATATATTCTTTTCTATGTTTTGTTTCAGAGTCTACGAGACATAGAAATGGGACTTTTAGGACTCTTGTGGTATATTCCAAAAAGTGGAGTTGCTGGCTCAGCTGGAAGCCCAAGTCCTAATTTTTTTTAGAAATTTCCATATTATTTCCCAGAAAGTCTGGACCAGTTAACATTCCCACCAGCAGCAAGTGACGACCTCTTTCTCCCAACATTCACACCAGCACTGGTTGTTCTAGTCCTTTTTGATATGTACCAGCCTCTGTGGGTGAGATGATATTACATTATTGTTTTTATTTGCATGACACTGGTGATTAGTGTTGTGGATACTTTTTCATCTATGTTTTTTGCCTTTTGTATGTCTTCTTTGATGGAAGTCTCTGTTCATATCTTCTATTGTTTGATGGAGTTGGATTTTTTTTTCTTGTAGTTCTACCAGTTCCTTATATATCTTGGACATTAACCCTTCTCAGATGAGTGTTGGGTAAATAATTTCTTCCATTTGTGGGCTATCTTTGCATCCTGGTCATTACTTCCTTTGGGGACAGAAGCATCTTAATTTTATGTGGTCGCATTTGTTAAATTTTGCTTCCACTTGATTGGTCAGTGTTATTTCATCCTTGAAGATATCTTTAATGTCAGAGAGAGATCTACTTATAATTTATCCTATGTAGCTTATGAACTCTGGTCTGATATCAAGATCTTTAATCTATTTTAATTTGACTTTTGTTCATGGAATTAAAATAATCTGAGTTCATTGTTTCTATGTAGCTGACCAGTTTTCCCAGCACCATTTGTTGAAGAGCCATTTGTTTAAAAACGAGGGCTTCTTCAAAGAGGAAAAATCCAAAATTAAACTTTGGTTTGTACTGACTATGTCTCCCTTAAGGTACATAATTTTATACATTCACTTGAGCTAAGCAGACAAATCAAGTCGCCATAAATAAACTATTATGATGGGGATAGAAAGATTTGCAAAGCTTTAAGAAAGAAGAAGGAATGATTTCCTGTGCACCCAAGAAGAGAGTTGAACTTAAAATATCTTGAATTATAAGCGAGTGTTTTTCCAGAGAAGAGGAAAAGGGAAGAAATTTCAAACAGAGTGAACATTATATGTGAATGCTACCTGATTATGCCTTGGCATTCTCTCTGGGGTTAGGGGTGGGGAATGCATGGAGAATTCTGGAATGAGGGCATAATTGTGGAAAAGGTAAGTGTGAGATAAAGCTGTAAACATAGCTTGGAACTGTTAGGGTCCTTGATCCAGGGAAGAAGACAAGAGTCAAATATCCGAGATCTTTATTGACGCCAAGCACACATACTGGTGGACCAGGGTCCCCTGCACAGAGGGCCACCTTGTCTCCCTGCAGGTGTCCCCTTTACTTGGGTTTGGACCTTCCTGTCTTGGATTGGCTCCCTCCTAGGGTCGTGTGTTTTTAGATTGGCTTATCCCTTCCTTGCTGCCCTCACCTGCTAACTCGGATTACTCAATTTGACTTCCTTTCCCCTTTTTAGGCTATAGCCTGCCGCTTTGCCTTTTATGGTCCTGCTTCCTTACTTATTCTTCTGCTTTCCCAGAACTTATTCCAGTGATTATGTTAGCTAGGTTAAAGATAAACCCGGATATCCTGTCCAATATGCCTGCTTAGCATTAAATCATTTCAGTGTAGAACTATGGCTAATGTGGAGTCTCTAATGTTAGTTCTTGCAGCCTTTCAGGAACCAGATTTTAAAGAGCCCAACTAAACTGTTTGTACTTTTGTCTGTGAAAGGAGACAACGGTTCTAGGATTTCAAGCAGGAGCCTGCCATGATTAACTTGATTTGAAAAGATAAATCCGGCACTGTGTAGGGGAAAGACCAGAATAGAAAGTGACAAGAAGGAAGAGAACAGTGATCAAGCCCTCCTCGTGTGTGCAGAGTGCCATATTTATTGGGTGAAGTATTGATTTATCTCCTTAAGCCCAATCTTGTCGCTCTCAACACTCTTCATGTTAGTTTAAAAGTGAGTGCTGCTCTGGAAAAGAGATTCTGTTAGCTAGTTTGATGTGTTTCTTGATGAAATAAAACCTAATTTATAAGGAAAAAAAAGCAATCTTAAAATACTTGAAAACGCGAGTCCTTTGATGAGCCTCATGGATAAATTCATAAGCCACGTACAGGAAACTAAAATTATTAACATCTATAGAGGAGTTTCACAAGCGTGCTGTTTCACACTTTACAGATTAATCTGTGTGGGAGCCTTACTATAATTTAGCAGTAGGGCAAAGTGATCTGGGGAGTATTATGGAACTGTAGTTTGAGAGATGAGAAGGACTACAGAAATTCCACTTCTGGGCTTTATCCAAAGAATACAGAAACATTACAAAATTTTGTCACTTACCAAAAGGTATATGAAAGCATTATATTTACAGTAGCTAAAATATGGAAGCAATTAAATTGCCCACGGATAGAACACTAGTTAAAAAAGGTATGGGACATTTGTAGAATGGAATACTATTCAGCTACAATAAGGATGAGTGTTTGCCTAGCAAAATTGAAAATACTCAAAAGAGTAAGTAAAGAAAAATCAATCAGAAGGGAAAATACTTGTATTGGAATATTTGACCTATGTGAGCAATAGAAGGTAAATATTTGATGAGCAGATAAAAATGATAAAAAAAAACAAACCAGTGGGTATTTATAACAACATTTTAGGATAAGGGGCTGGGTGGGGGAGAGAGAGAGAAGTGGTGGAGATAGGGTGCTATTCCCTTCTAACTTCATTTGATTATTGCAGTGGAATCTCTGATCTGCTTAAATGAAGTGTTAGGAGTTTTTATTTTCTCTCAGTAAAATCACCAAATGGTCTATTGTTGACAGTCTAACATCCCTTTTTATGTGAGCCATGAAATCGCCGCCTTGCTCTGAGTAGATGCTTATGCTGTTGTTTCCATCTGCTCCATCCATGTTAATGTCTTGACAGCTCTGGCTTGGACTCTGAGGACAGCCTCTCACCTGCATGCTCACCCTTACTAATGACTTTTTTTCTGGCTGTAAAGCAAAGTGAGAATGTTAAAATACTAATGTTACTGGCATAAGTATTGCTGCTAGAGTTCATGGTCTGTCCCTTCCTTGACACATGAGAATGAAAAAGGAGAACCGTGCCTCTTCTTAAATGAAACTAGTTGTGATTCCTTGATATATATGTTTTGTTTTTTAAGTTTGGAGCTATCTAATTTTGGCACCAGACCATAAGTTTCTTTCAGAAAGTCAGAGAGGGGGGTATATTTCTACTCTCATTATTTTTCCCTATTCACCTAGTCAGGGGCTTACACAGCATCTGGCATAAATTAAACACTCATTAAATCATCCGTGATTTTTTTTCCATGAATTAAAAAATTAATGCTGGGCTAGTGGATGTGAAGGTGTTTTTGGTGTTTTTTCTTCTGTCTCCTGCTTTTACAATTTACTTACAGTGTGAGTGTGATTCAATAAGTGAGTTTCTCTGACCTTTCACTTTCCTTGGTTGTCACATGGGGATGTAACACCAGTATTTAGGGTTAAGGTCTAGAAGAGAATGCGAGAACAGGGGGATGGGAGCACAATAGCAACAGATCAGTACTTACATCACAGTAACTGAAGATTACAGCATGGAACCCCTGGAGACAGCTGTGGAGATGCAGCTAGGGGTACAAATGATTTCTTAGAGATCATTGCATTTGAACGGGAGGTAGGGGAAGCAGAACTGGCAAGGGGCAGATCATCTGTAATGCCAACCTGGAGAAACCTCACCAGCCCAGCACTGTCCTGCAACAAACCAAAGTGACTTGACCTTTGTATGTTACCCCTTGGGTCACTGGACACAGGTAGGCCAGAGTGGGAAGGAATTCAGAGCAGCAGCTCTCTGGACCTAAGTCTCGTGGTGATGACGTCAGCCTCACTCCTGACTGCTGGACATACAAGATCCTCCTTGGAAGATCTGACTGCTACTGATCCATCATGACATTCAGCCTTGTGTGTAGTGGGGTAGGGGGAATGAGTCATCCCTGGTGATTCCTTCATGGCATGTCCAAATGGACACCCTTAGAGCTGGCATTTTACAAGGGTTTACAAGGAACAGCCAAGAGTACTGAAATGAAAGCTTTCCTGATCGATGACACAGGCATGCTGAAAAAACAGAAGGAAATGATAGATGGTAAGAAGAGAAAATTACGAAGAAGAGTGTCAATTCATCTCAAGCTGAAGATTCTATAGCCTAGTGGGAAGTAAATGGGTCTGTTTTTGAGGAGAGGAGGAAGTCAACTCGACTTTACCACTACAAGTGATTATTTACATTTACAAAGCACTTCTATTCGCCTGCCTTTCAGAAATTTGAATAATGAGTAATTGAACATGTATAGAATGAGGGAAAAAATTAGAACCCATGCTGATTTAAATTAATTTTACTCTAAAATTAGTTTTGCAATAAACATAAAAGTAGTTGGAAAATTTATAGGCTTTTAGCTAATAAACAACTATAAAACCACATGTTGCAAATATAAGCAAAACCCCTACACATTAATAGATGTCATTTTAGCAAATATAAATTTTTCTTGACAGGTGATATTGTTTTGTTGAAATAGAGTCATTGCTTGCCATGTGACAGATATGGCAAAGTTTGTTTGCAATGAAAATGTCATTTCTACCCTGTACACTGAGGAATCAACCTGCGATCATTTATCTCTATTCAAATTATTATAATACTCGTTGCTGTATTGTGGTGTAGTATTAGTTAATCTTTGTTAGGTGTAGCACATGTGTAATAAAAATCCACAGATCCCTGCCCTCGTTACTGCCTATGAAAGTCTTTGATAATTTAATAACCAAGAATGCAGTTCAAATTATATGAAAATAGATTGTCTTGGCCATCCAAATTGTCAACACTGTATTGACATTAATACTTGCCAAGATATTTTTTAATGAAACTAGATTTTGATTATTGGGGGGTGGAGGAGTATTTTCTTGAGATTCGGTGGTATCTATTGCTGCTCAGATTGAATACCCATTCTTCACCTTCTTATTTCCAGAATCACACCTTGCAACTGAAATCACTGCTTTTGTATAACAGAAACTATTTCCCAATGTTACTATAAGCACACGAGGCTGAGTATTGGCAAAAATGACCTATCATTGGAAGTTTCATTAGGTGCAGGCATCAGGGATATTCAAAAAATGAAAATGAAATGTGCTTCTTTTTATTTTTCCTCTCCATCTTGGGTCTGACAGCTACAGTGATGCTGAAAGTGATCTTAGATTGTGGGGTTCGGGGACATACAACAAGAATGTTGTAGTAGAAAACTGAGATCCTCATGAATTCTAATGATTGTGGCGCTGTCACAGAAGTTTCACTTTCAATTACATAAAAGTCACATCAAATTTTACATTTCCTCATATAATACTCAAGTCAAAGTACAAACTTCTCATATATATATATATGTTCTTCACTATTCACATGTCATATAAATTTGAATCAGTGCTATAAGTTAGCATCAAAAGCTAGGTTGGACCCTCTCTTAGTTATGTGACCTTAAGAAAGCACTTCATTAATTTTTTTGAGCTGTTAAATGAAATTAAAGATAGCATAGTGATGTGAAGGATTTAATATGATCATGCTTACAAGATGACTATCAGGCCACTCGGCATAAATGGAGTAAATAATGTCTGGAAATTGATGATGATGTTTTGATGAAGGTGTTGATCTTGGCATAAACCAGGACAGTAAATTCTCCTCACAGTCTCACTCCAGTCCAAAATGGACAGAATGGATACGAATAAAATGTCCATGATTTTTCTGAAGAGTTTCTGTGGGGGTGGCTTAAACAACTATACATAGCTCAAGAATAAGCAGTTTGAGTCTGCATTGAATTTTAATACAAAACTATCATCTTTTCAATTGTACAAGAGAGGATGCAAATTCCTCTTTCAGGCCATGCATTTTCTTTGCCGATAATTCCCTCCTGAGAGCACGTGTGTTATGAAGCCATGCGATACATATGTCGCTAATGGCCTGGCATGTCCTTAACAAGCACACAAGCCCCCTCTCACTGCACCTAGAGGAATTTAGCATATGGTCGTCAACATCTCTGGATTGTCCTGAGTGCAATTTGATGTGAATCTTTGTTAAATTGCAACCAATTAAACATCACAGGGCATAGCACTGCATCGAATGGAATTATGATGTTATTTTGTATTTCCTCTGTTCCCAATCACCATATGACAACTACTTCCCACCCCACCTCCCTCCTCAAACCAAACCAAACTAAACTTGTGAGTGACTCTTTCATACTGACACAGCAGGTTCAGGGAGATAAACAAACTTCATTAGGTTTCTGATTTATATCTGGAGAGAAAATAACATTTCAAAAATCTATTGAATTTCAGCACTTTGCTGGTCTGGTAGCAGGTGACTATAGTAAGATAGACTCACTCAAAATATTTATAAGTTAATATGCAGAGAGGAAATGACTCCAGTTACTACCTCAAGACATCCATGTGACAAATTAATCATTTCTTTGGTTATAAAATGTTTAAATTGGAGGTGAAGAGGGCTCACAGTTTTTATATGCCTTAATGTTCCAGAAGCAGTGTTAATTGACTTACAGTCAAGATATATCCCCTTATTACTCAAAATATTTGTAGAAAAGCATTCTTCTGCTAGCTTTGTAAGAAAGCTTCTTCAAGGCTCATTGCTAGTAATTGACCACAATCTCAAAACTAGTAAGTGATGCGGGAAGAATTTAAATATGTATTTATAAGAATTTCACAATCTTACTTGAGGTATACCAAGCAATAAGTAAAGACAGAGAGAGAACAAGTCAGTTAGAACTGACTTCAAATTGATTACATTTGAATGCAAAATTGTTTTAAAATATTAGAGAGGTAAATGGCCATGCTGTAATGAATGCACTTTTGAGGGATTTATGAAGCTCTTCTGAGGGATTTTCCCCCAGGCATTTCCCAAAACAATCCACAGTGATGTATTCATCATCCTCAATTTATGGATGAAGAAAATAATTTGACATCCTGAGGGTACCAGCCTCAGATCAGCTTTAAACAAATTTTAGGATGAAGGTTTCCCCATGCTCAGAGATGGACTCATTGAATGTTGTCCAGTGAGCCTTTCTCATCCCTTACCCACTGTTGTCTCTGCCATTACCACATACAGCATGTACTCCAGGAAGCCTATATTGTCCCTGAAATGAGAAGCACAACAACAGCCTAACATTTGCTCAGAAACAGTCAGATTGGTTTGCATGAACTGAGCCTCAGTTTATCTCAAAAGACTGGGGCTGGGGCGACAGCACAGCAGGTAGGGCGTTTGCCTGCACGCAGCAACCTCGGTTTGAATCCCAGCATCCCATATGGTCCCCTGAGCACCGCCAGGGGTGATTCCTGAGTGCAGAGCCAGGCATGATCCCTGTGCATTGCTGGGTGTGACCCAAGAAGAAAAAAAATCCTGGATTTTAGCAAGAAAACAAACAGAAAAGATTGAGTTTTAAGATACTGCAATCAATATGTTCTTTGTGAGTTTATCTATGCCTGAATACGAGTGCATAACTCTCTGTGTGTGTGTGTGTATACTTTTGACATTGGTCTAGAATTTCCAGAATGCAAAGGAAGTTTAGTATTTTGTGGGGAGGCATTACAGCATTTAATATTGTCCTTTTTTCAAGAGGGAATGCCTTTTTTCGAAATAGAGATGGATTTACTCTCATGAGAACAAATAGCATCCTGAAACCCACGGACTGAGTTGTAAACAGGAGTTTTGAGATTTTTTTTTTTTTCATTGTTCCATTAGCTCAGGGGAAAGTCAAAGGCTACAGAGTTCAAGCCAGGAGGATCAAGTCATTTAAAATAATAGAACCACCTTTCTTACAAAGTATATTTTATACTTTTGTAGGAAAAATCAAATCAAAAGTTGCTCTCTTGTTCAAGAGCCTTTGTTAAAATGCCTAATTATCTGCCTGTTTTTGTTCCTTAAATCTTGAAAATGCATGCATACCTACACGCACTTTAAATAATCAATAATAAAAAATACGCCTTGTCCTCTGTAGCAGTCAAAAAGGTTTGATGAAACACAGCAGTTGTTTTAAAAGTCTCCTGCAAGTTTCTGTTGTTGTCAAAAGGTTCGTGAAAATGATATTTTTAATTTTCTTTTACCTCAGCAAAGGAGTATGAATAATTCAGCTGTTAGGTGTTGAGTGCCTTTTACGGTTTGGTCGCTTTTCTTCGACCCATGTAGTCTGTTAGATGTTCTTTTCTTCTTTGTTTTGTGCATTTGGGTGGGCGGCTTGTCAAGGACAGAAACCTGAGTCTTGGGTTTTACTACGTCAAGCACTCAGCCTGCAGTTTTACACAAGAAAAAAGAGATTTGACATAAGTTTGTGCTTGGAACAGTGTAAATGAGTGTTCTAGTTTTCAGCATCCTGAGCACCAAGACGAAAACCTCTATAAATTCCCTCTGATAAGCCAATTCATCGATCGGTCTTTATATTTGTTAGGTTACCCCAGGTCTGGAGTGATAGCACAGAGGTAGGGCATTCGCCTTTCATGCAGCCGACCCGTGTTCTATTCCTCCGCCCCTCTCCGAGAGTCTGGCAAGCTACCAAGAGTGTCGAGCCCGAGCGGCAGAGCCTGGCAAGCTACCCATGGCGTATTGGATATGTCAAAAATAGTAACAATAAGTCTCACAATGACAGATGTTACTGGTGCCCGCTCGAACAAATCAATGAGCAGTGGGATGACAGTGACAGTGACAGGTTACCTCAAATATCATTTCCCAATCACACACTCAAATATATTTTTAAATATGTCGATTCTGATTCACCGATTTAAAGGTGGGGGCCTGAGGTTCTTCGTTTCTAATTGTGAGTTGGTATAAAGGCAATCTCTCCACAAGGCACACACTTTGACAGCATAACCTCAGGCTGCCTCTGCCATTAAGAGAGGAGACAGAGAAACACTCAAAGACTCACTCGATCAGTGAGTCTGGCCTTTCACCGAGCCCAGACACATAGGAAACCATTACATTGGTGGGCAAACTAATCACTAGTCATTTGTAAACTACTTAAAATGTCTATGAGACAGAGCAGTAAAGGTATTGGAGAGGCAATCAGATAAATCCTTCTGGATCTCAGAGGAAATCTTTGTGTTAGCGATAGAAATTTGAGCATTATTATTTGTGCATGTCTATAGCATCGTGAGGTTACCAAGTGTTAAAAAATTAATAAGGCTAGAGAAAGAGAGTGAGAGAGAGCGCTCAGTGCTCAGTAGACCATATGTGGTGCTGGTCATCAAATTTGGGTTCACTATAGAATATTAGGATCTTATCTGAAAGAAGAGAGAGAGAGACAGAGACAGAGAGAGACAGTAGAAAAAAGTAAAGGAAAAAGGAGGTCTGATGAGAACAGTAGTAAAGTGGAGAAAATGCTACCTTTTCTAATAATGTGAACTTTACTATTATACACAGAAACACAATTGTTTGCTTGTTTGGGGGCCACCAACAGAGGTTTTCAGGGTTTATCCTGGCTGTCTTCTCTAGGATCACTTTTGAAGCATTAAATTTGCCCATTTACCTTGTTTTAATATAGGCCACTTAACTAAATTTAGTCAGTTTAAAATATGGCATGTTGGGGCTGGAGTGATAGATAGCACAGCAGGTAGAGCATTTGCCTTGCATGCGGCCGACCCGGGTTCGAATCCCAGCATCCCATATGGTCCCCTGAGCACCGCCAGGAGTAATTCCTGAGTGCAGAGCCAGGAATAACCCCTGTGCATCGCCGGGTGTGACCCAAAAAGCAAAAAAATAAAATAAAATAAAATAAAATATGGCATGCAAGACTTTATGCCACTCACTACCTAAACCATAAACCTCTAGTCGTGATCTTTCAGAAATTTCTCCTTTCTGATGGATTGCCTTCTCCCTCATGATTGGACCATGATGTGTACCACTCTCTTTGAATAATATTCTGTGTTTGAAATTCTCTTTGTAATTTTACAGCAATGAGCCTGAATGGACAATGCGATTTTCGTTCATAGACCTTCTAGATATCATACAAGCAAAGAGAAAGGAGGGGGAAGATACTTATTTGTTTGCGGGTCACCCCAAGTAATGCTTTAAGCTCACTCCTAGATCTGAACTTGAGGATAACCCCTGGGAGTGCTCAGGAGATCATATGTGGCGCTGGGCATCAAATATGGGTTGGCTCCATACAAGACTAGAATCTTACTTGAGTATTGTTGCTCTGGCCCCAAGGTTATATGCTTTTTTAGGGAAAGAAAAAGCATTGTTTAGGTAACATCTGGGGAGCATAATGTGCTTGACATGTGAAGAATATTGAGACCTCAGCCTAGAAGGGTTAGATGGTACCAATAGTGAAAAATTGCCTTGAATGCAAAAAGAAGAAAAGCAGTTGGAGACTTACTTAGTTTTTGATCAAGCAGATGAAAATACAAGAGCAAAAGTTTTCTAGATTAGCTTGAGCTCTGTTGGAAAGATTGATCTCAAGGAACAAAGAAAAAGAACCGAATCATAGGATCATAGGAAGTCTCAGAGAAAGTTAATAAAACAGATGATGAGAAATAGCTATTTGTTTTGCTTGCAGGACATACCTGGTGTTGCTTTGGACCTACTTCTGGCTCTGTGCTCAGGGATCATTTTTTTTTTTTTTGTAAATTTTTATTAAATCACCATGTGGAAAGATACAAAGTTCTCAGGTTTATATGTCAGTTATACAATATTCAAACACCCATCCCTTCACCAGTGCCCAAATTCCACCACCAGAAACCCCAGTTTACCCCCCGCCCCCACCCCCTACCCCCTACTGTATAACTAATGAATTTCACTTCATTTTTTCTTTACCTTGATTACATTCCGTAATTCAACACAAAACTCACTATAGTTGACATAACTCTCTCTCTCTCTTATTTTTTCTCTTTTTCCTTTTCCATTTTTTTTTTTTTAATTTTTCCCCCTCATTACCCTTCCTGCGCCTCATAGTATGGTGTACTCCACGCCACGTTGGCCAGCGTGGGGCTTTTGCTTAGCTCATAGTCCAGAGGTGGCTGTTACATTAAGAACCTTCAATATTTCAACAAAAACTTACTGTTATTATTTGGAGTTTCCCCCCCAAGTCTGACCTGTTCAAATGGAACCCTTTCACATTGATGACAATTATAAATGTTAAGTCGCGCGGACGCAGCAGCGTCCGTGCGGTTTTGGATTTCTGTATAAAGTCCTGGGAAAATTCTGCCAGAAATTACATATTTCCTCCGTTAGCCGGCGTGGGGCAAAGGCTTAATTCACAGTCTCCATACATGGGTGCAAGCACTTGCTGGAACCCCAATTCCTAAAGCTGTCTCTGGTTCCCGCTTGTTCCACATCCACCGGCTCTGCAGGGGCATGGGCGCCCGGGCCGAAAACCCGGCCGGCCGGAGCCGAGCACGGGCCCGACTAGGGCTGGCTCTGTATCCTGCGGCTGTTTCAAGTTCAAAGCACACATTTTTTTTTTTTTTTCCGCGCCACCAAGTTCGTACCTTCTCAACGGACCCACAAAATGTCGGACACCACGCCTTCTCCCGGAGGGGAGAGAGACCAAGAAGGAAGGTTCTTTCCTCCGTTAGCCGGCGTGGGGCAAAGGCTTAATTCACAGTCTCCATACATGGGTGCAGGCACTTGCTGGAACCCCAATTCCTAAAGCTGTCTCTGGTTCCCGCTTGTTCCACATCCACCGGCTCTGCAGGGGCATGGGCGCCCGGGCCGAAAACCCGGCCGGCCGGAGCCGAGCACAGGCCCGACTAGGGCTGGCTCTGTGTTCAGGGATCATTTTTGACAGTGCTCAGGGGACCACATGGAGTACCTCTGATCAAACCCGGCTCAGCCACATGGAACTGAATCTCCTTACCTACTGTACTAACCTCTTTGCCCACCCCCTCAACCCAACAGAGCTAACTTTTATTGAATGTTTACTATGTGCCAGGCTTTGTACTTAGCACTTTTTATTGATTTGATTTTGTTTTTTTGTTTGTTTGTTTGGGGGCCACATTTGACCAAGCTCAGGTCTTACTCTTGGCTCTGCACTCAGAGATTACTCCTGGTTCAGGGGACTATACAGGGTACCAGGGAACAAATCTGGGTCAGTTGTATTCAAGGCAAGCATTGTACTATTGTACAATAGTACTGTTGTACTACCCATTGTGCTCTCTCTCTGCTTCCCTGTTCTTAGCACTTTAGAAGTGTTCCTTAATGTTCACAACTTGCCACTGCAATTAATTTCAGTATTCCAAATTTTATTTTGTATTTTGAATACAATATTTTGCAAGTTCCCATGAGGTGAAATAACAACCTTGATCAATCAGTAATGGGCAATTTTTGAAAAAAATTTATTTCTGAAGCGCAACAGTAATAATAAGGGATCTCATTCCCCTGACTCTGAAAGTGCCTCCAATATGGCATCATTGGGAAGGATGAGTAAGGAGAGGCTGCTAAAATCTCAGGGCTGGGAGGAATGGAGACTGGCACCCGCTTGAGCAAATCGATGAACAAAGGAATGACAGTGATACAGTGATACATGATTATATATGCATATATATTTAGTCATTTTAAAATTATTTATTTCACTTAATTTTCATACTTATATAATTTCCATATCTAAAATTGTAGACGAGAAAAAATGAGTTAAGAGAAGTTAAGAAACATAAGTACAAGTAAACTAGAGTTAGAGTTGTATTTATGATTTTATGCTATATTCAGTATTCTTTTAACTAAAGCACAAAAGAGAACAATGAGAGATGGTGGGGAAGTTATAAAGTAAAATTATGTTTAAGGAAGTACTTGCTATAGTAAAATATTTTCTGTCTTAACTTGCTTATAAATGGATGGACATGAAGAATATTATGCTGAGTGAAATGAATCAGAAAGAAAGGAACATAGACTGACTGCACTCATTTGTGAGATTTAAAAAAAAAAAACATAGTATTATATTAATACCCAAGGATGGTAGAACCAGAAGCTAGAAGGACTGGTCCATGGTTGAATGATTGCCACAAGTACCAGTGGGAGAAGTCATTTGGGATAGAGATGGGACCACTATGACAAAGATAGTTAAAAATGATCACTCTAGCCTTTCCGGCCCCGCGCGAGATTGACCCTGGAGGCAACTGAACCACTTTGGACAGGAGCGGCGCCCCCAAAATGCCTCCAAACTGTGTGCTCGGAGCTTCTGGCCCAGGCGCTGCCGGCGGGGTATGGTCTTTCCTCTCTCAACTCTTTCTTTTTGAACGCAGCGAGGCAACAGCTGGTTTTTAGACTATGCAGGAAGCCCGGGAAAGCCGATGGGGCGGGACTTCCGGATCCGCCCTGAGCCGGCTGACATTTAAGCACAGAGCCATGTGGGGACACTCCTTTCCGGCCCCGCGCGAGATCGACCCCAGAGGCAGCTGAACCACTTTGGACATGAGCGGCGCCCCCAAAATGCCTCCAAACTGTGTGATCGGAGCTTCTGGCCCAGGCGCTGCCAGCGAGTGATGCAATTACCAAAAGAATTTTCCCTGGACTTCATATAGAAATCCAAAACCTAATATCTCTTGATTGTCAGCAACGTGTAAATGTTCCTTTTTGCCAGGGCTTACCGTGGGGGGAAACTCCAAACAATAGTACTGAGTTTTTTGTTGAAGGGTAAAAGATTGTAGCGATAGAATTTTAGGCAGAATTTTCCCTGGACTTTATATAGAAACCCAAAACCATGCGGCCGCGGCAGCCTAATGTCATCTAACCATCAGCAATATGAAATGGTTCCGTTGTAATGGGTTGGACTTTGGGGGGACCATAATAGGGTTAAAGTTTGTAGCGACATGTAATTTCTGGCTGGACTTTCCCTGGACTTTATACAGAAATTCAAAGCCGCGAGGCCACTGCCATGGCCGCGCAACCTATTGTCATTTAATCATCACCAATATGAAATGGTTCTTTTTTAACGGGTCAAACTTTGGTGGGAAATCCTAATAAGAATAGTAAGTCTTTTGCTGAAATATTGAAGGGTACGAAAGTGGTAGCCATCTCTATAGACTGAACTAAGCCATATCCCCACGCCGGCTGAGAAGAAATATCCTTCTTTCTCGGGAAGAAACACGCGTGGCGTTAACCATAGTATGATGTCCATTAAGCTGACACGGACCTGGTGGCGTGGGAATGGGATACAAGGGAATAAATTATTATGTACTTGGAACAGCGGGACGCTGGTGGAATCTCGAGCCGGGGCCGATACCAGCGTATTACTTTTGGTTCCAGAAACTGCTTGCAGACATTCTACCAGACAATCAACTAAGCCAGAGCCCCACGCCGGCTGATGACGGAAATAACCATCTTTTTTGGTTTGTTTTCCCTTTGTCAGGCAGCATGGTGATTACTAAACGGGCATGAACTCGGTGGCGCGGGACGAGGGGGGAAAAAAAATAGAAAAGTTATGTAACAAACAGCAGGACTTAATATCTCTACATTCTCAGCAATGGAGAGCCATCAAATGCTTCCTTGACAGTAGGACTGTCTTTTCTTTTTTGGGGGGAAACCCTAGCAACAATAGTGAGTTATGTGTTGAAACATGGAATGTAACCAAGATAAAGCATAAAACGAAGTGAAACTTATCACTTACAAGGGCGGGGACTGGGGGGGGCAGGAGGGGGCGGGAGGTATAATGGGGTGGTTGGTGATGGAATATGGGCACGGGTGAAGGGAAGGGTGTTTGAGTATTGTATAACTGACATAATCCTGAGAACTATGTAACCCTCCACATGGTGATTCAATAAAATTTAAATTAAAAAAAAACGATCACTCTAGCTAAGGACTGCCTGCTGAAAATAAGTAAAGAAACCAATATGATAAACTCTCAGTATCTGTTTTACAAACCCAAAAGCAGGGGGAGGGAAGAGACAGAGACAGAGACAGAGACAAAGAGAGTACCTGCCATAGAGGCAGTCTGGGAGCCCGACCCATTTGGGACGGAAACTGGGAATATTGGTGGTAGGAAATGTAAACTGGCGAAGTGATGGGTGTTGGAACATTGTATGACTGAAACCAAACAATCAACAGTTCTGTAACTGTGGCATTCTGTAACAATACTAATAGTTATACCATCATGGAAACAGTAACAAGTCTCACAACAGAGACGTTACTGGTGCCCGCTTGAACAAATCGATGCTCAGTGGGATGACAGTGATGACAGTGACAAAAGATGATCATCATGGGTTAACTTGCTTTATATCCAGTAGGGAAGATTCAAATTATCAACATAATAATATCAATCACTTATAAAATTGCAAACCATGGGCTTTCTCGAAGACACTCCTGAAAGGAAGGCAGCTGGAAAAGTATTAAAAAAAAAAGAATATGAAAATATCCATATAGTTTACAGATTGGGAATTCTATAGTGTTTGAAAGTGATATTGGGGTGTGTGTGTGTGTGTGTGTGTGTGTGTGTGTGTGTGTGTGTGTGTGGTTTCCCCACTACATCCATGAGTCACAAAACATCAGCCTATGCTGCTGGGCCAGCGAGGAGAGCTCAGACTTAGTTGTACAGAAAATATTTTGGAAGGTATAGGCGGTATCTCCCAAGAAATGTCAAGAAGCACGTAGTAATTCTTTCTCCATCAGCTGTTCTGCAAGTTCAATGTGACTGTCTGAGAATATGGTGCTGTGAAGGCTTGCTCACTGAGCACTACTTGGGACACAATTTGGTGCAAAGGATGGAACCAGGATCTACCACATGCAAGATATGCACCATACTCTTGGTACTATCTTTTTGGCCCTGGACTATTTCTCTCTCTTTTAAAATTAAGGCATAATTGGCATATAATTTTATAATAATTAGAAGTGTGTAAATAAAATGATTCTAAATTCACATGCATCGCAAAATGATCACCAGGATGTCTAGTTAACTTGGTACATTGTAGCAATATAATTAGGCTGCTAATGACTGCTGAAAGTACTGATTATAGTTTGTTCTCTGGCTAAATTATTGTCCATTTTGTTACCATTCCTAAGGGTTATTGCTCATGTGAATTTCACATGCAGAGAAGGCTGGGAAATGTTCTTAAGAAACTCTGGGAAAATTTTTTCCTGTTTTGTCTAAAAATCTTCCTTTCTATAAAAGAGTAACTTTTCACTTCACAGGCCAGGAAAAAATATAAAATTAAGATAGACCCTACCTTTTGCTTCAACTATGAAGCTTCCGCGGGAAATTTTTGTCATTTAAAAAACATAGGATAATGTTAGCAACTAGGGAAACAGAAATTTTGGAGCTTAGTGTAGCTTAAGACCAGTATCCTATTTTGAAAACAAAGGTTGAAATATCTTTATTGTCAGTCCTTAACAAACCACCACCTCTTTGTATTTCCACCTCTTGGGAAGTCTTCAAATGTTCAGTCTTCCAACTTCATGAGTCAGGAGAATCTCCCCAAGTAACCCTTGAAAATCAAGAACTACAGTCTATCCTACTTCTTTTCTACAATATCATTTGTGTATACCCTTCATCTCTATTAATATACCTCACCTATTTTCCTAAGTTCATGAAGTCCTCCATGACTGGAGCAATGGCAGAGCGGGTAAGCCTTGCACACGGCTGACCCGGGTTCAATTCCTCCATCCCTCAAGGAGAGCCCAGCAAGCTACCAAGAGTATCCCGCCCGCACAGCAGAGCCTGGCAAGCTATCCTTGGCATATTTGATATGCCAAAAACAGTAAAAGCAAGTCTCACAATGGAGATGTTACTAGTGCCCGCTCGAGCAAATCGATGAATAACAGGGACAACAGTGCTACAGTGCTACAATGTTTGTTAGTAGACATCAGGTCAGTCCTTTCTGTATATTAAACTATACTATTATTACTACTATTAATAGTGTATATTACCACTATACTATTCTTATGGATGTACTTGCAATTCTGTCTGCATTGGTATCATATGTAGCTCCCAGGTACTCTTTGTTGGCAAGAAAAAAGAAAATGTGCATTCATTAATCAAACATGCATTTAACATGTGCTTTTTTCAAGTACCCATATTTTAGTAACAACAGGTTTCTTACTTGTCTTGTAATTGCAAATTCCCTACTCAGCTCTGGAAACTTCATTTCATTGAGTTTATGCAAAATTCTAATTTTGAGATAGCACGCTTTTTCATTTCTGTGTTTTAGCCAACTATATAAGACATGTCAATGTGAATGAAAATACCTAGGGGCGTTAATGTATTTCCTATTGGTTTAAACTTGACATTCAAACTTAGCAATGTCTTGTTTATGATCTCAGCTGATTTTGATACAAGGCTTGTTATATGTTCAATACAAGTCATGGATGAACTAATTATGGGGGATTATGAAAAATCAATTTATACAAATTGACTCTACACACTCAAAAATCCTCTTTTTCACTCGCTAAGTTATTCTGTAATGTATAAGCATCTACAAAGACATCTGAAGATTTTTTTCTTTCCAACCCCACTTTTCAAGGCATTCAACCGTTACACTCAGACAGCTAAGCTCCTGGCTTCTTGGGTCTACACAGGTATCATATTTGTAACCATTAATATGCAGACAGGAGATGATTAAATGCAGGCATGATAAAATGTGACACCCCATAATAAATGAGAATGAAAAAATGAATTTGTAACCATAAATCATGTATTAAAATTTATGTCATGGACTTACATTGATGAAGACAATGTAGAAATAAGAAAATATGAGATAGACCTATTTTAAAAATGATAATGAAAGCCATTTAAATTTTATGATTTTTTTCAATTCTTTATCTTAGGTAGAAAATTTGACTTCTTGCCCCTAATGGCAGAATGCTTGAACTCTGTGGTTTAGAAAAAGACATTGGACAGTTACCAGTTTCATTATAATGCAAATTTTTAACTTTAACATTTTAAATATGAGTGCTCTTATGCATCCAAGACAATAAGCTACTACTATCTTCTTGGAAAGTAGAAATAAACAAGTCTCCTTTAAAAGACGCAGAATTATTGAAGTTATGCTTTACCACATGCCTAAAAAGAACTTGACTATAGTATTGTATAAAGTTTTATAGTAATCATAAAACTTTTAACTACTAAGCTTTAAACTCACAAGTGAAATGATATGAAGTTCTTGATTAAAACATTAAATGCAAAACTGAAAATTTCCAATAATACAAAATGTACCAGAAACTCTATTTTCAAAGATTCAACATTCAGAGCACCATTATGAAATAACAGAACTTATTGTCAATAAACGTGATACAATTTGGATTTCAGATGGTTGTTTCTTCAAATGTACTCCGTTTGTCAGGATGTAAAATAATTCCAGTGCTATGAAAACAAATTTGGAAGTCAATTATATATACAATACCGGGTTGATTTAAAAAAATGAGTTTCAGGAAAAAACATTACTTTGTGATTTTTGGAAATTAAATAAATTACTCTCATTCATTAATATCTGCCAGATTTTTTTCCCTACCAATACCACTCTGAAGTACTGTCTTAAGCAAGGAATACATTTGGGATCCTTCCAGAGAGCTTTTATAAAACAGAATGTTTTCTTGAAACCATATTTATTATCCATTCTTAAGAGTCAAACTGTACCCAACTCCCACACCCAAACAAGGACTTCTGAGTCCAAATATGATCTTATTTGGAAATAAGTGTTTATGAAAGTTCCAAGTTAAATGCAGCCATTGGGTGGGATCCAGTCTGATTCAACAGGTGTACTCAATAAGAGGAAATTTGAACAGAGATATACACATGGGAATGGTGTTGTAAGGTAGTTACCTAAGAAACTCATGAAGATCCCCAACTCTCAAACAGAAACAGACACACCTTGATTTGGGGTGACTATCCTCCAGAACTGTGTGAAAATGAGTCTCTGTGGTTAATACCTGGGTTCTTAAACTCTGTACACTTACAATGCCTTATAGTCACCTTTTCTTATATGAGTACTAAAAAACACACACACAATCACATACACACAAACACACACTTTGCTTAGCAGTTGAAATGGCTTTTTTTTAACTGTTTATAAAATTAAACAGATAGATCTCATTCCTCTGACCTTGAAAGAGCCTCCAATTGTTGGGAAAGATGAGTAAGGAGAGGCTTCTAAAATTTCAGGGCTGAGTGTAATAGAGACGTTACTGGCATCCGATTGAGTAAATCAACAAACAATGGGATAAGAGTGATATAGTGATTATCAAATACAAAATGCACTACCTGAATAAATGAATTAGCTAATCTTTTCTCACAATAAAAGAATGTAAGTAGCTAGTTAACAATCAGATTGATTTGACTTCATATTCTAAAAATGGTATTTATCTCTGGAGTGAACTTAGGATGGCCTTTCCTTTACCACTTTTCTCATTTATAAAATCGAGTTAAGCGTGTTTTTCATGAAGTATTAAAAAAAATTAAATAAGAGAGCACACCCACTATAGTCTGTCTGGTTATAGAGATTCAAGTACAAACTAAAATCAATACCTTAAAGTCTAAACTCAACATTATGTAGATTTTCTTTAAGTGCTAATCAATTAAAAATGCAGATGTATGTCTATATGTCTATTTTTTCTGATTTTTAAAAATTTGTATGTATGACAGGATATATTAATCCAAGAGAGATTAAGAAAACATTAAGTTTAATTCAGAACCATATGCTTGTGCTCCAGATGTGGGTAAGCACAGATCCATGGGTGGTTTGTGAATTAAAAAATAAAATTAATACTGCTTTGTAGTACAGTTTGAAATTGGGGAAGGTGGCACCTCCCATCTTCTTTTTTCCCAAGAACTGCTTTAGCTATTCATGGGGAGTTATTGTTTCATATGAATATTGTTTCATATGAATTTCAGGAATGTTTGAAAAATATCATTTGCATATTTATAGGGACTGCAATAAATCTGTACAATACTTTGGGGACTATTGCCATTCTTTTTTTTTTTTTTTTTTGCTTTTTGGGTCACACCCGGTGATGCACAGGGGTTACTGGTTACTACTAGCTCTGCAAGCTCTGCACTCAGGAATTAGCCCTGGCACTGCTCCGGGGACTATATGAGATGCTGGGAATTGAACCCGGGTCGGCTGTATGCAAGGCAAATGCCCTACATGCTGTGCTATTGCTCCAGCCCCACTATTGCCATTTTGATGGTGTTAATCCTCCTGATCCATGAGCAAGGGATGTGTCTCCATTTCCTTGTGCCCCTTTTTTATTTCTTGAAGTAGCGTTTTATAGTTTTCTCTGTACAGTTCCTTCACCTCTTCAGTTAAGCTGATTTTGAGGTACTTGATTTTCTGAGGCACAAATATGAAGGTTTTTTTTTTAAAACATCTTTCTTCTCTTTTATTATTTTTGCATAGGAAAGCCTTGGACTTTGGAGTATTGATGTTGTAGCCTGTCACTTTACTATACATCTATCGGTTTCTAGTAGCTATTTTGTTGGGTCTTTAGGATTTTCTAAGTATAATATCCTGTCATCTGCAAATAGTGATAGATTGATTATTTTCTATAAAATATTCTCGGTATCTTTTACTTGCCTAACTGTTATGGCAAGTACTTCCAGTACTATATTGAATAGAAGTGGTGAGAGTGGAAAACCTTGACTTATGCCTGATTTTAGAGGGGAAGCTTTTAGCTTTTCCCCCATTGAAAATGCTTGCTGTGGGCTTGTAATAGATGGCTTTGACTAAATTGAGAAAGTTCTATTTTTTTGAGAGTGTTAAGCATGAAAGATGTTTTATCTTGTTAAATGCTTTCTCTGCATCTATTGATATGATTATATTGTTTTTATCTTTTCTTTTATTGATCTGGTGAAGTATGTTGATTGACTTGCGAGTGGTAAACCATCCTTGCATCCCTGATGAATTCTAGTTGGTCATGGTGTATGATCTTTTTGATGAGTCATTGGATTCTATTTGCATCTGTGTTCATCAAAATATCAGCCTGTAATTCTCTGTTCTCATGGTGCTTCTGCCTGCTTTTGGTATCAGGATGATATTTGCCTCAGAGGAACTATTTGGGAGTGTTTTTGTTTCTTCAATTTCCTGGAAAAGCTTAAGAAAGGATTGGAAGTTGCTCCACTTTAAAAGCTTGGAAAAATTCACTAGTGAATCCATCTGGGCCAGGGCTTTTGTTTTGGAGGAGACTTTATTACCATTTCAATTTCTTGATAAGAATGCGTCTGTTCAGGTAATGAATCCAGTAGTAGTTAAAACAACATGGTATTGGAATAAAGACAGACCTATGGACCAATGGAATAGTTGATTGTCCTTACACAGACCCTTAAATATATGGGTATTTAATATTTGATAAAGGACCACAAAATGTGAAATGTAGCAAGAAAACCACTTTTCTCTCTGTGTGAGAACGAGTGGCACTAGGAAAAGTGGACAGTTACATGCAAAACACTGAACTCAGATCTCTCACTAATGTCAGGCACAAAAATCAGAAGAAATGGATTAAAGACCGCAATATCAAACCTGAATCCATAAAGTATACATAGGAAAGAAGAAGCAAAGCACTTCATGACATTAAAGCTAAAGTCATCTTTAAAGATGAAACACCCCTGCCCAAGCAAGTGGAAGTAAAGATAAACAAATGGAACTCAGAAATTAAGAAGCTTATGCAACTCAAAAGAAATGGTGACCAAGTTCCAGAGACAGCCCATGGAATGGAAAAAAATATTTACCCAATAATCATAAGATAAGGCGTTAATATCCATGATATATGTCACTGGTAGAACTTTCACTGAATCACTTTCATCCCATTATTCACCGATTCACTCAAGTGGGCACCAGTAACATCTCCATTCGTCGGAGCCCCTAGATTTTAACAGCCTTTCCTTACTTGTCTTGGAGGCTTCTTTCAGAGTCAGGGAAATGAGACCTGTTATTACTACTGTTTTAGGCATGTCTAATAAGCCACGGGGAGCTTGCCAGGCTCTGCCGTGTGGGCAGGATACTCTCAGTAGCTTGCTGGGCTCTCCGAGAGGCATATGTATTTATTTCCCTCTATGATGATGTGTCATAATCTCCTCATCAGTAGAACTTTACAAGATAAAAATCCAACCCCATCAAGAAATTGGAAAAAGAAATGAACAGAAACTTCCTCAAAGAAGAAATACAAATGGCCTAAAGGCACATTAAATAATGCTATACATCACTAATCATCAGGGAGATGCAAATCAAAATAACAATGAGATATCATCTCACATAACAAAGGTGGACACACATCAAAAAGAACAAGAACAAGCAGTGTTGGTGCAAATGCAGGGAGAAAGGGACTCTCATTCATTGTTGGTGTTGTTGGTGAGAATGCCGACAGGTCCAGTCTTTCTGGGAAACAATATAGGTATTCCTTAAAAACTTAGAAATTGAAATTCTGTACGACCCAGCAGTATTTCTTTGGGGAATATGCCCTGGGGGTGCCAAAACACACAATGCCATCTACACTTCTATGTTCATTGAAGTACTACTCACAATAGCAAGAATTGGGAAATAACCCGAGTGCCCCAGAACACAGGAATGGATAGAAAAACAATTGTACATCTATGAAATGGAATACTACACAGCTGTTAGGAAAAATGAAGTCATGAAATTTGCTCATAATTGGTGAACATGGAGGATATCATGCTGAGTAGAGTGAGTCAGAAGGAGAGGGACAGATATAGAATGATTGCACTCATTTGTGGAATATAAAAAAAAAAACATAGTATGGGACTAATACTATGGACTAATACAAGGACAGTAGAAACATGGGTCAGGAATATTGGTCCAAGGTTGGAAGTCTGCCTCAGGTGCTGACGGAGAAGGCAGTTGGGATAGAGAAGGAACCACTATGACAATGATAGTTGGAAATGATCACTCTGGATAAGAACTGCATGTTGAAAGTAGATAAAGGAACAAGCATGACATAATACCGTCTCTGTATCTGTATTGCAAACTATATGTCCAAATAGGGAGGGGGAGAGAAGGGAAGGGGGGGAGAGAGAGACAGAGAGAGACAGAGTCAGAGAAAGACAGAGACAGAGAGAACCATAGAGACAGTCTGGGATGGGGTGGCGGGAGGGAAACTGGGAACATTGTACCTTGGTGGAGGGATGGGTGTTGGGACATTGTATGACTGAAACCTGATCCTGAATAGCTTTGTAACTGTGCATCTCTTGGTGACTCAAGTAAAGCAAAAGGATTTTTGTTCTCCTGTGTTTACACTGAAATTTTCATGAATAAGATATGAAAGGTGGTATTAGTTGAGCAAAATACTGTTATTTTAGCTACTCCGGAAACTCGTTGACAATAAATCGTCCCTGGAGGCAAGATTCATCCCAAGAGCATCATAGTCTACAATATTTGTTCAAAACCTGAGGAGTGATTTGTAAGATGTGTCCCTTCAGGAAAAAAAAAAGTGATATTGATACCATGTAGCTAATACAGAACCCAAATTCCCCCCTCCCCACCCTTAAGCCAGCAAAATGATGAACATATCACCACTTTCCATTTTCCCTTTGAGTGAAAGATTCATTTTGTAGCATGCGAAGTAATCCCCTGGTGATCTAGCTGAAATAGAAAAATGGGGGGGGGGGGGGAGAGAGTAAGTTTTCCTAGCAAAAGCCCTGGCATTTTAGTGAAGATTTATTTTCATTTTCTTCGACGCATTGTGTTCTCTTGAGTTCAATGAAAAACTTCTTAAAGTACATGAGCCTTATCCCACTGTGATTTCTGGCCCTCTATGGGATATCCCAGATACTCACCTTTTTTTCCCCCATCATTATTCTTATTATTCCGAGGTTACAGAAGAGAAAATGCCAGTCAGATTGGTTCCAAGGTAAAACTGTAAGAAGCAGCAGAAATTGGTCCAATATCTCAGGAATGACAGAGGAAAGGATTTGGGACTTAATTATTTATTCTGTTTTATGAGCCACACAAAATGATGTTCAGGGGTATCTCCTGGCTCTGCACTCACGAGTTACTCATGGTGATGCTTAGGGAACTATATGGGATTCGAGGAATAGAAGCTGGGTCAGCTCATGCAAGGCAAGTATCTTACCCATCCTTACCCATCGTACTATGGCTCTAATCTCTGGGACTTATTTTAAGAACTCAGAAGCCCAAGAAGGGGGCACAAAAACATCTCTGAGGACTTTTCGAGAACTTTGACCTATTACTGGCCCTGTTCTTCCTTCACAGAAAAGAGGGACAGTTAAGTGAAGTAACTTTGCTCTTTAATTTCAAGAGTTTGAGATTCAGGTCATTCCTATATTCATTCTCCACTTAAAATTGTTCAATATGCCTTGACTTCTATTTCACTGCATACAAAATTAAAATGAGTGAATGATAATGCATGCAACTTTAGTAGATAAGGATTAGCAAAATCAATCCACGCTCACAGTCTCACAGTGATGCCTGAATATCTTAAGGTTTTCACACTGTTAGATGTCTGGTGTATTGTGTTTTGAAGCTTCCCTGTCACAACTTTGATAGCTTTGCCTCTTTTATAACCTTTATGCTCTTTGGGATTTTGCTTATTTCCTCTCTCCATATGTCTCTCAGATTTTGTGGATACAAAACAAAATATCCTTCTATATATTCTCTCCTCAAACTCTTCAAAGGGTTGGGTATCATAGAGATTGGTTAGTTACTATCCAATTGGACAATATCTTTTAAATGTTTTAATTTATTTTATTGAAATAATACTGGTTTGCATCATTGGATTGGTTTAAGAGAGCTCTGTTCCCACTTCTTCAAAAGTAAGTTGTCATGCCATTCCCACCTCTTAAGTGCAGAAACTCTCTACCAATATTCACTGGGCCCCCTGCCACTCTTTTTGCCCCCTTAGACCGTCTCATTAGAGAAAAACCACTTAGCTCCTATAAAACCACATTGAAAACTCAAAGACTAATAACACATTTAACAGTTCCCATCAGGTCTGGTTCTCCCAGTTTTTGTCCTATGGACTAACCTGCGATTAGTATCCTCTTCTGAGACACATTGTAGGAACCAAATAACTCTCTCATACTTCAAACCTAAGATTAAATGGAAAATAACCAATATAAAAAGTGAATCTGAATAAGCTAGCAGTTACTTGATTTCCCCAGCAAGTAGTTAGATAGCTACTTGGAAATTAGTGATTGAATTTATCTCACAGGGTGTTATAACTGCAATGAAGAGCCAAGGAATGCTGCTTATTTCCTGTGTTGGGTAGATGTTCAGGATACTAAAGTAAAGATGTGCCAGTTCCTGTTTACCAGCTGAGAAAGCATTTCTGGAATCTGGTGAACATAGTGGTTCTATTGTTTCAATATGTCTTTCGAGGCTGACACCCAAGGACAGTAGATGCAAGGGCCAGGGGAATTGCCCCATAGCTGGAAGACTGCTTCAAGAGCGGAGGGGAGAAGGCAGATGGAATAGAGAAGGGATAACTAAGAAAATGATGACTGGAGGAACCAGTTGTGATGGGAGATGCATGCCAAAAGCAGATAATGGACCAAACATGATAACCTCTTAGAATCTGTGTGGCAAGCCATAATGCCCAAAAGTAGAGAGAGAGTATGGGGAATATTGTCTGCCATAGAGGCAGGGGGAGGGTGGGAAAGGGGGAGTATACCTGGGATATTGGTGGTGGGGAATGTGCACTGGTGGAAGGAATGGGTGTTTGATCATTGTGAGATTGTAACCCAAACATGAAAGCTTGTAAGTATCTCACGATGATTCAATAAAATTTAAAAAAATATTTAAAAAATGCATGCCCTCCTAAGCCCACCTCCTTCCATCTTATTGTTTTTGGTCTTTCCCTACAACTTCTCAAGTCTCACTGGAGGTCAAATGCAAAATATTTTGTGTACATCCTTTCTAGAATTTGTCTCTTTTTGATCTTTCACGACACTGACAGTCTTTTACCTTTCCCACGCTGAATACACTTAAAGGATTGACTTACCAATCGCATGCATTGGAAACAAAATTGATATCAGTAATGCGGGAGTGAGGTCATATGACTCAGCTGAAGCATTTTTTCATAAGCACTAATTATTTACTATAGTGACTTTTACAAAAAGTCCTTTTTATCTCATTCATCTAGAAGTCTTTTGGTATATGATCATGAACAGCAGTTGAATGGTTGGTATGTCTTGGAATGTATGTCTTTTAGATTTATGTCTTGGGAATTTTGATTTCCCAAACACTTTAAAGCATAAGTCTTTCCTTATATTTTAACTTTGTAGTCACAGTATGATTGTTGCATTTGATGTGTACAGCAGAAACATTGAGCATAAGTTTTAGAAAAAGAAGATGGCTTTTCTACTAATTTCTACTTATATCTTGTTGTTTGGGAATGGGTCCCAGGAGGGAGTATTGAGAGAGAAGTTGGAAACACTGAAATCTCTTTTAGGAGGGCTGAATTATTTTCTCAAACCAAATAACATCCTCCTTACAAGAAAGACAAGTGAGGCTTGGAGATTCAGCTCAATGGTAAAGCACATGCTTTGTATTGTGTAAAACACTAAAAGACATTGTTTATATGTAGGAAAAGTAATGATTTATAATGGTCAAACCACTAAAGAACGCTATAGATCTACCAACCAATAAAGAATAACTATTTTAACTGTTCAAACAACTAAAAAATATCCGTTATATTAGGATAATAAAGTTTTGTGTACGAAGAACTCAAATATTCAGTAACAACTGGAGACATGCTAGAAGAGAAAAATATCCATGTGTGATAAATGAAAGCTTAAATGTTATACTTGCACAAATCTACACAGCTGATAAAAACTGCATATAAAACACATGTGTGTACAATATTACCATATCTTAGAAATGTTTCAATTCATGGGTCTTGTAAGCTATCTTTAAGAATCAGAGTGTTCTCACCAATAGCAAAAGAGGGAGTCAGATATATGTATTATGTCTATGTAATTAAGGATAAATGAAACTATTGACAATGCACTGACTCATTGTTTATGACAATTTATTTACTCATTACCACCATATGGAACACAGAACAAAAATAATAAATTAATTTTGTTTCATTTGTTTTTTGTTTGTTTGTTTTGGAGTCAGACCTGGTGAGACTCAGAGCTTACTCTTATCTCTGTGCTCAGAAATTACCCCAGGCAGTGCTTAGGGGACTAGAGGAGATTCTGGGGATCTAACCTGGGTGTGCAGTGTGCAAGGAAAGCTGTGCCCTACCTGATGTATTATCATCTGGCCCTAATAGATTAACATTGTGTGGATCAGTTTTCCCATTGTATTGCCTTTGGTCTTTTATTGCTACTTTGCTGTGTATCTTTTATTCCCAGCTATGAGAACTATCATAATGTATCTATTCTTTTTCTTTCTGACTTCACTTAGCATGATATCCTCCAATTTTTATCCATCTTGAGTTTTGCATGATGTTGTTCTTCTTAGAGCTGCATAGTATTCCATTTTATGTACAAGCCACCGCTTCTAGATCCATTCATCAGTAGTCACAATCAGGCACTTTGAGAATAAGAAAAGGAGGAACTAGTGTAGAATCTTGAGTAATTGCAACTTTTATGTATTTCTGTTCAAAATTCCTTAAAATTTGGGAATCTGCTGGACAGTTAATTCTATCCATGATCTTATGATGGATACTGTAGTTCAAAAGGTCCTACATACTCTGTAGGTAGTTTTCACTGGGTCTGTTCACTGGAGTCTATGAATAATACCACAGTTGTTAAGTACTTGTTTCAAGAAAGGAATAATAAAAAAATAATCACAAAGCCCATATTATTCATGATGCTACTGTTTTCCTCAATTTAATACCCAAGAGGTCGGTGTTTTTGAGATACTGTAACAAAATACAATAGACCTGTTGGCTCAGAAACAACAGAAAATACATTCTTTGGGATATCAGAGACCGAGGCACCTATAGACTTGGTGTCTGATGAGTCTGCTTCCTAGATGCATATTTCCATCTTCTTGATGAATCTTCCTCACTTTATAGAAAGAGCAAAGGAACCCTTTGGAGTCCACTATACAGGCACTCATGACCCCTCCACCAACTGTATTGGGATTAAGTTTCAACATTAAAAATTAGAGGGGGTATAACAAAACATTCCGTTCATAGCAGATTGTTAGTCTTTG
The DNA here is from genome assembly GCF_027595985.1 of Sorex araneus. Classification (NCBI taxonomy): domain Eukaryota; kingdom Metazoa; phylum Chordata; class Mammalia; order Eulipotyphla; family Soricidae; genus Sorex; species Sorex araneus. Next base: position 18,061,455 of record NC_073309.1, read on the forward strand.
TCTGACTCAATTTATACGGCCAGACAGGCCGTGTAGCCTCAAACTAGGACATCAGTCCAGGACTCAGAATCTGTAGCATTTTTCTATTTTATATGAAATATCAAAAGTACATAGTGCACTGTGTACATGCACAGGCACATTAATTTAACTGTTAATACTTAGTTTTTATCCCCAACTCATTTTTAAACCCTTTGATGACAGAGAGCAGTTCTGTTCATGTTTTTATGTGTCAAACTCCTACCAACATGTTCCATAAATGAGCAATCTCAATAAATAATTCAGCTATAATGTGTTCCAATGTGTGATGGAAAAGATTTATATTTAATCCAATATGTTTGATTTGCAACATTTCATGATGCTATGTATTTATGGTCTGGGTATATAAAGATACCTGTCAATAAATGATTTTCAAGGTATTCACTTTCTGATGTCAGGTGTACATTACCCATGAGAATATTTTTAATATTCATATCATGCACACCCCAAAATATTCAGGTTAAGAAGCAAACGTCATACTTTTTGTGTATAGATTGATATATGTAGTGTTCTTAAAATAACAGGCTATAAAGCACAGCCAAATATGTAAAGTCAGAGAAAATTTGTATTTTTAAAAAACTGTTGATGTTTTCATTCTGAATATCCATGCACATCTTCAGTAAGATTGATGAAAATGTGTCAGTTTGTTTTTTCTTTATTTATAGATCACACATTGCCTGGGAGAACTTCAAACAGTTCACAGTGTTAACAATATGTCTCTGAGAACTAATTGTACTTGGCTTGCACATTGAATCTGCAGGTTTCCGTTCAAACCCAAAATACATACATCATGCCGCTAAAATACATTTTTGGTAAAAATAATAATTATAACACTTCATTTCTTTCTAAAAATCACATTTCTTTTCGGTTTCTCTTCTCTTTACTTCCTTTCTCTATTTTATGAGAATGCTGGTCCAAAATTACTAAATTAATTTCATGGCTCACAGAATCAAAAGTTGGCAAACAGTTTTATTGTAAAGAGCAGAGAATAAGTACTGTAGGTTTTGTGAACCATATAAATCTTGTCATAACCATTCAACTTTGAAGCAATTGTTTACCTCTGTCCTCATAGCATGCAAGCTGACACAGTAATGCTGAACATTAGTTCTGCTTCCAATAAAACTTTATTTACAAAAAAGCTGATGACTTCTAAAGTTTTCGGCAATAAATAGTAGTTTCCCATGATCAGATCACAGTGACTAAGGGATCTTATATTGTTCAAAAAGTAGCTATTCTTAAACTTTTGGTCTGAGGGCTATTTAATATTCCTTGAGTTATTATGGCAAAAAAGTTGTTTAAAAATAATGTAGAGTGGCTATTTCCATCAATGTTATATTAGAAATTAAAACTGAGAAATGCAGTAATCTGTTTTCTGTATCACTATCTATCACTATCATCCGGTTTTTCATTGTTTTGCTCGAGCTGGCACCAGTAACATCTCCATTTGTCCTAGCCCTGAGACTTTAGCAGCCTCTCTTTACTTGTCCTTCCCAATGGTGCCACATTGGAGGCTCTTTCAGGATCAGGGGAAATAAGACCCATCATTGTTACTGTTTTTAGCACATGGAATATGACATGGGAACCTTGCCAGGCTCTGCCGTGTGGGCACGATGCTCCTGTATCTTGCCAGGTTCTTTGAGAGGGAGAACTAGGCTATAAGAGGTTCCGAGGCCGTGAATGTGGTCGTGTGCTTCTGGGAGCTTTGTTTTATAGTCTCTAGATCTTGGCCATTGATGGAATTATACAGCTGCTGGGGGAAGTTTGTGGGTGTAACTGCCTAGCTACTGAAAAATGGGGGATCTGAGTGGAGGAGGCCCAGTCCTGATCCAAGAGGGCTTAGAGATCTCAGTCCCGGGTCCTGCATACCTGGGTTTCTCTGCTGGTTCCTTCATGTGTGAGGCTCATCCGAGTATGTGGAGAGTGGCTATGCCTGGGTTCTGGAGGTTTTGGATGCTGGGGCTATTTTAAATATTTCTAATAATTTAGTTTAGTGTTACATAAATAATATATAAAAAATTCTCAAAACAAAATATAAGTATCTAGTATGCTTTTTATATAAAAATAAAATTTATATAAAAGCAGTATCTAGTATGCTTTAGGTTTTAACGCATTTTAAATATTTGGTTTAAAACAATATAGTTAAATTCTCTTTTTCGTGTTTTAATGTAATCTTGGTGAAACACAGGATATTTTGGTTACATAATTGAAAGAGAATTCAGTCTCATACACTAAAATAAGAGAGGTATTTTAATAAATAATGTATCATAATTTTGGATATTCTTTTAGATATTAAAAAAAAACTTGGTGATAGTTTTTTAAATGTTAGCTGTAAGTTCCAGTCTGCAAACTGTAGCACTGAACATGTGTTAATATCATCATTGATCTCTCCAGAAGTCTCCAAATATTGGGAAGTTTCCAAGTTTGTGGCAATAGATACACACTTCCCAAAGTATAATGTTTGCTTGAAACTTGAAATTTTCTTTGGTAACACATGCTGTCAGCTATTTGCCTTGAAGTGAAAGAATTACTTTATTAATTTTTTTGAGATAAAATCTGCCACCTCCCCATGTCTGAATAGTCATATTTTTAATGTGAAATAAAATGTTTAGCCTTGCTCTGAAAGAGATCCAATCTATGCCCACAGGATCATAAAGGCAATCTATGGGCTTTGGAATGTCATACCAGCAGTATATGAGTGGTTTTTGTTTTATGTTTTATTTTAAAAATATTTTGATGTTGTCTGTTTGTTTTTGATGAGCAATCTTAGATCAAGTAATAACAAGGTGATTTAGGGTCAGGGCTTTGGGTCACATTAACAGAGTGATTTAAGGGACTTAGAGTCAGCTACATCAATCCGATATTCAAAGGGCTGAAGACTGAGTTTGTGCATGTGGGCAACTAAGCATGTCTTTGTGATCAACCCACAAACAAGACCAAACAGGGTAAAATTATCTGGCTGGAAATACTCTGTGCATTTTGTAACACATTAACTTCTGAAAGAAATGCTGCCCACAACTCCTTGGGGGAAAAGTTGTGTGGGATTTGGGGGAAGCTTTTGTGTGGAAATTTTCCTGGAATCTGGGTAGGCATCTCTGCTCTTTATTGACTTTTATATGTATTCTGTAGTTCAGAAAACTATAATCATGAATACAGTAGCTTTTTGCTTCTAGCAAATTCGCCTTAAGATGGGCATAGGAATCTCAGAATTTGCAATATGCCTCAGAAACAGGCAGTCTAGTAAATACTGTTCTCTCTAATTTCAAATTTAATAGGTGTTACAAGTGAAAACAGCTCCATTAAAAAAAAAGAACAGAACTGGTCAGTTCAAAATAATTGTACAAGGATTTTTCCTTGTGATGTTTTCTTGTATTTTACACTGCACTGTAGCACTGTCCCGTTGTTCATTGGTTTGCTTGAGTGGGCACCAGTAACATCTCCATTGTGACACTTGTTACTGTTTTTGGCATATCGAATATGCCACGGGTAGCTTGCCAGGCTCTGCCGTGGGGACAGGATACTCTCGGTAGCTTGCCGGGCTCTCTGAGAGGGACGGAGGGATCAAAATGCTTTACATGTTATTAAGAATCTTGGAGAAAACTAGAAGAATTTTTCTCTGTTTCTTTACTTATTTGAAGATAAGTTACATAAAGCCTAACAGTGTTTAATCGACGAGGTAGCACCCAGAGTTTTTTTTTATTCACAGAAAAATGACCTACACCCCTAGACTCCATTATCTCTCAATGTAGACAGTGGACCAAAGGCTGTAACTGCAGAGCTTTGTCAAGTTCCTCCTTACTTTGTAACTTTCTGTTCGTGGAAGACAGAAAAGGGAGAATGTTGCATTTTAGATATACAGAAAAGGCAGAATGTTGCACTTTAGATAAAAAGACCTAAAGTAAAATTATACTCTACTCAAATTGAAAAATGAAAATGGGAAATACATCAAAATACTTAAATTGTAATCTATGAACTGGTACTTGATTTTTTTCTGATCACTGTTTAGTTACAAGCAAATAATGGAAATGTTCATACATTTGCTATATTTCACTATTTTCCTTGCCTTCTCTATTTTTTTCCTCCTGGTAATTTTCCCTTTTCTTTTTTTCCTATGCCTCTTGAATTTCGTGCCCATTGCTTTTATCCACCTTTAACAAAAACCACCTTCAGTACACTTTGCCAGTAGAACCTAGATAATTGAGTTTCCAAAACTATGTAGTAACTAACAACATCTAACACAGCTTTTTCATTCCATTCTTGACTCCACTATAAATGCCAGTAGACTCACTTCTCTTTTAAGAAGGAATAATGGTGGTGATCCTTGGGTCTAAAAAAAGTCAGTTCTAGAACTGATTAGTGTAACTGCTGCAGTGTGAAATGGCAAGTGTCTCTCTTTCTTCTGTCTCTGTTTATGATTCTCATTAGTTCTCGCCTTAGAAAATAATTCCTCTCTGCAGTTGATCCTCAAGAGGTGATCATTCTTCCCACAAAATGTGAGAAATGGAGATTTTCAGTATTAATATCTATAAATAAACTTATTTGGACTAATGTAATGTATTTCTCTTATTTATGTTCTCTGTGACTGCCATGCAGTTATAAGATATAATAATAAATTATTTTAGTGATCTTTAGCAATGCTTTATTTTCCACTGGTGGCATATGTCTGTCACTCTTGCACATTCGCTGTCATGCCATATAACTTATTATAAATTTGAAGAGGGTTGGCACTATAGCCCAATATAGCTGTAATTTGCCACTACATATGTTCTTAAGTTTCTGTTATTTGAGCATTCATGTGTGGTCATCACTGTTCCTATCTGATCAGATAATGCCAGGGGTTGGAGGGTGGAGGGTGGGGAGGGGGAGTGTGGAGGTGTTGCTGTCCCTGGTCCTGCTGCTGGGATTCAGTCCTACCAAGTTTAAGAGATTCAGCTGTATGTCATATACAGTGTGCAAGTGGCATACTCTATAAGCACTTCTAAATACACAAGTATTCCCCTGCATCAAGTGCTGATGTAGCAAGAGAGGCCATGGATATGAGGTCCAAAGCACAGGGAAGGAGAGTCCGTCGCTGGCATTGTCTGTGGCCTGGCTCCCTGAGTACTATATGTTATTCCAACTGTAATCCCTGATGCCCAAGGGTCTCGTCCCTCCCTGGCATACCTCCAGCCTACCGCCTGACAGTGAACCTCCTCTGAGCACCAGGCCTGAGTGTTGCAAAAAATAGGGATCGTCCAGACATTGCAACAGTGATGATAACAACAGAAAAAGGAAAGGATGGGAAGGGGAATAATACCTACCCGGATACATGTTGAAATCTATGCCTAAAGTTGGGATCTTATTTTCCTCCCAATTTAGCATCAAGATTTGCTGAGGATCAGGAGAGGGTGGCATGGAAGAAATCGTACAGGGGCACCAGTTTGGAAGTAAAATTATGTGCAGCCACAGAGAGCTGGTGTTTCTCCTCCACCCCCTTCTTTATTAAAAAAAAAAAATTTTTTTGGTCTGGAAAAAAAAAAGGTTCTGAGTATTAGTGTAGGACAACTGAGAGTCACTGAGGCTGCAGGGCAAATATGTTTGGAACAGTGTCTGTGACAAAGCATCAAGAAAATGTCCAAAGGGTCTGTGGTGTTGAAAAACTTAAAGGCGTTAGAAGAGTGCAAAAAAAATTACCCAGCCTGCCATCTCTGTTCTTTACAGAGGGATTGACTTTCCCACCCTCCCCACCCCTACACCGAGCTGCTAATTCAGGTGGGCTCCATTTGGCATAAACTCATTTCCTTCACGATCGGCCCATGGATGGACTCGGTCAGCTTCTAAACGAGTCGTTTGTAAACGCTGCTGCACTTGGGTGGGATATCAGTGCCATCATTCCTGTCGAGATGCTTTGGGGCCTCCCCAAATCTGTCTATGAACCTGAGCTCTGCGCATCACAGGTCTGGCGTGCTGGAACGGGCCAGCTCCTTCAGCAGACAGACAATTATGCAATATCCTGAAATGGAGCTTGGGGGTGCAGACGTTTCCATAACAGCCGAAGTGATCACAGAGGGAACCATAAACCGGGCTGTTTAGGCGGGCTGGTCTGTTGTATTGGATGATCTATTCCCTGGTTTCCCACAATGCCTACCCGATTAGCTACGGCCGGGAAAGTGGAGGGAACCCTTAGGAATTTGCTGCTTTCGCCTTTATTGCAGCTTGTCTTTATGAATTGCACTTTGTTTGTTAAAAATGAAAAGAAACAAAATATACCCTTAATGTAAACAAGGTTTACAAGCGATTAACTCTGGGTGTTATAAAAATTTTTATACTTGCCTGTGATCTGCTTTCCACAGTTTCTAAAATGAAAATGTGTTACTCTAGTAAACCAAGAGGAAAATGCATAACATTTAAACTAAAAATGAATAACACAAAACTAGACATAATCAGCTGTGTCGGTGTTTGAGTAAAATTGTCATTGTCACCTCAATCCCCCATTTCCAGACTAATATTCCTAGAGGACACTGGTCCTTTGGAGTAATTTTTAGTTATTAAAATTTAGCAATCCCTCTTAGAGAGCCCAGCAAGCTACAGAGTATATCCCGCCCGCACCGCAGAGCCTGGCAAGCTACCTGTGGTGTATTCCATATGCCACAAACAGTAAGGACGAGTCTCACAATGGAGACGTTACTGGTGCCTGCTCGAGCAAATCTTTGAGCAATGGGGAGACAGTGGCAGTGAAACTTTAGCAATTTTTGCTAATCAACAAAGGTTGGTCTTCAATTATTATATGGATTTTACTTGATGCTGTAGCTTGTAATACTTGTTAAGTAAATGCCTCTGCTTATTTCTATGAATAGCAACAGGTTTTCCCAATGATGCTAAATCATTGGGATAGAGATGCAGTGGGCAGTATGTCAGTCTGGCCAGTGACTACCAGGGAGCCTCAAAGATCACTGACCATTGCCCCCTGTATTGTCGTTATTCCTTTGAGGTTGAGAAGACTTACAAACTTTTTCCACTTTCAAAGTCTCATTTAAAGTGGAAAAGGTGGGGCTGGAGCAATAGCACAGCGGGTAGGGCGTTTGCCTTGCACAAGGCCAACCCAGGTTCGATTCTCAGCATCCCATATGGTCCCCTGAGCACTGCCAGGGGTAATTCCTGAGTGCAAAGCCAGGAGTAACCCCTGTGCATTGCCAGGTGTGACCCCAATAGAAAAAAATAAATTAATTATTATTTTTTTTAAAAAGTGGAAAAGTTATGGTGTGTATATGTACATCAAAAAATCCATGCATTAGCCTATATATGGATGTATATACATACATGTGCATACGATGGGTTTCAAAACATGCCACTAACTACCAGGAAAAAAGATGCAAAATTTCATAAATAAGCAATATATAGGAAACAAAGGCATGGAAGGACAGAACTTCTTTGGTATTTGAGATTTATATACCAAGATCGGTTTTTTTGCCTGTATGTTTGGTGGATCACAAATCTGTTGAAACAATTAGCTCCTTAAATGTACTAGAATAATGCCTAGCATAAATCAAATAATCTTTTTCATTTGGTTTAACAAATGATGCAAACCTTTTGGAGTCCTTTGGGAAGCTTAGATGCATTTTTCAATAACTAGAATATTACTAGTAATCAGATAGTAGGGTCTGACTCTTGAGAAGAGACTAGAGGTAGAGGTAAAGGGGAGGGGCTCTGCACCATAATCTGTTTTTTGTTTAATTTTGTTAAAGTTTTATTAGCCCCCAAGGACATAATCCTTGGGGCCCAATAAAACTTGTATCCCAGGCAGAATCCAGTGTATACTATGGTTTATCAAGGTATAAATCTATTCTGTTACCATGTAGTAGTTAAATATTTGTTTTTTTTCTTCACTTCCTTTTTCCCCTTTATCTTTCTCCTTACTGCTTCAATTTCATTATCATAAATATATTTTTACTGTAATTGCTTTATTTTTTATTTTGGTTTGTGGTATACCAGAGGTGGGTAGGACTTACTCCTGATTCTGAACTCAGGGACCATTCCTGGTAGGTTAGGGACACCATAAAGGGTGCTGAAGGTTGAACCTGGGTTGACCGCAAGCAAGGCAAGAGTTCTACCCACTGTACTACATCTCTAACCCGGGAGTAGTCTTTAATTGAGTACCTTTTCTTGCACTAGTACTGAATTAGACCATATAAATAGGTATCTATGTCTGTACTCATGTATTTAACCATATTTATACCTGTGTATCCATCTCTCTCTTTATCTCTCTTTCTCTCTCTCCCCCTGTCTCTATCATCATTGTCAGCCACCATTCAAAACAATCTTAAGATGAAAAGAATTTCATTCCAATTTGGGAGTACATTCTGAAATTATACTCCAGAATAACTAGGCTTAAAAACGTTAGCCAGTTGGGGCTGGAGTGATAGCACAACGGGTAGGACATTTGCCTTGCACGTGGCGGACCGGGTTCGAATCCCAGTATTCCCATATGGTCCCCTGAGCACCACCAGTAGTAATTCCTGAGTGAAGAGCCAGGAGTAACTCCTGTGCATCGCTGGGTGTGACCCAAAAAGAAAAAAAAATGGTAGCCAGTGAAAAGATAACAAAAATCTTAATCGAAAGACCTAAATCTCTGATTTAAAAAAAAAAACAAATTAGATTATAGATAAGAATGTGGCTCATCCCAGGGCCCCACTTTTCTATAATCTGACACCTGGATCCATTGCAAAGCACGCCCGTCATAATAGGGGCAGGTGCCTGAGAGTGTCGGATGATTTTAAGAATGGGATGCGTCAAGAACAGCGCTGAGGCCGATGGTCAAGCAGGGGGTGGGCCTCTGCAGGCTCCATGGCGGACTCAGCCCTCCACCAGCTGCAAACTTTCTCAACTTCTGAGGGCAGGTGGGATTTTGTTCTTTCCTCTTTCAGGAACTTCCCAAATCTTTGTGTTCTTCTTTGGACATATGTAAACTGATTCTTCAAACCAGTAAGCGAGCTGGGCAAATACTGACTAAGTAGCAAGCTGAAAGCAAAGAAAAAAGGGGGAAATGTCAATCCCTTCCATATGAAAAATAAATTTTAAAAAATCTTTTAAGACATTCTAAAATGTTGCCATATTAGCAGCCCTCAAGCCTGTGGAGCAACATTAACCTATGCATAAGGAATGTAAAGCAGATTTCCCGTGGCACCTTCCTGCTGTTCAGTGGCAGGAGAGAAGGGGAGAAAGCATCTCACTTACGCATTGCACCAGGAGTTATTTTTAACTTTGAAAAGGATGTATTGATAAAAGTTTCTTTCATTTATGTACACCCCTGCCGCCTCTACCCTCTGCTCCGACCACAGACGGTTACTGTTACACTCCCCAAACACACCAGACTTTTTCCTCTTCTATAATTTTGCCTGTGATTTTTCTAATGGAGATGCTTTTTAAAAATTTATTTTATTTCATTATATTGAATCACCATGAGAGAAAATAAATACAAAGCTTTCAGGTTTAAGTCTCAGTCATACAATGATCCAACCCTCATCCCTTTACCAGTGCACATGTTCCGCCACCAAGAACCCCAATATACCCCCTCCCACCCAGCCCCCACCTAAGTAGCTAATAATCTTCATTTTATTCTCTATAATTTGAATACATTCAATATTTCAATAGAGAACTCACTATTACTGTTTGGAATTTCCCCCCAACAATAATGTCTGCTGAAAAGGCATCATTTAATACTTTCTTTTCTTTTCATTGCTGAGAATGAAGATTCTATGAGCTTGCGTGGCTGCTGTTGCGGCTACGTGGTTTTGGATTTCTGACATTTTAGTTCAGTTCACAGTCTAGATGCATGTCTGTAAGAAGCTGCTCTGGGTGCCAAAATGGGTTAGAAGACCTCTTGGATCATATTCTTTACAAGCAGAGGGTCTGTTTCGAGAGCAGCAGCTCCGGATCTTATCTGGGCCGAGGGCGTGCAGGTACCACCCCCTTCCCATGGAGATGCTTTTTTTTTTTAAAAAAAAAAAAGAGATCTTTCTGCTCCTAATTTTAAAGGCAGATAAAATGTCATTTACTCTGTGAAAATGTCCCAGATGGCTCCCAGTACTGACCAGTCCCACTGTACTGTTTATACCTCGACTATAATATGTTTCTTTTCACCACAAATGTTATATTATAGGGGGCCAGAGAGAGCGTATAGGGGTTAAGGTACTTGCGTTGCATGCAGCTGACCCTGATTTGATGCGGGACACCTGATGGTTTTCCACGCACCACCACAAGTGACTCCCTGAGCACAGAGCCAGAAGCAGCTCTGAGCATTGCTGGCTGTGCCATATCTACCCCCACCAAAGTTATATTCCAGTATGGTTGCATTTATTAATATAAGTTTTCTGAATATAAAAATGATATCTTCTAGGTTATCGATGTTCTTGGATTGCTAGATAATAGGAACTCAATATATGTATGTATATGCACACACATCCACGCACAGATACACTGGTACGTTAGTTTATCTACTTTTCAGAACCTCCCTTACTTCCTTATTCAAAACACAATCATATTTTAAAATGTATTTTTATTGTGTGATGTGCTCTGAACAAAAAGGGAAAAGACCCCACAGTAAAGAAAAGCAAAAAGAAATGGATCCATTACTTTTCCTATCTCAGAAAGAATCATTTGCCACCCGTGTTGTGTAATGTATAATAATTCCATCTTTATTCCACAGTTTATTGCTTATAGCCATGAGTTCCAATCCTGTTCTGGTCTTGCAGAATGACCTGTCTGATTTGGAGCTCTAAGAGCAAGCAGCAGTGAGCTCTGATAACCCAATTCATTGCCTGTAAATTCGGAATGATTATGTAATATCAAATAGATTTAGGGAGAATTAAAGGGTATCTATCTGATAAGTATCAGGACTGAGAAGGTTGTAGTCAACAGTTTCAATCCTTGGTTTCACCCATACATCCTGAAATTGGTTATTTTCTGATGAATCAACTGATTTATGTACCTGACAGAAAGCTGATTCTGTATTGCCAAGGAGGTGGCAGATGGTGTAGTCCTCAGCAGTCCAAATATTTCATAAAGATACAAGTAGCAATGTTTACCATATGATTTTGTGTATTCATTTGAAATCTAATATTACAAAAAGACACTCTATTGTATTGGAGTTTAAAATAACCAGAGATTGAGCAGTAAAAAAATGCTAATAGTAGACCATCTTGAACTTCAGGGAGAGCAGTATTTAGTTAAGATAACATTGGTGCAAAAATCCATTACTGCTTCTTTGCTAAAATGTCTTATATCCATAGTGCCTGCTTTGTTTCAGAGTTCTGATACCATGGACGTCCATCCAGGCTCTCTGCTCATTTTTTTTTTACCAATAGGGCTCAAAAATGTTCTTCTCACACACAGGGAGTTGAGAATCCAACCAACTATTTTATAGCTCTGTAAACTGGGAGTTGGTTATGCGTCTTCCTGTGATTGCCAATGTTGAGATGACAACTATTTTCTTTCCCTGCTTGTTTGTTTGCTTGTTTGTATGATTAAAATTTTGGTTAATGCTTAGGGATCACTCCTGACAGGGCTCCTAGGACCATATGTGATGATGGGGTTTGAACCTGACTTGGCTACATGCAAGGCAAGCTTCCTACCTACTGTATTCTCTGGTCCACTGATGACTGTGTTTTATGTTTAGACACCAGAGTGACATCAAAGATAATTGGATTAAGTGTTCTTGCTTGTAAGTGAATCAACATCTTCTACAAATAGATTAGTAATCTAGAAAATACTTACAGGAGGAATCTTATTTTCAGGGTAGTAATGACCAAAATTTGAGTGATCATGCTTCAATGTTGATTTATTGTCTTGTATATGACTTTCTGGTTGAAGAAATAATTTTTTTTGCAGAAGTGGAAACATTTCTATGCCTTCCTCTTGTATGTTGTGCTGGAGTGATAGCATAGTGGGTAGGGCATTTGTCTTGCATGCAACTGACCCGGGTTCGATTCCTCCGCTCCTCTCGGAGAGCCCGGCAAGCTACCGAGAGTATCTAGCCCTCATGGCAGATCCTGGCAAGCTACCCATGGCATATTCGATATGCCAAAAACAGTAACAACAAGTCTCACAATAGAGACATTACTGATGCCCACTCGAGCAAATTGATGAACAATGCTATGGTGCAGTGATTCTTGTATGTAACTATTCCTAAGAGACAGCATCTTTTTTGGAATGCATTCATAATGTTATTTCTCAGTGTAATGTATGTGTGCAAACCCCCTGCAGGGCAATATTAAGTTTGTTGAGAAGACAACATATGTCCTCCATATGTAAGCTTACCCATCCTGTCCTCTTGCAACCAAGGCAGAGTTTGCTTTTGCATAAACAGCTTGACTTCTTCCTGCAATTCCACAGTCATGAAAGAAACTTTCTTTTAACAGTCCTCTTCCTGAGTCTTAAGAGGAGATGTCAGTGTTGGAGTTCAGACTCTCACGCAGTGTCATCAACGTCCTAGAGTTCAGAACTCAACCATGAATTTCATTTATGATCTTCATGGAGTTTTTCATCATAGTATTCAGTTCATCAGAAAGATTCTTTACAGACAGGTGTTCCTGGGGGCTAAAACAGAGATGATATAGTTTCTGCATGAGCTAGCACCTTTTTTAAAATTATTTTTTTACTTGATTTAAGCACCATAGTTTACAAAGTTGTTCATAATATAGTTATTATGGGCTCTTGGTGTTCCAACACCCAAACCACCACAGGAACTTTGCACCTACACCTAAGTGAAGTACAATCATGCTTACAGCACCATCTGGACACACTCAATGGTGGTCCCCACTTAAGGTCTTTGGCTTGAAAATAGCCTCCTCACAAGTAGCTAACTTGCTTTGAGTTAGTGATGTAGATAGGTAAATGAAACAAGAAAAAAACCTGCCTCATAATCTTCAACTGAACTGTATACCTCGTGAGGAAAATAGAGTAACAGTTGATTCAACAAGTTGAATTGCAAAGATGCATATTTGTACCCTGCCCCCTTTCTAACTTGCTCTTCTATATAGGTGGTCCATGTCAAGATTTTCCTCTAAATAGTATTGTCTGTGGGCTGGAGCTATAGTACAGCAGTTAGGGCATTTGCCTTGCGTGCGGCCGACCCGGGTTCAATTCCCAGCATCCCATATGGTCCCCTGAGCACTACCAGGAGTAATTCTTGAGTGCAGAGCCAGGAGTAACCTCTGTGCATTGCTGGGTGTGACTCCCCCACCAAAAGTCAAGAGTATTGTCTGAAAGTGGGAAAGAATCCGGCTTTTGAGAGGTTTGAAGACCCAAAATTTCCCCCAGTAATCCCTAAGATGTGAGGCTTCTTCACCAATAGTGTAGATTTTTTTCTTGTTTATTTTGATATTCAAAGAACTGAGGAATAAGATACTTGAGGTAGTGGGCAGTGACTTGTCACTGATCATTGTCTTATTTATTAAACTTTCTCACTTTTCTTCTGATGTGTCATCTTTCACACAAACCAGTGGCTTACCTGAAAGAGTGCTGTGCTTACAACATAAATGATGAGGCAGTTTGGAAGGCATCAGAGCATCATTTAATATAATGTCTGAATAGTCTACACAAAGGACTATAGCCAAGTTTATTGCCAGTCTCCTCAGTGATACCCACTGGTTTTACTCTATTTTTATGCCATCCTAAAGCATCAGTACATTTCTTTTCCTCAGTTCTTCTAAGCCTGAACCATCCATACATTGGCTTACATTTGGTGTCATAACTACTTTTCTCCTCACTATTGTTATTGCTTCTAAAAACTAGAAGATTTCACTGGTTAGCTATTATCATTTCCATTATTTTAGGGTATCAAATTATATTGGCATAATAGTACAGTAACTAATTAGCTTTCCAAAATACCACAACTCACTGCAAAATTCATGTGGTAGTATTGGTGTTAGAATATCAAAAGCCCACAATAACTCTATTATGAACAACTTTATAAACCATGGTGCTTACGTAAAGCAAAATAATAATAAAAATATGTTAGCTCACACTAGCGTGCAATATGCACAGGCTTGGCAAATTTAAGAATGTTAGTTTTAGCTTATACCATGTTTTTGTTGTTGTTGGGTAATTGATTTTCTCCCCACATTTTATTAAAACCCCATGAGTTTTATAAAAAGATAAAGTTATCCTGGGAGACTGAACAACAAGCTACCAAAGAACAGCTGGGTCAAAGGAAGAGAATGAAGGAAGAAGATTTAAAAAAAATTCTTAGAGATTAATGAGAATAAAGCGCATTTGCTTTGGAATGGCAAGATTCATGATCAAGACCCAACTAAAACATGTTGTTGGCAGATCAGGCAATACGTGCCATGGATTATAGGCTGAAAAAAGCACTAGGTAGGAGTCAAAGAGCCTTGCCTCAGAATGTGAGGCTATAACCAGCTCCATGTGGGAGTAATTGTCTAGCACAAAACCTTGCATATATAGACTTTTAGTTTGAATCTAGTCTTATCCAAAATTATATTTTTGATCTTGGGAAAATGGCCTTTTTTTAAATGAGTCTAAATTTTCCCCAATTGTAGAATGACAACCACAATCTCTACCAGAAATTGTGCGGTCATTGTATAATATGATAATAGTGCTTCTTGCTAAATTGTTTTTGGATTTAAGGTACAGGGTTAAGCACTGTGTCCAAACCATTTTATTTAATATTATAAAAAGCCTGTGAAGCAGATGCTACAATCTATTTACAACTGAGGAAATGAAGGCTTAGAGGGATGTCAGTAACACGTCTAAGAAAAGAGCCAGTTTACCTGTGTTCAAAACTCATATTTGCAGCTGCTAAGCTGCATGTCTTCCCTTTAAATTTAGTTTATTTAACATTTTCTCTGGGATTACTAAAGGAGGTTTGGAGACTAACAAGACAAGCAAAATTTAGAATTCCATGACAGTTGCATTTCCAATAGGATATAAACAAAATAACATGGTTGTATGCTAGTAACTGAAAAAAAAAATAGAGCAGGATGACGTGAGAAGGAGTCATTTAGACACCATGGTAAGGTAGAATCTCTCTAAATACCTCTCTGATAACACTTTCTATGAAATTTAAATGGTGAGATGACTGTGTATATATACAAGGGAACCAATAGCATGTCAGGCATAGCTCAACAAATGCATGCTGAGTGTAAGCAGAAATCAATCACAGAATCAATCTATTAGGCTGCCAATCAGCCAGCCTACCACTAGACTCAGCCCTTCTGCTAATTGGTTATAAGACCTAAGCAGTGATCCTTAGCACTCACTGTATAGGATAACTTGTAAAAAGTGCTGATGTCCCCAGGCTTTCTGATTTAATTGGTTGGGGTTGGTGCCTAGATAATTTAAGGTTTAAAAACTCCTCAGGTGATTCTAATAATTAGTCCTGATTAAGAATCACTAAGGAAAGGTATTTCTTATCTCTTAGAGTCTCATTATCTCCACTTGAAAAATGACAAGGGAAAAAGTTAGGAGTCTCTAGTTCAAAGTAGATTATTTTTCTATGTGTTGTTCTAAAAGCAGAAACAACGGAGGTATTTATTAGAAATTTTGACTTTTGGGTTCCACCTCAGTCCTAGCGAATGATAATCTAGATTTGATAAGATTCCCTAAGTGATTTCTAAGTGCATTGATGTTTAAGACATGCTAGAGTGGATTAGGCCATGAATTAAAACTGCCAGATAACCAGTAACCAGTGAGAGTCATGAAGTCATAAAGTAAATTATGTAAAGTTGCTTGATGAAGTTAACTTTATTAGCAAACTTTATGACTCAAGCCAACTGCACGTAATTAAAATATAGTGTTATGGGTAGGGGCAATTTCACTTTACAAAAGTACAAGTGTGTTATTCAATTAGCAGTTAAGGGTAGGGGGAGAGGAAAAAAACCCTTAGTGGTGGAAGTTCAGGAGCTCGACAACTGACATAGGACTGTGGAGGTCATTCAAAGCTGGTCATTCCTAGAAAAAGAAAGGCTAATTCTCCTGAGTGAGGGTTAGTGGTGGTCTTTGCTGTGAAATCTTCAGGGCCAAAGGCAATGGAGAGCAGAAGGTGTCTCTCGGTGATGTGACCCAATTTTATTACTAGATTTATACTGTATTTCAGAGGTTCCTTATCAGCACCACTATTTGTTTTAATTTACAAGGGTCTCGACCAACCAGATCTTTATTCCTTCCTTTTCCACATCTCCTTCTATTGTTATCACTCTCTCTATTGTTTCTCTGTTTGCATCAGTGGAGTTCTACAGTCTCCATAACTCCAGTCATAACAATGTCAATGCACATAATAGTTTGATTTGCCATGAACATTGTAAATCAGTACAGTTAACAAGGGACGATCAATCATCCTTAAGCCAAGGGCCGATAACCAGTCATTTTTCAACCCAGACCAATGTGGAAACTCTCTGCCTTAAACCAAGGACCAGGTAACCAGTCATCTTTTAACCCAGACCAATGTGGAAACTCTCCATAGTATCAAAATAGTTCTCCCCTAAGAAAGCCAGTATGGTTTGCATGAATGGTTCTGATTTCATGAGTGCCTTTTATGAGTTTCAGAATGTATTTTAAAATGTCTCCAAGAAGGGTCTGTAACCATAGTCACCAGGTAGGGCACTTGCCTTGCACATGGCCAACCCAGGTTCAATCCCAACACCCATATCATCCCTCAAGTCCATCAGAAGTGACCCCTGAGTACAGAACCAGGAGTAAACCCTGAGCACTGCTGGGTTTGGTCCCAAAACAATACGTCTCCAAGAAAACCTTGGTACATAGATTTTATTTCCATGCTTCAAGATACTGCTTTGAACTTCAACCAAAACCTTTCTAACTTAAACAATAAATTATGAATAAGGTCATACATCTCATTAAATTCTAGTATTCAGTAAAACTGCCTGGTGTGTATACTATGGAAAATTGGATTTTACTGTAACAAAGACTTATGTATGATATTGCAAGTTAATTACAGAGGTTAGTTTTTCCAACATGTAATGATAGCTTACACATTCTCAGTCTCTGTGCTACCATCGGAATTTAAGTGCTCTTAAGAGACCAAATTTAATAACTGTTCACCTATTCTGGTTCACAGAACTAAACAGTGCCTGGGTAAATGATACTTTATATCTTTTTTGGTACTGATAAAATGAACAGATGAATAAAATCCATACACGCACCAAAGCAATAGTTCTTATAATCTATGTTAAGTTTGTGTCAATTTAAAATTTCTTTCATATCATGCTTAGCCTTTGATTTAAGGAGCTGGGAAATTGCTGTTATTTGAGGACTCAGGTGGTCTGTTTGGGTGTTTGTGCATGTTGACTTGAAAATGGTTACTCAATCTGTGGTATTTGAGTCGATGACTTAATCACAATAATTTTATTGTTTATGTGAAGTATGAAAAAATGTAGAACAAGGTAGCAATCATTAACTTCTTGTATTTCTATTTTTCTGAAGGGAACAGAAAATGCTTTCTTCTCAAACAGTACCCATAATACCACATAAACTCAGAGAAACACACACAAACACACACACACACATGTGTCCACATGCCTATATTCTCTCCCCTGTAGGAAAGGAGCATCAATTTGACAGTGTGTCACTGTGTTTTGTTTCCTTAGCTAAATAAGTTTTGAGTTCTTGTTAAATCAATATAGCAAAGGATAATTTAATGAAAAGAAGGCACAAATTACGTCTTCTTGTTTCTTTGAAATAAATTAATTCACAGGGTGCTTTATCTTGTTTAGAAGTTGTCTTAACCTAAGAGATATCACTGAATAATCTTTAATGTAGAAAAATAAACTCAGCACAGTGCAGATATACATTTAAATAGCATTGATAAATCAAATTTAAACATCGATACTTGTTAGCATTCCTTTAAACGTTCTCTCCTTCCAGCTAATGAAAATGGAGGAGAGCTTCAGAATGCCCCAGTGTTATTGATTACTCGGAGTCCTAATTTCCCTCCTGAGATTGCACTTTGGCCCAAACTTTCACATTCATATTTTTCAACTAAAGAAAGTAATAATTATAAATTAATGATATCAAGTCTATTGAAATGCAATTACTACAGTTTCACTGAAGGGAAAAAGAATCTCAGCTTTAGCAAAGTTTCAATCAACATCTTGATTCCAGAAAGCCATTTGTATTCATGGCAAAAATGGACTTTAAGCTATTGAAATTGTGCACCTGATTCTTCTTTATTTTTTTTTGAGTTCTTTTTACGAGTACTGCTCACCAGGGGTAAAAATATTAATGGGTTCTTTCTGAAGTCATAATGAGAGATTAGGCAGTTCCTGGTTTACATCATAAATAAAGAGGCTAATTTAATCCCATCCTCAGGCAGTTTTACAAAAGGGATCTAGACAGGGTTTGCGTGTGAGCACACACACATACACACACACAAATGTGTGTGTTTGTGTGTGTGTCTGTGTGTGTATATGAGATAAGAGGATGTCTGTTTTGACATGAGCATACAAGCATCACTTGGTCTCCTGTTAGAATCCCCACTGTGCTTACTCTTCCTGTGGTCACACTAGGAGTTCTGTTCATAGGAAACAGTGTGGCAATTCCCAGTGCTTTAGAATCTTTCATGTGTGTATTCTGAATGGACACTCTGAAAAGCCAGAAATATTCTTTAAAATCCAAAATTTCATCTGCTGTGCACTTCAGGTACAATCAAGATTCCGTCAAGCATTTTCATTCTACAAAGGCATTCAGAAATATTTAGTCTCAAATCCAATTTTTAAGAATCCTCTAAAGTTGATATGAATATGTAAATTTAGTTTTATCATCATAACCACATAAGTGCTTATAAATATCTGCAGGATCCACATGTAAGCATACATATTTTAACATTATTGAAAGCCTTCTAAAATTGCCGACTTCTTAGAATTGATTATAGTTTCCAAGGAACTCTGAATTAGGCACAGGGAAAAAAAACTATTATAATCGAGCACTCTCAAAACTGTTTTTATTGTTACTGGTAGCTATTTATGTGTTTAATGTGAGAATAATAATTGTATTAAAATAACACCCTCTATTATTATAGTATTACAGACTGCAAGTGTTTTATTTGATAGCATTCTTCGTCTTAGTCTTGAAAATTCTGTACGTGCATTTTCAAAGAAATTTGAATTTTGGACGTATCTATCATTGAAATTTAGCTTTCAATATTTTCCTTATTGAAATAATTAACACCTTTCAAAATTAAAAGATATTAAAAACCATCCAGAGGATCTCTTTTGCTTTTAGGCAAATCTAATAAAAACTAAACTTCAAAAATGCAGCTCATGTATTCCACTTGCACGTTAAGGCATTATGTCTTTCATAACATATGTTTACACTTTAAAGTATCGTAGCATATCAATTAGCAAACATGCTTATGGAAATGTCCATTTGAAGGAACATTCTTACAATGTACATAGTCTTGTGAATCCCAAGATGCTGACAACATGATATGCCAGCTGCAGACAGAAAAACTGATGAAAATGCAGTAATTCTGAATTTTAATATAATATAAACCATGTCAGCAACATTTTTGAAGAGCAGCTGCCAAGATTTCAATCCAACTGAATGGATAATGTTATTTTTATATTCTGTTCTTTTCTGGCAAATTAGACTTTTCCCCTTCTTTCCTTATGATAAGCTTCAACTTATCAACAACAACAAAACTTGTAACAGAATATCATGCAATGAATTATCACTCAACTTAAGATGAAAGACTAATTATAGCCATAAAAATATAGAGACCACATTGCCAAGTAGAAAAAGTGCAACAAAAATATTATTTGTTATTTGAAATTTGATATATTCCATCGCACGGGTAAGTAATGCTAAAAAAAAATCTGTTTCCTGTTGAAATCACAATATATGGCATCTTGCTTACTAACTCAATTTCTTGTAATCCCAAGTGAAAAATAAATTTGACAGACTATTTTGTGTTGAGTCAGATTTCCCTAGTGTTAAGTCAGTCCCCTGGGAATGTCTTAAGAGAAAAAAAATAAGTGGATGGGGGCACCAAGGATCTGGGTAAAATGACTTTCCACAACGATCAGGGTAGTGGGGGATCGGGGCAGATGAATTGGCTAATGGATGCCACAGACTCATCTGGAGTCCGACCACTCAGCTGCTTCCCCAACTCATAAGCTGGCCCTGACAAGCTCTACAGGGTAGTGAGATATCTGTGTGTGCATACTTATAGTATATATATATATATATATGTATACAGATATATTATAAATCTATATCTATACAGTATTGTTGTCGTTGTTTCATTTTGGGACCATACCCAGAGATGCTAAGGTCTTAGCCCTGGCTCTGTGTTCAGGAATTACTACTGCTGGGCTAAGAGGACCATAATGTGGTACTGGGGATCAAACCAGGTACCAGTTTGGCTATAAGCAAGGCAAGTATCCTACCTGCTGTACTATGACTCCAGCCCCAGGGTGCTGATGCTTGGTAATGACTTTATCCATTCTGATCCACTCCTTCCTCTCCCCAGACAGGCAGGTGCAAAACTTGTTTAAAGCTATTCAACAACTTCCACGGAATTTGTAAGAAAATCAGAATTCTTGAGTTTTTTATAACCTGGTCCCTCCCTCTCATTTATCTCATTTCTTTTTATACTACCCTTGAACTACCCACAGTTATCATTTTACAGCCAAGGAATAGTTTTGTTGTCTAAAATTCATTTTATTATTGCATCTCTAGACTCTGGAATAAACCTTTCTGCTGGAAAAATATAAATCTTTAAAACTGTCTTTATAATTTATTTTTAGTGAAGCAAAATAGTTTTTATTGAATGAAATTTAGAGAAGTGTGATGGGAGAGAAAGACAGAGCTGTGTTCAAGAAAGACCCCAGGCTTCTACAGGGGGGATAAAAGCCTACATTGTCCATTTTCAAAGCTTCATATTTTCTTATGCTTCAACATCCCCACAGACAGACCATGATCATCCAAATTAGGTGTACCAGAGTGATAACGTCAGTTCCTACCACGTTTCTTACTCACATCTCTTCCCTTTGAGTACACTCAAAAGGAACTGTCACCCAGTGACATTCAGATGCATTTATAAAAGCTCTTGTGGCTTTTGGTTTATCTACACCAACGTGATCTCTAATCAAGAAAATTGCCTACAACTCAACATCTGGTTGGATTCCACTCCCTTTGTGTACCTCATTATATGCTCATGCAGGTAATGCCAAGCTTCCCTTTTCTTTTTCTTTATTTTATTGAATCACCATGAGACACAGTTACAAAGCTTCATGTTTGAGATTCAGCCATACAATGATTGAACACCCATCCCTCCACCAGTGCATATATCCCACCACCAGTGCATATACCGCCCCCCCCCAACACACACACACACACACAAACATCCCAGTCCTCCCCCTGCCTCTATGGCAGACAATTTCCCCAATACTCTCTCTACTTTGGGGCATTATATTTTGCTCAAATTTCCCACCACCACTCAAGCCTGCCTGCCAGGGGCAGATGCTAGATAATGTATTTTCCATTGCTCATTTTGAATATCATAAGAGGTTGTGCGGTCACAGACTTCTGGAGTTCTAAGACTGTAAATGGTTGGGTTCCCGAGACATCTCTGTAGGGCACTAATCCATTGGGAGTCTCTGGCAGCCTGACTGCTGCCATGTGACCTGGAGACCTAGTCCTGGAACCAGACTACCTGGGCCTTGCTTATGGAAGCTCTTGGTGCCGCGGGCCTCCCTTTCCTAAGACCTGCATTTTTCATTCCATATGCCTCTCCAGGTGTAACTTCCATAGCTGTGCTGGAGCTATCCAAAATATCCTCCAACGGAAACTCACTTCCCATCACCACACTTCCCTCTACACCCTCCCCCACCACACACACAACCAGGCCTCTCCTTCTCTAATCTGCCATTTCTGAATTCCAGGCTGGGTCCTTTCTGTATCCCGTACACTCCCTCTGTTTCCTCTTTTAAAGCACTTTTCACAGTATGCTGCTCATATTACTTACTCTGTGGGAGTTTTGTGGTTAAGAACACAGGCCAGCATTTGAAAATAGCTCTAACGCTTCCAAGCATGGTCGTCTTAGAAAAATTATTTCAACTCCCTAAGTCATTGTTTTGTAGTTGAAAGAAGAAGGAAAAAAATGTTAAAACTAACTTCTTGATATGATTGGGAGTAATGATTGAGATCGTCACTGTAAAACCGGTAATAACTGGCTTTATGAGTGATCCCTTAATTTGCGGTCAAATTATGGCACTTATGTAAAACCTGCAAGTACCTAAAAGAATGTCCTAGGCTTTTAAAAAAAATTACATTGTTTCAAGAGATTATTTTTTATAAATTTGCATGAGTGGATAAAAGGAAGTATAATAATAAGTAGGAGACATATATACACCGACATACTGATAAAAAAAAAAACAAATTAACCAGGTATTCTACTAAAGATGATTATGTGGGTATTGTGAGGTAAAACAATTTTTTTCTTTTGTGAGCTTTAATTTTCTAGTCTGCATAGTCATAGCTAATCTAAAAGTAACTTTGTAAACTTTTAACCCTGTTAGGAGCCCAACACCACGAATTCAGTGTCAGTCTAGGCCTGTGAAACTATAAAATCCCTCCTAAGTAATTTGTGATCATTTGCAAAGGATGGCAACTGGTGTTCTTTCTAGTTTCCTGCCATGGTTAAATATGATTTAACATAAGATAAGATACTCTTCCCGTCTTAAGAAGGACATATTTGAGTGAAGTGATAAACTCTGTTAAGGTTTCAGCTTGTGAAAAACAATGTAGTTTGGAAGTGGTCAGTTTCAAGAATGGTTAGAACTAAGTCATCAGGGTTATCATAAAAGCTTTTATTTTGGCTCTTTTGCCATTCAGAAAACTAATTTGGAAGGCAGTTAAAGACCATTTAGAATAACAGATTAATAGTTTTTAATGACTTTTACTGAACCTGAGCAAGAAGACCAATCACAAAGAACCTTGTATGATGTTCCAGTTCCAAATGTTCTTAAAACATCTAGCCTTCTCTTACTGTTCCTACATTTTAGTTCTTGGGGGGAGGGGGGCAATCACTAAATATGTATTTTAAAATTCATAAGAGTTTCTGTTGATGCTTTCTTTTGGAGTCCACGGTTGCTAATTTTGCTCTCTGATCTTTACTCATTCATCAGTTGCTTACAATGACTAACTTTCATAGATTTGGCCTTGAGTCTCCTGCAATCTATGGGGTTGTCTCTCTGTGTCTATTTGAAGTTCAAAGCCACACTTTTAATTAGTGAATTAGATGCTTAAGTTGTTTGAATTGAGATTTTTTCCCCCTCAATTAATGGAATGAATCACTAGAGCGTGCTTCACCTTGCTCTTTCTACAGAATTGAAAGGTGATGGTCTTTTCCCTGGTTTAGTTCACTTTGATCTGATCAGACCCTAGTTTATTATAATCAGCTAATCTGGCAGTAACTGCACATGAATGAGGAAGTAACATGCAATTAACGCACAAAAAATAAAATACAATTCAGTTACTTATCATTTTACTCTCTAGTTTATTAAAATTTTCAATAAAAAACAGGCTTGAGATATTGACATGAGCTGATTCAAATGGGAAGTTAATTCCTAGAATTTCTTTTAATGAAGATGCTATAATCTGGGCCCTGACCACCTTTTCATCTCCATCTCTTTCCTCCCTTGTACTTGATGCTTCTGTCACGATGAGTACTTAAGAGTTGCCTGAATCATTACCTTTTAAATTATATGATATCTTGATGTATATGTTATTCACTTTACTGGTACAAACAGCCTCAATCATTTATTAGGTGCACTGTTCCCCAAATTCTGAAATTAGTTTATATGGTTTCTTCATGTGCGGAAAGGATCACACTTGACACTGCTCAAGGATCATTCCTGATGACTCTAGGGGGACCATATAGTTCTGAGGATCTAACCCAGGACTCCTATGTACAAAGCATGTGTGTGCAACAGCCTGTTATACTCTCTTTCTGACCCAGTTTTGCTGTTTCCATCATGATGTAGAAGTCCGCCTCCCTACAAAATGTGAGAACGAGAGTCATTAAATATTATGATTCTAGTACTCTGTTGTCTGGGAGATAGGGCACATGCAATGATGAGTTTGAATGAATGAACTTTTCCCCTCTTGACTGAAAGGGATAAAAGGAAGGATACACGAGTCAAGAATAGGAAAGTGGAAGGAAGTTTTATGAGAGGTGCCTGATCTTTTGGACAGAAATATGTGCATTTCCAATTCTTCAATCGGTGCTGGTTGTGCTAGGTTGAAAAACAAGAGGTGATAAGTCTATATGAGTGTTGGACAGAAACAAGAGGTGATAAGTCTCTATGAATGTTGGACAGAAATAAAGATGCATTCATTCATAATCTAGACAAACAAAGGAGATTCTTGAGCAGAAGAAAGAAATACTAGAACAATTGTTATTTGGAGAATTCCTTTATTTTGTATTCGAATAGAGCCTTTGACCTTACCAAAAGAAAATAAGACTTGTTTAATAAAATCTTAAATGGGACAATAAGAAAATGGTAGGGTTGATATCACATGACACTCACCTCAGTCCCATTGCATATAGCTGGTGCCGCCTGCCTTGAAGTGGTAATTTATAAAATGTTAACCTTGAGACCTGGGTAAGTGAATGTTATTTGCAGGGCCTAGAGGCTGCGCTCTGAAACTCTGTCTCATTATGGCAAATAACAGAGCAATGAGAAAAGCACAGAAACACTCAACTACTGGAAGTCAAAGTTCACCAGCAAAATGCCTGCATGTGTTTGTCACAGAACATTTGCATTTTATATATCATTTTATTTTTCTCTGTGCTTTAATAATCATTTTAGCTATTTACCTTTACACATGCAAAATTCACAATTTGCATCTGCAAATATCTGCTTCTAGATACATCAGCCCACCTGCAGCATAATTAACTAACTGAAATTCTTTGACATTCTAAGATGTAAACAGTTTCCTCACCCTGATGTTGGCGAGTCTGCAAATATTAAACGTTGATCCTTGATTTTTTTTTTTTTTTACGAATGCGGCATTGCCTCTGCCACTTTACTATTTAAATGAAAATCTTTGGTTATGGTTGAAAATATTTTGGACGTACAATAGGGACTAATGTAGAGCCAAGATCTTTTAACATTAAAGCTCTCATGCCACCAGCTGAGGACAGGGGTTCTGATAGTTTGTAGCAGAATTCTCTTAGAAGAGTGCTTCCAGTCAAGTAACTGAAGTTCATGAAACCTTCCCCAAACTAAATATCCTTCTTAGGGTCATCCAATGACTAGTTGGATACAATGTGTCAGGCTTTGAGCTCTCTGTCTTGATTCCTGGATCATGATAACAAAATATCAGTGTGAAGAATTAATCACAGGTATTTAATTTTCATAGCTATGAAGGGCCACGAAAAGTCCAAGATTAAGTCTGATTAGGCAGCGGGTGACGGTCTGCTTCCTGGCTGACAATGTTCTCAAATTGTTATCCCTAACCCAAAAAGAGAGTTAGAGTATTTTCAGGGACTCTGGCTGTCAGGGCTCAGGGAACATCCGAGGTGCAAGGCTCTGTTGGCTGTGTGCAAGAGAAGCGCCCTACCTTCTGTGTTGTCTGTCACTATGGCCCCAGCGATCTCTTCCTTAGGGACACTAATCCCATTCATGAGAATTCCGCCGCTGTGACCTACTCACATCCCACAGGCCCCATCTCCTATTACTACTATTTGGAGTTCACGATTTCAATGTAGGAGTTTCAAATGACACCATCAGTCCCCTGGACCCCTTTTATCCAATTCAGGATAATGCCACAGGAACATGCCAGCTCCTCTTGCACAAACTGAGGCTTTTTCGAATTGTAGCACAACTTCCTGTTCTCCCCGGTCCTAGTTTATCCTGTATATTTTTGGTAAAACAAGAAAACACTACCTACTATGGACTATTTATTTTACAGTCTGTCTCCAGAGGGATTTGGACTTCTATAGATCATAAATAAATTCTGTCAACCAAAGGGATTCAAGTTTTGAAAGAGTCCTGCATGCAAACTTAAAACAGCCAAAAAGTCTGACAGGAGGCTGTCCATCCTGGCACGGATAATCAAAGTATACTAAATAGTCATTATTGGCAGCTTCAAAAAAACCTCTAAGTAGTGTCTAATAGATCATATATAACAGCTATATCTTTCGTCCCCTTGTTTGGGGCATGCATTTTATAAGACACTAAAGGAGGTGGCAGTTTTTCTTATGCCAAATTTTTACAAGTTGACCTTGAATCAAAGTTCTTAAGATGTACACAACTATTGTAAAGAAGCTTTGATAGACATCTTGATGTAATAAGCAACTGTATTTTATTTTCTCCTGGGCTGAAGCAATAGCACAGTGGGTAGGGCATTTGCCTTGCACGCTGCTGACTCGGGTTTGATTCCTCCACCCCTCTTGGAGAGCCTGGCAAGCTACCGAAAGTATCTTGCCCACATGGCAGAGCCTGGCAAGCTACTCATGGAATATTCAATATGCCAAAAACAGTAACAACAAGTCTCACAATGGAGACATTACTGGTGCCCTCTCGAGCAAATCGATGAGCAACAGGATGAGAGTGATACAGTGATATGTTCTCCTATCCACGTTTCATTTTTCTATACTGTAGAGAAATCTCTTCCCTTGTAGCTTCTTGCTTGATCCATATCAGAAGATGTAGGCAGAAGCCAGAGAGTTCATCAGGAAGCCATAGTTCTGTCTCTATCACCACATGCATCTCTTCAATGTGCCAGAGAAGTGGAATGACCTCACAAGGAGCTTCAAACACAAATTCTAATGCAGCTTCACCAGCATCTATAATTATGCTAGCCTCCAATATCTCCAAACTTATTTTGCTGGCTCCATTAGCAAAGGAGAGACTGTTTCTGGATCATCTTTCTCAGTGGTCAACGTGTCTATCATCTTACCTGGGTAAAGATACCTGTTCTTCCCTCATACATAAACAGCAGATAAACTTATTCTTTTCCTCCACAGTCGAAGAAAATAAAATTAGGTTTGTTGTCTCCTGGAGTGACCATCAACATATCCAAACATACCCAGTCTTGTTTCAGGGAAAAGTCATTTCTTGGAAGGTCTCAACCTTTATGCATCACGGGAGGAGAGACAGGTAACCTAAAGAACTTCCTGCTATCTGACTGCTCTGACTTTTCCCAAGGCCAAGGCAGCCTGTGCCTTTGTAGATGACGCCTCTTCAGTTAAAGACGCACCAGAGATCAGCCTCTGCTTCCCCACACACTGGCTTCCCTTTTCCTAATTTGGTTGTCACTTCGCCTCTCGAAACACCGAGTTCTTCTACCAAAACATGGAAACCACAACATTATCATTTCAGTCAAGACCAGCCAGAGAGAGACAAATGACTCTAAGTATTTCCCACTGAGGCCTTTAACCCAGAGAGCAGCGTACAGAGTGGAGAAGCCCATGATTTGCTGAGCTGTTGGGTTCTTTCTCCCCCCTTTCCTTCTCTCAAGTGTATTATTATCTCATGTCGGTTTAGAAAATGTTTTCTTCTATTTTGGACTTCTCATTTTACATTCTAGAGAAGTGTTTAGAATTTTGAAAAGGTAAGTGGCATTGTGAGCTTTGTGCCGCTTAGCAAACAACAACAGAATCTCAGTGGCGTACATTAAGGTGCATTTATTTCTCTCTCTCTGCTGTGTGGATTGGGGGAGGAGAGGGGTTCTGATTGACTCGGCGGGTCAAGGTCAAGTTGGCTGCACTTGTCTTGTTCCGGGTTTAGATTGGAGAGGCTAATTTACGTGCTAACTAGAACACGTACTGCTCATGACAAGGTAAGCAGCACTCAGCAGTACAGACAGAAAAGGTGCCTCTAAGTGGTGGAACTGGTCCACTACCACTTCCACCTTCATTTCTTGGCCGAAGTCCCCAATATCTGTCATTTGGGACAAGTATGCTTCTTCCTAGAGAGGGAGAGGAGATTTGCTGAACAGGAGTAATCTAACACCATAGCACTGTCGCACTGTCATCCCGTTGCTCATCGATTTGCTAGAGCAGGCACCAGTAATGACTCCATTGTGAGACTTGTTGTCACTGTTTTTGGCATATCGAATACTCCACGGGGAGTTTGCCAGGCTCTGCCGTGCGGGTGAGATACTCTCAGTAACTTCCCAGGCTCTCTGAGAGGGATGGAGGAATCGAACTCGAGTCAGCTGTGTGCAAGGCAAATGCCCTACTTGCT
The DNA here is from genome assembly GCF_027595985.1 of Sorex araneus. Classification (NCBI taxonomy): domain Eukaryota; kingdom Metazoa; phylum Chordata; class Mammalia; order Eulipotyphla; family Soricidae; genus Sorex; species Sorex araneus. The sequence continues at coordinate 18,089,699 of NC_073309.1, forward strand.
GTGCTATTGCTCTAATGTCACTGTCACTGTCATCCCCATTGCTCATCGATTTGTTCGAGTGGGCACTAGTAACGTCTCTCATTGAGAGACTATTGTTACTGTTTTCGGCATATCCAATATGCATGGGTAGCTTGCCAGGCTTTGCCACTCGGGCTCGATACTCTCCATAGCTTGCTGGGCTCTCCGAGAGGGGCAGAGGAATCGAACTCGGATCGGCCGAGTGAAAGGCGAAAGCCCAACCACTGTCTTATAACTCCAGCCCCGTTCTAATGTACTATAAAATAAACAAAACAAATACAGCCATTTCAAAAAAGTTCCATGGGAATAAAAGGGGGAAAAAAAGAGACCAGTATCAGAGGTCAGTTCTTTCCCTTGCCTTGCATGTGACTGACCCAGGTTTAATACTTGGCATCATATTCGGTTCCCGGGCCTGGCCAGGAGTGATCCTTGAGCCCAGAGTCAGGAGTATTTCCTGAGTACCACCACCTATGATCCCAAAATTTAAAAATTGGAGATTTCAATAGGTGTTAGAAATCCCCATGATTCTGGGCTCATGCTGGTTATGAGAAAAATAAAACAGCAGGACCAGTGCCCTGGAGTGACCTATTTTCTCCAGTAGAAACAGTTGATTAGGGGAACTAGATTGCCAGAACAGCTGCTCTAGCGTCTGAAGATGGTTCTGGCATGAGATTTTAGAATTTCCCATTTGCATGGGGAGCCTGTGACATGGGTTCTCAGTTGTTCACCTTGTCCTTAGATGGCAAATCCTTTGAAGTTTTCTAGAGAAATAAGGAGACTAGAGAAGATAGATGGCTGGAATTTGAAAGATTTTGCTAGTTTTCCAGTTAGAGCTTGAAAATCTCCACTTGCTCCAGCCCAGAGGGTAGCAATGCCAGAAAGGGCTGTATACGGTTAGTGATCTCTGTGGCCAAACCGTTTACTTGTCCACTAAAGATCTTCTGACCTGCTTGCCAGGTATCATTATCTCAGATGTGCCCTCTACTTATGAATGGCATAGGGTGCTAGAAAGTAAAAATAAACTGGGTCTGTCTTTACACCGACAGTGGCACACACACACACAAACACACACACATACACACACAGTGGAATACATTTTAAATTTAAGTGACTAACATTTTAAATTTAAGTCACTAAAATTTTATTCAAGAGAGGCTGTAGCTAGAGCTGAAGTGTTTCTAAAGTGAGCTGCTCAGCAAATGACATTCAGGCTTTTAAGTCCTAGTGTTACTTTGAGATGTCTCAGTTTCTTTGCAAAGGGGATCCTGTACCAGCTAAGGAATTTTGAATGTCTCAGAAAGGAGTATTTGTTCCCAAATAGTGCTTGGTTCTCCTGTAGAGACAATTAAATTTCTGCTGGAATAAAGAAGGAAGAAACCAAGAAAGGGAAGAAGGAGGGGAGAAAGAAAGAAGGAAAGAGGCAGATGAGGGAATGAGTCAGTAAAGAAAAGCAATGAGAATACTAAGACTGAAAAACACATCATCCACAACACATCATCATTTTTAAATTAATGTTACCTCAGCCTCTGTCTGCCTCATTCTTCTCCTAACCATTTAAGTGCATGAAATACATTTATTTTGGGGTCCTCTATTTAAAAAAAACTTGAAAGAAAAAAAGGTTTGCATTTCAAAGAATACAGTATATTTAGGCAAGATATCATTCATGAAACATCTGGAATTCTCAGGTTGGGAATTTTTCCAAAAAATTACTTTCAGACACAAGATTTTTCCAAAAACTTCTTTTGGCTGTTAACTGACAACATGCTTATTTCTTCTATCAGTGGATATTTGATCCTCTAATTCTATTTCTGGTTCTAGCACTGGTTGCTTCTTTGCCCCTGCATTTCATAATTCCCAGAAGTATTTTTTTTGTTTGTTTCCTCCACCTGCTGAAGCAACTGCAAGACTCCAGATACTACCATATAGCACCATAAACAAGAATAATCAAAAATTAAGTCATGGTTATTGAACAATAGACAAAATGTCCATGCATACTATATTTTGTTTACTTGAAAATTCTAAAGGTATCTTATGTCCTATTAAAATCACTAGATTTCAAGATGATAAAATAAAAACATATCTAAACTAATGTGAATGTGTGTTTAAAAATCAATAATAATACAATGCTCAATCACAAGAATATAGACAATGGAGAATCATTTATCAGTGGGCACATTATATTTGTCAGTAATTATGCTTACCCTGCTGGGAAATTATTCTATTTACCCTTATAGTTATCCTATAGTAAATGAGAGTGTTTATCATCATCACTGAAGCAAAGGTAAGTTAAGTAATCTACCCTATCTATAGCTGGAAGATTCAGCAACAGAGAAATTTTAAGTAATTCCTTCTATTCAACAGGTGACTGAGTAGATTAATTATTTAGTCTGGTGAAACATATGCTTTGATTCAGTAAGTGCTTGCCTGTGTGAGAAAATTCGGAGTTTTTTTTCTGAATTTCATGCTAAGATATCATATCTTTATAATCAAGGGAGAACATATTTGAGAAGAATTTGGTCCAGTAAAGTGGCTCACTGTAGTTATTTATTTTTTTTACTAAATAGTCAGGTGACTTTATTATTTATATTTTGAAACAGTGGTAGAATTAGATAGTAAAACTCGTTGAAAGATTTTTGAAAAATATTTACTTTCTGGTAGAGTACAAATGCAGTAATAGCAGTGAGACTAGACAAAACAGGATTAACATAAGAAGAAATTTTACTCGACATAATTCATCTCAGGAACTAGAAAACTGTATAGACACAGTAATTTAGGGAGACTTAGCAGGTAATAGTACTAACTTAGACTCCTCTTTGTGTTTGTGTAAAGGCATTTCAATATATCCATTTGCTTTAGGGTCATATTTTTGAATGTAAATTGTGTTATAATGTAAGACATTTGTTCACTTGGCAAGAAGATATCTAGACGCATATAAAGTCTTGATTTGACCAAGGCCTAATATTTTTTAACGTATTATCTTGTGGAAAAATAAGGCTTTTTAGGTACAGTGCTACATATGTATTAGTTATTATTTTAATCTCTCTGTCCCTGACCTAGTAAATTGCAGACAGAATACACTCAGTAAAGAATTGTTAAGTGAAAGAATGAAGAAATCGTGTCAGGAACATAAGTCATTAATTCTGATGCAGGTATAAACTTGAAGTTTCTTTCGTTAGTAAGAAAATGAGTTTAAGTAAGTCACTTCTGCTTCCCTGTTCAGCATATGACTTCCGGGACTTGAACCAAAGGAGTTTCCTCTGAGTTCAAGGCTCATTTAAGCCCTCTCGGCTGTTAGATGATCCTAGTATTTAGATGATCCTAGTGATAGCTCACCGACTCACTAATACAGATGAACTGTATTTATAAATTCCATCAGGTAAAATAGAGGGGAGGGTATTCTCCAGTGGCTCAAGATGGCAGCTACTCACCTCCTATGCATATCAGATGTGCTTGTTCACCTCACGCTCTCCTGTTGGAGGGAGAACAGTGGGAGATGTTCCCCTGTCAGCTCTAACATACCAAGGCAGATGTTCCTCTGAATGGATGCCAGGTGAGAACCTTCACCACCTGCGGCCTCAGAGGCAGGGTACCCAGCTGAGAATTACAACTGCATCTTATGTCAGAGGGGACTCTTGCGTGTGCATCAATCCAGGAGACGAGCCGAACAAAGCCAGTGGTGCATAGGTAACTGATAGAATCAAACAACGAAGTGTACTGGACTTATGGAGAGTTTGGGAATTTATGCAAAAGGGAAAAGGATCCCAGACATGAGGACAATGCTAATCAGGTGCATTGGTAAATGAATCAAGGCCATGATCACAAGTTTTACCTAGAATAAGTGATACCCTTTCTTTAAATACCTCATTTCCTCTCTTACCCCTGTTTAGTAGATAGCCACACTCACACCCTGCCCCCTCCCCACATACACTTTTTACCCACCCACTATGACTAGATCAGAACAGGAAAAACTCAAAAGATAATAAGACCATGAAGTAATTAAATTGTTTTCCTGTACTTCAGTGTAAAGAATTTGTTGTATTTTGCCCAACCTGGAGAAATACTAATCAAATGAAGATACAGTTACAAACTTTCATTGCTTTCAGACTAGAAAGATGTAAAAGGATGCGAGTGAAGCCAATAGAAAGGATAATACAGGCACATAAATGGTGTCATTGTAAGAATCAACTTCATCATCATTACGTTAATAAGAATAGGGGTGTTGCATTGCCTTGAAAGTTATCATTGTTTTGCTTATATGTGTGTGTGGTACTTGGTACTCAGTGGACTATGCTTCACTTGCAAGCTAGTCACGTTGGTTATATTTGCAAGGAGGAAGTGTAGCTGAAGTCAGATTTGTTAATGTGCACCTTATAAGGAACAAAATCAAACTTTAAATGCTTTGCCTGTAACCTAGCCACTCACCGTTGCAAAGCAGCTGTATCAAGACCTCATATTTCACAGTGTGTATCTAGCATTACTACTTTAAAATTGGTCCCCATATACTTAGACAAAAAAAATGTCATTTGCTAAAATCATCTAGTAGAGTATTCGCACTACCTAGACTGTTGTTGCTTTTGAAAATGTTCTGCAATCAAAGCAATTAAGCAGACAGCCCAACCCGTGCAGCCAACTACCCTGGAGTGTTTCTCCTATCGAGCTTATAATAAAATCAGAATCACTTAACTAAACTCCAGCATGCTTGGCCATTTTAAAATAGAGTAAATGTAATTAGGCCAACTTTCCTAGCAGCCTTTTAGATAAAAAGATTTGAGAATATGGACCTTTTTTACATTGTCTTTTGTGTCTATCGATGTTTTCTAATTTACCAAGTGAAAAGTTGATAGAAGAGGGAAGCAAAAATAGAATGAACCCAACCAATGTGAAACGTATAAAATTGCATAGGTGAAAGGTGTCTGGTGGAATGAAGTTAGGACACTTTCTGAAACAGAAGCCTTTGAATATGCAATGAGTTTAGCACAGGAGGAATAAGGGCTCTGTTTGAAATAATATGCCTTGAAATTTTTTCTAATTATTATTTTAATCAACCAAAAAAAAAGCTTAAGGAGTTCATTTGCTGGAATGGTGAGCCTGCTGTATAAAACAAATGGGAGTTGAAAAGACTTTATCCAAGGTTACCTGATATTAAGTATCACATAATGAACCACTTACCTTTAAAGGAAAATTGTGATTTCCAGATTAAAATCTAAGACATCTCTACTTGGCCTGAATATGGGATAAAAAAATAGAAAATCTGGGGATCAAATGATCAACAATAGGATATTATAGGATAAACCTATATTCAGCTTAATCACTTTATTCCTCCATGTAATTTTTAATTGCATGTAGGCTTCACAGCTTTCTTCTGAAGAATTCTAGTGGACTGTCTTAAAACATTACAGTAAAAATAACAACATTCTTATGGCTCATAAGAATGCCTGCATTTATTGAACATTTATTGTCAGGCAATGTACTCAGTCATGTGATCACATTAAATCTCAATAATATTATCGAGTAGGTCATCTGACTTATAGCTTTGAGCTTGGAGGATTTACATTTCCTAAAGAATTACTGCCAGACTGTGGAGGTGCCAGAAACTGAGATGAGTTTTGAACAACTCCCAGCATTATGTTGTCACTTCCAATACTATCACAGCCTTAATATGTCACCCTTAGAGCCAGAGCAATAGTACAGTGGGTAGAGTGTTTGCCTTCCAAGTAGCTGACCTGGGTTCGATCCCCAGTATCTCAAATGGTCCTCCAGAACCACCAGGAATAATTCCTGAGTGCAGAGCCAGGAGTAACCCCTGTGCATTGCCAGCCATGACCCACAAAACAAAACAAAACAAAGGTTACCTTCTGAGTTTTCCTGCTTTGACAACCACTGGGTTGTCAACCTCTGCCACCAGAAAAAATTCACCTTGTTCTTCTCACCTAATGAAGAGCCACCCAAGAGCCACTCCAACATGACTTCAGGCCACTTGCATTATCCTACAGCTTCTAAAATGACACTCCTTTCCTTTTGTCAACACAAAAATGTTCTTTAAGGAAACTTTGTAAAGGCTGAGATTGAAAATGCAGACCTTTCCATGTACTATGGACTCCAGTTAAGAATTCAGGAACTAGGAGTCTAGCTCCATGCTAATGCATGTGTGATCTCAATCAGATCAATTCTTCCTCATTGGCCTTCTGCAAAACAGGCTTGGGAGTGCTGATTGTATGCAATCCTTCCCCGGGCTGAGTCAGTGGTGTCATTTAGGAGCTTAGGCTTTCCCACCATGGGAAATACTTCCATTGAGGAAATTGCTGAAAGATGTAGGAGTATTACAGCCAGAATGTGTGACCTCTGGCAAGCACATGTCACATGTCTTGTGCCCAACCCATAGGCACCACAAGCAGAACCGTATATTTCCGCTGTGAGTGGGGCCCTCTATGAGCACATGTGCAAGCACCACAGTAAGAAATGCAAACTTCAGAACTTCAGTGAACACTATAACCTGACGTGTCACCCCCCACAGCCCCCACCACCACCGCCACAGCAAACACCAGAGCTGAAAATACGCAAAGAGGACAGACCGGTATGAAGGCAACCCCCAGTCATGGCAACATTAACAGCAGAAACAGCAACAACAATGAATGGAATTGGGGTGAGGTAGGGCGAATATTTAATTAGAAAAGAAAGAGATCACACATCAGAGCCTACATCCCCAGGTTGGTAAATGAACCAGCTGATACACAGTTATGAACACACCTCCAATTAATTTACTTGTAAGAAAAAAGATTTGCACTAGATTAGAGGTGGCAACCCATTGGCAAGACTAAGGTAAACTCAGTTTCCCCGGTAAGAGTCAACAGATTCAACAAGAAAGAAATAATCCAATTAAGTTATAAAATCTGCCCAAAGAGGAGGATTTCTCTTCTTTTACTCCCAGCAGTAAGACTGTCTCCAGTGGCCTTATTTTAATTTTTTAAAAATTTTCAAACCAGAAAATTTACCCTAAAGCTAATAATAGAACAAAAGTTCTATGGTAAAAAAACTACTTTTAGCGTGTGGTGGTGTGGCCGCAGAAATAGTTAATATCACTACCTGCTGATGTATTCCCAAACACATTCTTGACTTGCCCTTTTAATGAAGGGTAGATGGAGGGGGAAGTTGATCTGAAGTGATCTTCAAAGCTTTGCATTTTTTCTGTGCTTCAACAGATTTATTAAATGGCGAAAGTGCCCCATCCCCACCCTCTGCAGGCCTTACACACAAACAAGCTACACCCCTACTGTTAAAAGGGTTGTCTTCATTAGAGAAATTATCATTTAGATACTTTCTTTTTGGTGATTATTGTGAATACTATATTAGAAAATTCTTTTAACACTTCATCAAATATATGTTTATAGTTTACAAGAGGTAGTGTACAAGATGCATGTCTAATAATCAAGTCATTGATTTTATTTTCTACTGTAATCTCAGACCTTTAGTAACGTTCATTGAGTATAGTTTGCCTTAACTCTGTGATGGGATTTTTTTTTTTTCAGCACGGAGTTGAGGGAAGCAAAAAGTTAATCGCTATCAGGAGGTGACCCAGTGACTTGTGTATTATGAGAAGATACTTGGAACATGCACTATATATATTGAAAAACTTAGAACTCACCATTACTAGATAGCTTTCCACCTGTGAAAGACTTGGAGTTTGGAGCCATTTCTATTATTTATTAGATCAGATAAGAATTCCAAAAAACTAAAATATTATTCTTGAAGTTACCCCTGTAACAGACACATTGGTCCAAAAGCTATCCACAAACAAATATTGGAATTCTACAGTTAATACAGCTGAGATTGTCCCTCATGAGAATCATAGACAAAAACTCTTTTCAAATCACAGACTTAAGTAGTGTGCAAGATAAAAATGAAGTTGGAACAATCAAAGGAAGACTTCATAATTCACCCAGGGTTCATTCACTCGCTTTCTTTATCTTAATGATGTTTGACCATTAGTTATTTTCTCTTCCTCCACCCCCAACCCCCTCAGTTTCATCACAGGACACAAATTCTTGGTTATTTATTTTTCTAAGAAATGTCAAAAGGACATACTGACCTAGATGTCTACAGAGGGGCTGTGAATGGATTGGGTGCCTCTTGATAAGGCAAAGATAATTATAGACACTTAATGATTTGTTCAGGTTGTAAATGTCGGGGATGCACTTTGCTGACCTTGCTATTTTATTTTGGATTTGTGAATAATGAATAATTTGTTTTAGGGCATTCAAAGGGTTGAAATGTCATATCGGAGACTTTGACCTTGTCATTTGTAAGTGCCTGGTTAGATAGAATAATCACTGCTAAGGCCAATGGGCGCCTTTTTTTAAATTAAAAAGGGTTTTCAGAATATATTCTAACTTGAAGATATTTCCATAATTGTTTTGTGAAAATCCTTTTAAAGAACTGTTATTCTACTAAATACCAAAGATGAAATTAAAATGTGTATTCTTATGCAAAATGATCACCAGGGTAAATTTTGTCTTATGAATGTGACTTTTAATGATGTCTTCTGTCTTTTAAAAAGGCAGCCACAATGACATAGTCTAAATGCTAAGATATTCCATCTAACCATATATCGTGCATACCCACTGATTTCCAGGCTTTACTCCTGTTCTGTGCTCAAATCACTCCTGGTAAGGCTTTGGGATCTCCATGTGCAATGCAGTTCCCTACCTGCTGTGCTTCCATGCAGTTCCCTACCTGCTGTGCTTCCATGTGCAATGCAGTTCCTTACCTGCTGTGCTTCCATGTGCAATGCAGTTCCCTACCTTCTGTGCTGTCTCTCTGGCCCTTTATCCATATTTTTAATATTGTTGAACTAATACATTTCTTTTAAAAATTGGTTTTATTCATTCAGTTCACTTACAAAAAAGATTTTAAATATTTAATTCAAAAATCTAAAACTTTGAAGTAAAGATAAAAAGCGAGAGCTGTAGTTGGAGTTAGGTAACTGGAGCTATGATTGTAGCATAAAACTATTTTGAAGGTGCTTATAGCTCAGAAATGATTACAAAATTCATGGACATTAAGGCACTATGAGAAATGTGATAAAAGTTATATTTTCTCTTGTATTCAATTAAAAAAATACCCAAACACCAAAGTGCCAGATTATCAAATTTAAAATTTCAAAATTTTCTGGGGCTGGAGTGATAGCACAGCGGGTAGGGCGTTTGCCTTGCACGCAGCCAACCCGGGTTCAAATCCCAGCATCCCATATGGTCCCCTGAGCACCCCTGAGCACAGGGGTGATTCCTGAGTGCATGAGCCAGGAGTGACCCCTGTGCATCGCCGGGTGTGACCCAAAAAGGAAAAAAAAAATCAAAATTTTAATTTTGAAATAATTAAATAATTTAAATGAACTATTTTAATTATAAATTTTCAGATCCCACTAGTATTGTCCATCTGAGGCTGGCACCCCTCCGGAAGCTGCTCTGCATCTTTCACTGGTGGATTTTCTTTGGCTAATAGGAATGTACCCAGAAGAGTGTGGGAAGTGTATGCTAATTTCTTCTGGGAGAGCTCATGAATTAACTGAAAGAAAATGGATAGATTTTTTCAAAGGAACAGCTGTACAGAAAGGGGGTAGAATTGGATTTTTTAGTACTGAACTTGGATCTAGTATATATACCTACTGATTTTTATGTTTTTGCTTTGTTTGAAGAAAAGTTAGGGGCAACACATGGTGGGTTTTGGAGGCTGTTTATGATTTTGTGCCAGTATCACCTGAATATAATACAAGTGTCTTAAGTTTTATGCTCTATCTCCAGCCCCATGTCTTCATCATCATTATATCCTCTCCCTATTCTTTATTTCCTCCCTTCCTCCCTCCCTCCCTCCCTCCCCTCCTCCCTCCCTCCCTCCCTCCCTCTCTCTCTCTCGTCTCTCTCTTTCTTTCTTTCTTTCTTTCTTTCTTTCTTTCTTTCTTTCTTCTTTCTTTTTCTTTCTTTCTTTCTTTCTTTCTTTCTTTCTTTCTTTCTTTCTTTCTTTCTTTCTCTTTTCTTTCTTTCTTTCTTTCTTTTCTTTCTTTCTTCTTTCTTTCTTTCTTTCTTTTCTTTCTTTCTTTCTTTCTTTCTTTCTTTCTTTCTTTCTTTCTTTCTTTCTTTCTTCTCTCTCCCTTCCTCCCTTCCTTCCTCCCTTCCTCCCTCCCTCCCTCCCTCCCTCCCTCCCTCCCTTCCTTCCTTCCTTCCTTCCTTCCTGCTTCCTTCCTTCCTTCCTTCCTTCCTTCCTTCCTTCCTTCCTTCCTTCCTTCCTTTCTTTCTCTTTCTTTCTTTCTTTCTTTCTTTCTTTCTTTCTTTCTTTCTTTCTTTCTTTCTTTCTTTCTTTCTTTCTTTCTTTCTTTCTTTCTTTCTTTCTTTTTCTTTCTCTCTTTTCTTCTTCTTCTTCTTTCTTTATTTTTTTCTTTCTCTCTCTTTCTCTTCTTCCTGCTCTCCCTCCTCTTCTTCCTCCTCTTACCTCTCTTCTTTTTCTTCTTCTTTCTCTCCTTCCTCCTTCTCCTCCTCCTCCTCCTCTTCTTTCTCCTACTCCTCCATCTCCTCCTTCTCTTTTCTTCCTCCTCCTTCTCCTCCTTCTCTTCTCTTCCTCCTCCTTCTCCTCCTTCTCCTCCTCCTCCTCTTCCTCTTCTTTTCTTCTTCCTCTTCTTCCTCTTCCTCTCCTCCTCTCCCTCCTTTTCTTCCTCCTCTTATTTCTCTTTGTTTTCTTCTTCTTCTTCCTCTCCTTCCTCCTTCTCCTCCTCCATCTCCTCCTCCTCCTCTTCCTCTTCCTCCTCCTTCTTCTCGTCCTCCTCCTCCGTCTCCTCCTCCTCCTCCTCCTCCTCCTCCTCCTCCTCCTCCTCCTTCTTCTTCTTCTTCTTCTTCTTCTTCTTCTTCTTCTTCTTCTTCTTCTTCTTCTTCTTCTTCTTCTTCTTCTTCTTCTTCTTCTTCTCCTTCCTCTCCTCCTCTCCTTCTTTCTTCTTTCTTCTTCCTTTTCCTCTTCTCCCTCCTCCTCTTCTTCTTCCTCTCCCTTGTGCCCTGCTTCTCCCTCTTCACACTTGTCACCCTCTTTTACTTCTTCTATCTCTTCTACCTTTTCTCCATTTCCTGCCTCCTCCCTCTGATCCTCCTCCTCCTTCTCCCCCACCTTTCTAAAAGTCACATCTGAAACTTATTCAAAATTCTAATGTAACGGTTCTTTAATAAAAAAATTTAGATTGATAACATTGTATAATAACCTAGACCCCTGTCTCTTTGAAGACAATTCTGGAGAACAATATATACCCTAGACTCCTGTGTTAAGCCGGAATGAAGCTATTCTTCAGCTAACATCATGTATTTTCCTATACCTTTACCCTCTTTTATAACTCTATTTCCTTTCTAACAGAAATTTCTTGTGAGGGTCTGTTCTCAATAAATAATTTGTTTGGGAAAACACCTAAGAAAAGTCAAGCTAAATTAGAAAATATAATTTTCAATAAAACATTTCTTTCAAAATTGAGAAAATCATTTTCTTCAGATAGATGTTTCTTGAATCTTCCCTTAATGCAACCCAAGGGAATAACAGTCTTAATTCTCAAAGACTTTTTACCAAATACCTCTTATCTTGTTTCTAATTCTTTCTTATATTTGCTCTTTGAATTTATTTTTGTGTGTATCCCAGATAATATTTTCTGGCTTTGACCATAGGAAAGATGGATTAGTATTTGTCCAGGAGAAAAAGACATTACAAATAGAAAATAAAAATGAAAAAGAATTAGGGTAGACAATTTATTAGACATAGAGTGAAACAGACAGGGTTTGAACAGAAATTACATACAAGAAGCTCTCTAGACCTGTGTTTAATCTTAAGATTCCCTTCCATATGGCTCATAATTTTCAGCAAGTAAAATAATCTCTATGTATCTCATTTTCCTCATCATTAAACCAGGTGATAATAACACCTGCCTGCTTGGATTGCCATAAAAACTAAAATATAACATATTTAGAACCTCTCATGGAATTGCAGAGTGATAAAAAGGCTGATTAATAGATACCAGTTCAATTATTTTCTCAAATGCCACCTCCTCAAGTAAAAGAGTAAGGAACAATTGCAAAAGTGTTTACAATGTTTATGTAATAAAGTACAAACACACACACTGTATTTTAGAAGAAAGAAAAATAAATCTTTATAGATGTATGTGGAGGTGTGTATTTGAGGGGGGAGAGAGAGGGAGGGAGGGAGAGAGATTTGGCCTTGAACGAGTTCAAAATGGTTCATCACTCTATTTGTTAATGATTCCAAAAATATAGAAGCAACTAACCCAAAATGTAAGTGTTGTTTAAGCAAAATTTTCCATTTTGAGGAAGAGGGGAAATTATGGTGTCCTTAATAAACGGCACAAGAGAAACCTGTCTCACTCTTATGATCTCCTTCAATGCACATTCATGCTCTTATAATTTTGCTTCTTCCTAAATTAAAAATTAGAACAATTCCCTCATTATCAGCCATCTTTAATGAGATAGTAATGTTTATCAAGCGAAACTCTTGCTATCTAGTTCTTAGTGGAAAGATTGGGATGAAGGTATCTGAGTGGTTGGATATCAATGGGAAAGCCATTTTTGTCTGATTTTGAATTTCAGCCACAGCAGTGTTCCAGACAATTCCTGGGGTAAAAAAAAAACAGCACTTCATAATCTCTCCAATGACTTATCAAGAGCTTGGCAAAAGAATTATGAATTTAAACTCATACTGAAGAATGGCTCTTGAGACTTTTTTTTTTAAAAACGTGGAATCCATGATGATGTGCTTGGGAAAATATAATGATATTTTATTTATTTGGATATAGGTGATACCCGTTAGCTTATTACCAGCTTCGAAAACCAAAATTCCTCTATTAGAGATAAATTGCAACTTGAAGTTTCTTTGTTGCTTCGTATTTGGGATAGAAATTGTGTATTCCCATTTGTCTCAGAACGATGATTATAGCAGATTAGCCTCTTCTTCATTATGCACTCAATGTGTTTGATCATTTACAGGTTCCCAGTAGAAAGAATTCAGGGCTCATTTCAAGCCCTGCATAGAAAGTGGGAACATAGGTGCTGAAGGGAGTCTTCTTGGAAAGTAGAGCTTGAAGGGGAGGAAATGGGTTAGTCCCTGGATCCCACAGCCGTCAAAAGCTTTGTTAGAAGTAGACAAAGTTTTTTTTTATAAAGGCTGCTAGTCAAACTAATTAAGCTCTTCCAATTCCCTCACTATTTATCAAGGTATACTTACTTAGCTTAGTAGAATGTGAATGCCACCAAATCAGGCCGTAAGGATGCTCATTGCATCGGACAGATACTGCCGAGTGTAGAAACCCTGACTCACTCTGGGACTTCTATTAGGCGATGAAAGTCCTTATCGATGCATGTATCTGGTGCATCCAATGGAGCTCCTCAGTCAGAGAACATCAGTTAAATTCCCTGAGTAAGTCTGGTTTGGTCCGGTCTACTAAGATCTGAATGAAGTTCTGAACACACCTTTTAGGTTGAGTTTGCCTCTTGAATAAGCAGTAGAGAGTGACTAATCTGAGTACTACTTTGTCTGCCATCATGAAGACCTTTCAGTGGGAATTGAGGGGAAATGTTGCCATTATTCCACAGGGCTTCCTGCAGGGCAGCGTGAGAGCTTCCTGAACTTAGAGTACACTCTGAATTCACATGGATGCAAAGCAACTTTTTTTAGTGCTAACCAACTGGACAATACTACCCCAGTCCTCAGCTGTCTCACAGACCCCCAAACCCTCCTCTCTTCTGTCTATTGCTATTTGATGACCACATTTTGCCAGATTAGAATCATTCTTTCCTTCTCTATTTTTTTTTAGCTACAATTTGTTTCGATGTTGTTATCTTAGGTAAGTGAAGCCAAGTCAGCTTATACTTAAATATGTAAGAAAAGACATTTAACTTTTTATTTGTAAAAGAAGAACTTGATTCCAAGGTTATTTTCTGTCCTTACCCATCTGTGAAATCTTGACAACCCTAGATAAGAGATATTTAAAAAAAATTTAATCTAGCCTATTTTCTTTTTTTAGGACCCCATACACTGGAGTTTAATTATATTGAGACTAGAGTTTTCTGACTTACTTTGGTCTTTTTTTTTAATATCACCTTAAACTGGAGTTCTTCAAGGTAATCTTTTAAGTGCTTGAGTGCAAAGGTGCATTATTTGGTATTTGCATCTTATAAAACTATGTAAAGTAGAAAAATGAGAGCAGATAACTAAACTTTCCCATGCCTCATTTCCCCCATCTCCTAAATTGAATTAATAGAGTCTGTCATATTTCTTTCAGTCTGTGACCTTGGTGGGTTGAAAATTGAAGTGACCTGTAAAGAAGCTTTTGTATTCTGTATATTTACTTTACTGTTCACCTAGGCAGGTTTGGTTAAAGATATGATACCCGTAAAGCTTTCTTTAATATTTATTCAACTCTAAATGAACATTCAGACAGCTTCCCATTAGCAGGACTTTTCCAGAGAAACTGAAGTAGGGAATATTTGCCTTCAATACAAACTACTAGTTGTTAAAGGGTGAATTGATACAAGGAGCTGGATCAGCTCCTACGACCATTGGTGAATTGTAATGGCAATGTAATTTGAATGATATCAAAAAAGAAAGAAAGAAACCAAGCACACATACCAACAAACTCTTTTTATTTTACTTTTTTCTCTATTTATTATTTTTGGGTCACACCCAGCAATGCTCAGGGTTACCTCCTGGCTTTGCACTCAGGAATTACTCCTGGTGGTGCTCAGGGGACGATATGGGATGCTGGGAATCAAATCTGGGTTGGTCACGTGCTAGGCAAATGCCCTACCCGATGTGCTATTGCTCCAACCCCAAGAAACTCTTTTGAAAAGGCTGTTTCTTATAATGCTATCCCTTTAAAGGAGTTGTAGCAACAAAACACCCCTTTGTTCTGATACCTTCTTATCTCTGCAAATCTGAATATTGCGATCACTTTTATTTTACATCAAGAGTGAAGCCTCGTAGTGAGGCTTATGTAAAAACAGCCTCCCTCTCACAGTGTCTGGAGATCTGTGATTCAGCTTTTCCTAATTTTCTCTTGTTGACTCATGCAAGTTCTGCTCTGAAATAGTGTAACATATGTGTTAGAGGGAAAGTATGAGTAGACTGTGATAGACACATTTCCCAGGTGAGGACACTTGACTTTCCAGGTTTCAGAAATAGGCAAGCCATTCATTCCCATGTCTTCAATATGATGGTGTTAGATTCCTTTCTTTTTAGGTCTGGATTCATGCACTGAGGAATGTGAGGAGAGGCAGGAATGATCTAAGGAGAGTCATCTCTCTCGCTCACGATTTTCATGCAAATTTCTTTTTTAATTGAATCACAGTGAGATTCACAGGTACAGAGTCTTTCATGATTGGATTTCAGTCATATCATGTTCTGACACCCACTCCTTTCAACAGTATACATTTCCCACCAAGAGTGTTCTCCAGTTTCCCTACTCCCTTCCCCCAGATGTTACTGGTGCCCACTCGAGTAAATTGATCAACAATGGGACGACAGTGCTACAGTGCTACCTACTTTCAACACTCAGTTATTGTTCAGAGTGATCATTATCCAGAGTGATAATGACAACTATTATTGTCATGCTTCTCCTTTCTCTATCCTATTTTTTAAATGAGCATAGTTTTATTAGCTAGTATTAACCTAATAATTTAATAAATCATTAAATTTTAATTAATTTAATGTTAAATTAATATCCAATAACTATATATTAAATTAATAAATTAATAAATCTAGTAATCCTATCAATGGCCAGCATCCAGAGACTTAAAAACCAACTCCTGGAGAGAGTGACACAGAGTCTCTTGCCCATATGCCTGGCTGTCTTCCCCAGAGCCTCCTTAGAGGGGATGGGCTCCAGCTTCCCTCCCTGCCCCTAGCAGAACTCATGAGGCCAAAGACCATCAGAGCCTAGCCACAGCCATGCTCAAGGCCCCTCTCCACACGTACAGACGAGACTCACACATGAAGAAACCGGCATAGGAACCCAGGTGTGTGGGACCCAGGGCTGAGACCTCCAAGCCTGCTCGGATTGGGACTGGGCCTCTTCTGCCCAGATTTCCCATTTTCCAGTAGCTAGGCAGTCACACCCAAGGACTGCAATCCCATCAACAGCCAACATCGAGAGACTTAAAACCAAATTCCCAGAAGACATCTTATGGCCTACTTCTCCCTCTGGGAGATCCTGGCAAACTACTGGGAGTATCCTGCCCACATGGGAGAACCTGGCAAGGTCCCCATGGTGTATTAATATGCCCAAACCAGTAACAAGCTGGGTTTCATTCCTCTGACCCTGAAAGAGCCTCCAGTACGGCATTGTTGGAAGGACGAGTTAGAGAGAGGCTTCTAAAATCTCAGGGCTGGACGAATAGAGATGTTACTGAGACCGCTTGAGAAATTCGACAATCAACGGGATGATGATGATGATGATGATGATGATGATGAGTATAAACTAAGAAATTTTAAATCAACTTGTAGAGGTTTAAGTTTAGGTCATAGTTTAGGGAAAAGAATGTAGCGATAGAGTAGAAACTAAGAAATTTTAAATCAACTTATAGAGTTTTAAGTTTAGGTCATAGTTTAGGGAAATTAATGTCGTGATAGGAAAGCAATAAGTCTACCCAAATAATTAAATTCACACAGAGAAAGCAAAGGAAATTTGAGATTGGAAGTTGTTTATTCCACAACTACTCTTTTCACACTAGTATGTTTTAGTCAATGAGTAAAGTGAGTCCTATCAAATGAACATCCGGTCATTTTCCTTTTTACTTTTCTTTTTGGTTTTGGGACCACACCCGGCAATGCTCAGCACTTACTTTTGGCTCTGCACTCAGGGATCATTTCTGGCGGTGCTGACAGGATCATATGGGGTGTTAATAATTGAATCTAAATCAGTCAAGTCCATGGAATGTGTAATTATTAGAAATTAGTAAGGCATTGATTCCTATCACTGAGTGCTTTGTTTGTATCTGCAATCACTGGAATGCATCCAATAATTAAAAGTGAATGGGTGTCGGGGAGGGCGAAGAAAAAGCGCTCTTCCTTTCCTTTAATATTAAGTTCTTACTGCTCTGCCTTGTATACTCTGCAAGACTGTATTGCTGGTATAGAAGAAAGGGTAAAATATTTAATAATTTATTAAAGCTTTATCGTACCAAGAAATTTTTCTCTACTTCTTTGGTTTGCGTTTTTCTTGATTCTTCTGAGTAGCATGATAGTCCGTATGCTCTAAAGAAAGAGCATATGCTTCTATACATCTACGTGAAATAAAATAAACACCTTATGCACAGATCACAGTTCTTGTGGTGCACTTAGTAAAATTTCTTGAACAGTGTGAAAACTATTTATTTGGACTTCTTGGTTAATTTTTCAGTCTCTTTTATCTTATTTCTTGTACTATAACCTTAGCTTTCATAGCTCAACACTTAATATTTAATACCTGTGTTAAAGTCCACCATTTTCCAACATCTCCAAACTGAATTTCCTCCCAGCAGCCGCATTTCATCCTCTTCTAATATATTGCAGACAAGAAGCAACAGTTTCCAGCTTTGAAATGAGGCACACCATTGTAAGTAGTATCAGGTTTCATATAGATAGATACTTAAGCACTGGTTTATATTACATGTATAAGTTTTTGTTTACTCTTAACCACCACATTGATACAACTTAAAATAACATCTCTGATTTGAAACTATATTCTGGTCCATCCCCGGGGCATTGAAAGATTTCTCATTAAAATTTTCTGGCAAGAAGTCATAAAGATAGTACAGTGGGTTAGGTGCTTGCCTTATATGTGGCTGACACCGGGCTTAGATCCCTGGCAACACATTCCAGGAGTGATCCCTAAATACAGAGCCAGAAGTAAGCCCTGAGCACCTCAGGGTATGGCTTAAATGCCAATATATTTTTTTCTGCCATGAAATCTATACATTTATATATCTGTGCAGCCTATCTTATTTTGTCATTCTTTAGCTGAAATTTTACAAATTGTGTTAATCACACCTTACATAAACCAGCATTACTTTAAAAGGTCTGAGCAAAGTAAAATATTTAGAGACAAACTCTGGATGTCTTCATATAAATTGCTTAAGGAGCAAATCATAAGAAGCAAATCATAAGAAAGCAATCATCTGATTTGAACGTCATAGCTCACTCACCAAGTGACTGCTGTGATAAATAAGAATTGCCAAGATGCTAATGGTCTCAGTACACAGCTACATCTCGGAATTCTCCTTCCTTCTCATTCTTATGGAGTTGGCATTTCATTTTTATGAAACTATCACTTCTTCCACACCACTTTTAACACTCTGCTGGCTATGGCTTAATCTTGATATAATTATGTAGATTTATTTTTTAGCAAGTGGGATATTGGATCCATGAATGGAATACAGGGGTGATTACATTTTGTAATGAGTCTTTTATGAAAGGATCACAGACTGGGATGGAGGAGATGGCTTAGAGGGATGGAACTTTGAATGATGGACACCTTAGTTCATTATTTGGCACTGCACATTCTCCTATTACCAGGAGTTCCCCCTCCCAGCATAAAGAATCATAGCCCGAGCCCACTAAAATTTCCAAAGAAAGCTCTCCCCACCTAAACCTTTCTTGTAAATATCTGAATAGCTACGTTCTTTCATCTGCATCCAAATATACGTCTGTTTCAGCTGATTATAAGGTGAAGGACATAGAGCAAATAGACAGACTGAAGCATACACCTTGTATATGGAGACCTGGAGTTCAATCCCTTCCACAACAATATCAGCAGGTGTAATACTGAAAACCCTCAAGCATCACATCATTTGGGCACCAGCATTGTACAATTCAGTTCACAGAGCCTGGCTGAGTATCCCGGGGAATGGTCCTACACTCCCTTTAACACTGCTTGGGAGTTCCTTCTAAGAAAAGAGTTGATAATGCACTGTTTTGTAATGTGCACAGATACATTTTTTTCCTGGATGTATCTCCCTAATGATTTGGCATGTTGTTTGAGGGCGAAAATCAGGGGAGGCAAGTCCTCAGTAATTTCCAGAAGCATTGGAGGCATAGTAAGCCCTTCTCATATGATTCTCAAAAAGAATTTAGGGGATTAAAACCAAAAAAAAAATTAGGCTTTCAAATTAGATTTGCAATTGTCACCTAAATACACTTCCTGCTGGAAAACATTACATTTTCTTTTCTTTTTAAGGAAAACAATTAGTCATTAAGACTATCAAACCCCTAAGGGCAAGAAAAAATTATTTAAGCTTCCCCACATGTGGTGTGAAATAGGGTTTTCTAACTGGGGAGAGTAATCAAGCACATTGAATGTTCTAAATGTATTTTCTATTAAACAGGGACTGCTGTAAGGCCAACAGCCTCACACCCGCGTCTTTACACTCATTAATTAACTAGCTGCTGTGCAAAGTTCACTCTAAAGGAGGAAACTCAAGGTAATCCAGATAGCAATGATCTACTAGGAGGCTTTCCTCTCCTCTCCACGTGTGAAATGGTAGAAGCATCACAAGCCTAGTGTATCGTGAGATACACGAGATAGGATTGGGGATGTGTCCCTTTCATTATGCTGACTCCATTTGCCGTTTGTTTTAATCCAAAATTCAGGTTTCATTCCATTCGTTCAGTTCAATCCTTAAATTTGCCATGTTGTTTACTTTACTGAAGTAAAGTCATTCTTCGGCAGGTTGGAGCCCACTGTGTAATAGGAGTTTGCCTTTGTGTTCCTTCTTGGCAATATTTTGGTCTTGTTCTAGTTCTCCTCTCTTTTAAAATCATAGATCCATAATTGGATCAGCTGGTGAACATTAGCTCTTACAGAGACATACATGGGAAAAAATGATCTGTGTGTCAACTTTGATCTGAATAGAATCTTCAGCTTTGTCTTTGATAGCCAGAAGAACTGGAAACGAGGTCACTTAGAGACAGTCGCCACACGCCCTTGGCAGAACTGGGAGACTTGACCCAGGGATGGATCCTACTTCTGGGTGATCTCCTAAGTTAAAACATTTTATTTCTTTGTTCCACCTTATTGAAGATGAGTAGAGACTACAGTATTTCTTGATCCTCAGACTATCCCCTCAGCCCAAGTATTCTTGTCTATGCCTTTTCTAGTTACCTTTGTTTGTGAGTTTTATTAGTGTTCAAAGAGACTAGCAGGTGGGGGTGTGAGAAGCAGTGTAGAAGTGGGATGATCACGGGTTGAGTGTGACTCCACCTTGACCAGCCATTTCTAGAGCTCTATTATAAACTAATCTAAGTCCTTTATCCTGAAATTCTCTTTGACACTTTAAGATGATACCTCATGCTATCAGAGCATGCCTAGATACTGTATTTAGGAACTCATGCAGCTGCCAATTGCTGAGCTGCCTTTACCACCCTACAAATTTGCACTTATTATATCTATGAGCTTGAATGTGTTAGCTGGCCTAGAAATCATCCTGTTTCCTTCCCTTGCATCACAATTTCCAATACTGGAGCTGTTTAAAGTCTTACCCTTTAAGATAAAGAAAAATAAAGTCATAACAGAACATCTATATGCAATACCAGATGGGAAGCAGTTTCCAATATGGTGCTTTCTTCTTGTTCTTTGTCCTCACACTGGCATTGAACTCTTCTAGACATGGAGGTGTGAAGCATCATCATGTGCTCTCCACTGAGTCAAGTGTGAGCTGATTTTATATACAGTAACTCATTTTCAAAAGACTCTACAAAATGTTGCACTAGGTGTGTTTTTCATGCGTGATTCTACTTATCTTGAAAACCCAGAAAATATTTTTATATGCAAGATCTTCCTTAATTATGGGAAATCTTCTTTTCCAGATTTAGGCATTTACATGTTTTTAAAGCCTATCATTCACAACCCCCTCTAGAGATTAGGACATGCTACTTTTGAAAGATGAAGAGTAGTATGGACAGACGAACAGAATGTATCTGAGGAAAGAAAGAGTCAGAAAGCTTGAAAAACAATGGAGCCATAGTGGAGAGTATTTTATGCAGTGGATGCTAATTTTTTCTCACTTAATATTTTTCCAACCATGTATAGGAAATCTGAGATGAATGCCCTTACCGGGATAAAATATTTCATTGATTTGTTAATTCATAAGTTTAATCATTATTGCTCATTTAAACTATCCAAGAAAAATGTTCAAAATCATCTTAAGAATATAATGTGCACATAAATATCAGTAAAACTCCTGATCATATAGACATTTCTTATTCAAAAGTTTTTTTTAAAAGTTAATCAGAGAAATATTTCATTAGCAATGTTTCTTTAGTTGAGAGTGGTATTATGCTGTTTAATTAAAAATTAGTCAATGATTTCCAATGAAAAATAATATGTCAACTCCAAAATCAGATCCAAGGAACCTTCTGTGATCTCCTCCCTGGCTTTTCATCTGGCCTCACCTCCTGATCCCACTAGTTCCAGAACTCATCTCAAATATTTATATTTTACAGTGATTAATATATTTCTGTTACTGAAAAGGTTAAGTTCTATTTACCCCTCTTCAGTTTTCCGTATTCTTCTCTGTACCTAAAATTATTTCTGTACTCTTGTTCATTTATAAAATGTTTATCTATCCTTCAAAGCAATGTGAATGTTATTTCCACTTTGAATCTACTGGAGCTAGAGATTCTTCCATGCCCCTGTTAAGTGAGAGGTCTCATTTTAGTCTCATTTAGTCTGCGAAATGCACAGATTTTAATATTTTTAAGTATGTCTGCCCTTTAAATTCAATTCCTGAATCATAGAGGGTGACTTTTAATCTGTTATCTATCTGGTGTCCTATATTATTCCAGTCATGTCATACTTATTTTCATGATTGTAGTTGTTATCTTTGTTGTTGTCTAAATAAATGGATGTATCATACTGAGCAATTGAGACTTTCTAACAAGAGAATTTGGGGGTGTTGGAGTAATAAATAGTACAGCCAGTAGGGCACTTGCCTCGCATGCAGCCAACCCAAGTTGAATCCCTCACATCTGTTAGGTGTCCTGAACACCTAGAGGAGTTATTCCTGAATGTAGAATCAGGACTAACCCCTAAGCATCACAGGGTGTGCACAGCCCCCCCAAAAGAGAATTTTGTAGAGTATAAGATTAATGTTTTTATTACCAATAGCTTATGGACCCACGGTATAGTTATAAAGTTTATAAACTTGATCATGTAGCAAATACCATATATTTCAACTTAGAAAGGAAAGTCAGAGCTTGAAAATATTTTCTCTGTCACAACAAACTGTTATCACTTGTATCACTTGTCATCCCATTGCTCATGGATTTGCTTGAGCGGGTGCCAGTAACGTTTCCATTCACCCCTGTCACGTGCTAGTGTAGCCCAATGACATCTGCCTGCTCCAGGAACACGAAGAGCCTCAAACTGTTCATTCCAGGTCTTGACAAAGAAGTCTGACCATCTTGTAGGTGGGTGGCCAGGTGTTCTCTTGACGTCCCATGAAATCCAGTCGGTAACAGCTCTAGTTCTGCGGTCAAAAATCAGATGGGCTGGACACGTATTGCAATTTGGAGACGACCGCTGGACTAGAACAAACTGTTATAGTTAAATTTAATACTGAAAGTTTTATCATCCTAGGAAAGTAAGCTGTAGATACTTAAATCTTAATTTTAATAATTATACTCTGTTATTTTTTTCTTCCAATGGAACTGACAAGGCGGCAATATTTTTGTCCACTTCCCTATTGTTTGCCATTGCTATGACAGAGGTAGAATGTATCTGCTTTGTGTAGTGCTTATCAGTTTGCTCTGATACTCCCTAGGAGGATGGGGTGAGGGATAGGGTTGCAGACTCTACACACTTTCAGCTGTGTTTTGTGCACATAAACTTACCAGAGTTTGCATTCCTTCGTCATGACACTCACATAGTGCTGCTTAAAGTTCAATGGGAGCCATATTTCTGTCTGGAATGTTTGAATATGTTTTTGTTGCAGTGCTGATCGGCGACAGCATACTTTAGTGGCGAGAATGTATGCACAGTCTTGAGTAAAGGAGGCCCAGAGAGTACACACTTCACCGCAGTGCTGGGACTCCCAAACAACAGTTTCCAGGATCATGCAGGGTACACATAGGCATCCGAAGAAACTGAACGTATGGTGCTATGAGGCAGGAGTGGCATTGTCCAGTCCTACTAAAAGGTTTTATTGTTTTTGTTTTTGTATTTTTTGGCTTTTTGGGTCACACCCGACGATGCACAGGGTCACTCCTGGCTCTGCACTCAGGAATTACTCCTGGCGGTGCTCAGGGGACCATATGGGATGCTGAGAACCGAACTCAGGTTGGCCACGTGCAAGGCAAACGCCCTACCCGCTGTGCTATTGCTCCAGCCCCAAGGTTTTATTGCTTTTTATTTTGTTTGAGGGCCCCACCTGGTGGTCCTCAGGGCTCAGTCTTACTCCTGACAGAGCTCAAGAGACCATATGTAGATCAAATCAGGGTTTGCCTGCGTGCACGTGTAAAGCAAGCCCCATAACCCACATACTTTCTCTCTGACCCAGAAAAAGACATATTTATAACAACTATCCTAAGGTGTGTTAAATAACATATAGCTCCTTCCTTGGAATTGTTCATCTATCTTAAAGTGTAATTCATAATGAAAATTTTGGCAGGAATGTTTATTTTAAATAAAGATAATATATGCTGCAATCAAAGTTTTCTTTTCCAGCCCCTCCCCCTCATCATTGGTCCCATATTGTTCCCTCATTAAAAAATTATTGCTTCTTTGGGAAAATGCTCATTTTCTCTATGATCCACAATTAATTTGCTTCGAAAAACCTTTGATAAAAACACTCTAGCTGTTTGCAATAATTACACACAGAAAACCGTTGCGAAGGTCATTCTCCAACATCTGGAAATGGAAACAGAGATTCTTGTTAATTAGGACAACTTAGAGGAGAAGAAAAATCTACTTTGTAAGCAGGTATTCAATAGTCACATGGGATTCAGGGAGGGGAAGAGAGGAAAAGCAGGGCGGAGCGTAAGAGCATAAAGCAGAAGGGGAGACAAGATGCTCAAGCTGAATGGCTTATCGAAAGGGCATTCAATAGCACAGCAGTGGGAAACTGGGGGATACTTTTAACAAGGCTGCCCTTCCCTAACGATCCTCTCTGTCTAGAGAGATAAGCTGTGTCTCTAGTATTAAGGATGCATATCCAGGAGGATTTGGGTCTGCTGCAGACTGTCCATCTGATTGTTGGAACATCGCTCAACTCTTTTTCAGAAGATTCAAGGTAACATTCACCTCAGTCCTCCTTGCTCAGGTGGTGCTTTTATACCAGGCCCAAGGCAAGCCCAGATTCCCAGTCACTAATATAGGGATTTGTCACTCCTAGGATGCATGGTGCCTCTAACCAAGCAGCCGTTGTTTAGTGATTGATCAGAGAAGCAAAACATTATGCAGCAATGAAAAATAGATCTTGAACCACTGTTTGTGCTCTTATCCCTTTGTTCTACATTAGTGGCAAACCTCTGGGATTCATTTAGCTGTAATCATTTGTTACCGTGGGGCAACTGTCTTTCAGACAAAGATGATGGAGTCATCTTAGAAACAGTGCAAATGAGGAGAAATAATTTTCCACTATACCCTCCGAGGACTGCTTTTGATAAACTGGTGCCTGCTCAGATATGCTTCCCAGAATGTAGATGATATTCATCAATAACAAATGAGAAATTTGACTTATTTTATTTCCTTCCCCAGGAAGTTAATTGGTTATCTTCAGGATTTCCTAAAGAGATTTCATTCAGGAGATCTGAAGAAAGGCATAAATACTTGAGGTTTTGAAGTAGGTTTTTTGGTAAAAATATCCTAAAATACTTTACCACATTTCATTTTGTTTTGCTTTACTTACTTTGGAGTGGGATGGAAATCCTGCTTAAATGTCACACATTGTACTGAAAATAATATTTTAACTGCATTCTCCTAATTTTCTCCGGTAAATTGCTTGCAAATATAACACGAATATTTCCCCTCAGCTTATTCAACTCTCTCTAAACTCAATGATGGTACATTCTTTCAGATCTCAATGTAAGTAATTTCCATCTTACCCTTGGAATGACGATCAATATTTTGTGATTTCTTCCACATAATTTAATCCATTAGATTTATTGGCATTGCCAATGCCAAACATCAAACCTTTCATGAAAATGAAGATTAATATTTGTCCAAGTAACCTCAAATCAACAAATGTCTGAAGCACTTGTGTTGCCTGCATTGAACATTGATTTCTTTCTCCTGAAAACCAATTCAGCACATTGGAGAACACTTACCTGAATCACATTTCTTTCCACATGAGTAGGAGGAAAGTGCTTTGAAATAGACATCAAGAACCAGATTCTCTTTGGGTCTCGGTCCTGTCTTTGCCTCACTGTACAAACCCAGGTTAAAAGAACACTTTACGTTACTTCTGCACATTACATTTTTCTCACAAGATAAGCTATTGCATAGAGAAGACATTATTGTATCTTAATTTGATCCGAAGCCTATTTTCTATCTATAATTTAAGTTTGCATTTGAATGAATTTTGCAAATATATTCAGTGGTTTACATGATCACTCCCTACATGGAACGAATTTCTGTGACCTCAAATTGTTTCATTCTCCCTTTTTCAAAATGCTTCATCCTTCTCACCAGGCATTATAAATATTTCTTTTTTCAAATAACTAGAATTTCTTTCTCTTTATAATTTCATAGCAAAAAGAATGATGCAGAATGCAAGCATTACTGTCTGTCTTTGTTTACTTACTATAAGTAGTTTGGAGACTCATCCCCATCATTGCATATCTCAGTTCTATTAAATCTTTCTGGCTGGCTTATTTTCTTTGCATGGACATACCACAAGCTACCGAGAGTATCGAGCCCGCGCGGCAGAGCCTGGAAAGCTACCCATGTGTATTGGATATGCTAAAAACAGTAACAATAAGTCTCTCATTGAGAGACATTACTGGTGCCTGCTCTAACAAATCAATGAGCAACGGGATGACAGTGACAGTGACAGTGACAGGATATACCACAATATTTTACCCATTCATCCGCTGTTGAAAATTTGACTTATATTCAACTTTTCTTTGCTATAATGAAAAACAATATGAATATTTTAAAACATTCAAACTTTTTATTATTTATTGTAATCATTTTGTCATCATTTTGAGGTGCTCGGGACTTACTCTAATTCTGTGCACAAGGAATCCTCTGATAGGTGCAGGGGACCATATGCAGTTCCAGGGATCAAACCTGGGTCAGCTGCAAGCAAGACAAGAACTTTATTTGTTGTATCATTTCTCCAATCCCTATAAGTTTTTATATCTCTTGGAGTAACTATATTGGTGTAGAATTTCTGGGTCACATGATAGTCAAATGTAGGACTTCATGATAAGCAACTGCACTATATTCCAAGTTTGCTACATTGGCTTTTATTCACACTAACAACGTATGAAATGCTCAGTTGTTCTCTAGTCATGCCCACACTTGATTATGTAAGTCCTTAATTTTAGATCTCTGATGGGTATATATACTCATTGTAATCTTTAAAATGTCACTTTGCATTTCCACATTTCGCTTTTCCATTGTGAAGGAGGATATCCTCCTTTGTGTCTATGTATAGTATAAATTAACATAAATACACTTATTTGCCACTTTAGCTGAACTCAAGGGCCCAGGATTATTCCTTTAAGTGTTCAGTGACCACTGGGGTTCTACCAAGAGGGTCTAGGGAGGCCAGGAGGTGAAAAGCTTCAAAGTCAGAATTTTGGGCATACTGGAATAGACTCTATCACTTAAACTATCTTATTTACTGCCCCCATAATATTTTTATTATATTTCTGTTTTAAGTATTTGTCCATTAAATATCAGTTGCTATGTTGCTATTAAGTTTTAACTATTTTTACAAATTCTGGAGATGAGTTGTTTGCTGGATATATATTCAGAATTCATTTTCTCCCTATTTTCCCACTAACTTTCTCATTTTCCTGGTAGCATTTTTTGAAGAACAAAACTTTTCTGAGGCT
Source organism: Sorex araneus (assembly GCF_027595985.1). Classification (NCBI taxonomy): domain Eukaryota; kingdom Metazoa; phylum Chordata; class Mammalia; order Eulipotyphla; family Soricidae; genus Sorex; species Sorex araneus. Next base: position 18,116,780 of record NC_073309.1, read on the forward strand.
CCAGAAATTTAACTCAGGACCTTACATATGCAAAGCGTACAGTGTACTACATTCCTGGCCCTAGAATTAAATGCTCTAATTTTGCTAAGTTCAAAAAGTTATTTCTTTAAAACTCAATGATTTATTTATTTAATTTTTACGTTTTCCTTACTTCAGATCACTAAAGCAGTCTCCTTACTTTTTTTGCCCCCCCTTAGGAATCTTTAGTTTTCACACTAATGAATATTTTTAAGATCCACTTGGAGATGTTTTCCATGCAGAAACTTGTGATTGAGGCTCACTTTTTTACATATTAATACCCAAATCTTACACCACTGTGGAAATTATTAACCTCTCCTGATGAATTGCCTTTTACCTTTGTTGATCAATTTAATAAATAACTAAATCAGGATCTGTTTATATTCAGTTATATATAATAAAATCTATTTCATAATACACTTTATTATTATTATTATTATTATTAATCCAGCAGTGCTCAGGACATAATCCTGGCTCTGTGCTCGAGGATCATTCCTGGAGGGGCTTGGAGGATTGATCATATGGGATGCGGGGGGTTGAACCTGGGTTGGCCTTATGCAAGGCAAACTTCCTACCCACTGTACTATGGCTTTAACCTTTATCTTTTCTTATTTTGACTCATTAGATATATCAGGATTTCTTCCATTCTTCCACTAGTGACCCCTTTTTGAGAAATTTTCTTTAATTTTTAATTTTATTTTGATGTAGACAAAAGTCACAACTATTGATACAATTCTACAGTTGAAATTTATTAGATAACAAAGCTCCAATATTAAAAGAAAAAAAGTTTACAAAATCAGTAATAAATGATGTTATTGATAAATAGGCCTGGGGCTATAGCATAGCGGGTAGGGCATTTGCCTTGCATGTGGTTGACCGGGGTTTGATTCCTCCGTCCCTCTCAGAGAGCTTATCAAGCTAACGAGAGTATCTCACAGGCAAGATACCCATGGCATTTTCAATATGCCAAAAACAGTAACAACAAGTCTCACAATGGAGATATTACTGTTGCCTGCTCGAGTAAATTGGTGAGCAACGGGATGACAGTGATAGAGTGATACAGTGATTATTATAAATATTATATTTAAGATTAATAAATGATACTTATATCATTTATTATTAACATTGATAATAAATGGAAGTAATTGATAACTGATAATAATAAAATAATATTGATAATAATTGCCAATAATTGATGATTGATAATATCAATAATACACTTGCCTGTTGTACTTTAAGATAATTAGAGCTGGTTTTGGGAATAGAGTCTACTCTATAAAAAAAGTCTACTGTTTTTTAAGTATTTAGTAATTTTTCTTTGGAATGTTTTAAAATTTCCAATGTACAAACCTTGTGTGTTGGTCTTGAATTTTTCCTGTAATATTTTATGATTATTTATATTTGTAAATTGTAATTACACCTAATGATATTTGAATTTGCATTTGTTCACTGGTAGTATAGTAAAATAGAGTGGCTATGTGTACTTATTTCTTTTTTGCTGAGAAAAGATTATAAGAATGTAAATGTTTGTGGAACTGGAGAGATGATATAGATGCTAGGGCACTTGCTTTGTGCGGGGCCAATCCCGGTTCAATCCCTGGTACTACACATGGTTCTGTGAGCTCTGCCAGGAGTGATCCCTGATTGATGAGCCAGGATTAAGCCCAAAAGCCCAGAGTAACTTCGAGTGTAGCCCCTGAAACCAAACCAAACCAAAAAAAAAAGAATATAAATATTTATATGTTTTAAGATTATGAAACATCCACCATCAATATGTCATATATATATATATATATCACTGTATCACTGTCATCCCATTGCTCATCAGTTTGCTCGAGCGGGCACCAGTAATGTCTCCATTGTGAGACTTGTTGTTACTGTTTTTGGCATATCGAATACGTCATGGGGAACTTGCCACGCAGATGGGATACTCTCGTAGCTTGCCAGGCTCTCCGGGATAGAGGAATTGAACCCAGTTAGGCAGTGTGCAAGGCAAATGCCCTACCCACTGTGCTATCACTCCAGCCCTAAAAAATCTTTCTTCAGACATCATTAGTAAACAAACTCATAAGTGTTAGTAGAGGTTTTCGATTCTTGGGACTTCTTGCATAGTTGAACATGTCCCTTGTGAATAAAAGTAATATTTGTACTTGATTCTGAGTCTTTATGCTTTTTCTATTTCTTGTACTTGCTGTGGTGCAGTGTCTATAAAAGTGATAAAAAGGATTGACCCCCTGTGTTTTTGATCATAGGAGGGAAAAATATCAAAGCTTCTACAATTAAAATGAAGTTAGTTAGCTGTCATGTTTTTTTGTTTTTATGGTTAGCCTTACTCAGGATCAAAAATTTCTCTTTCAGTCCATCTCTGAATTGTGTCAAATGCCTCTTTTTGACTCGATCAAAATAATCATTTTTTAGCATATGAATGTGATGAATTGCATTGATTTTGAATATTAACCAGCTTATTCTTAGGATAAAACTCACTTGTGCAGGGTTTATCTTTTTTATATACTACTGGGTTTGATTTGTTCATATTTTGTTAAAATTTTTTATTTTGTATTATTAAGAGCTATTCGTCCAAAGTTTCCTTGAAATGACTTTGTGTAATCTTCACATCAGAGTGATACTGGGAGGTATAAGGGATTGAGGAATATTTCTTCTATTTTCTGGAAGACATAGTATAGAATCAGCCCTTTTATTCCTTTTATATGTAGCAGAATTTGCCAGGTAAGACATTTGAGCCACGTGTTTTATTTGTGGGAAAATTGAGAATAGATATATAATTCAAATGGATGTAAGACTAGGGTCTTTTTTTTTGAGAGGGATCTTTGTCAACTTGTGTCTTTTAAAGAATCTTCCATTTCGTTAAAATTGTTTAATATATTGGCATGACCTTATTCTTTCAACTCCCTTGCTTTCCATATGGAGTTAATGTTCATGTTTTTGCTTTTATTCCTCAAATGGCAATTTATGCATTTCTGTTTTTATTGACTTTATTACTTGTATCAATTGTCATCCTGTTGATGTTTGATTTGCTAGAGTGGGCGCCAGTAATGTCTCCATTCATCCCTATCGAATGCTAGTGTAGTCCAATGGCATCTGCTCACTCCAGAAACACAAAGAGCCTCAAGCCGTTCATTCAGGGTTTTGATGAAGAAGTCTGACCATATCATAAGTGGGCAGCCACACGGTCTTTTGATGTCCCGTGGAATCCAGTTGGTAACAGCTGTAGTCCAGTGGTCATCTCTAAATCAATTACGTGTCCAGCCCATCTGATTTTCGACACCTTGGCAAACAAGACAGCGTCCCTGATTCTTGATCGTAGACGGAAGTCGGAACTCCGGATTCCTTCTCTCACTTGAGTGAAACGTGATAATCCAAGCATAGCATTTTCGATTCCTCTTTGGCATACCTTAATAGCGTTTTCATCTTGTTTGCGTAGGGCCCAAGTCTCTGAGGCATGTGTTAGTGCAGGGAGAATGGTGGAGTCAAAAAGATGTGCCCTGGAGCTGGAATTTCTTTGTCCTCTTAACCCCTTCTTTGGCGCTCTTGAAGGTGTTCCACACTGCTCTCTTCTTCCTGCGAAGTTCTGGCAACAAGTTGTCCTCATGTTGAGTTCTCAACCCAGGTACACATAGCTGCTGCATTAGGAGATGTTTGTTCCATTGAGAGCAAATGGAATTTCAGGGATAGTTTGTTTTTTATGAGCATTGTCTTTGTGAGATTCAGCTGCAGTGCGACCTTTCCATACTTGCGGTCGAAGTCGGCCAGCATTTGTGCCACTTGGCTAATGTTTGGTGATATTAGAATGATGTTATCAGTGAAATGGAGCTGGTGTAGTTGCCAACCATCTATCTTCACTCCCATTCCTTCCCATTCTAGTCATCACATGATGTTCTCAAGGGTGGCACTGAGAATGTCATATGAGGACTGGAATGGGGAGGAATGGCAGTGAAGATAGACGGTAATAACAATGGGCCTCATTGACTTTATATGGTTTATAATTTAGCCTATCTGGTGAATTTTCTTAGTGCAGAGCATATATTTTTCTTTGGGGAATTGGTAAATTTATTTTGTTTTGTTTAGTATGCATTAGGTTTGTTTGATAATTGGCCCAGGTTTGTGATCCTTATTTATTTTCTACTTTTTTCCTTGCAATTCTGAGGACTTGAATATATATATATATATATATATATATATATATATATATATATATATAATGGTTGATCATGTAAATAATTTATAATTTTTTTTTGGTGGGGCATAGATGAGGAAGGAAATTAGGTCATACCCGGTAGTACTCAGGGGTTACTCCTGATGGTGCTCAGAGACCATATGGGATGCCACAGATTAAACCTGGTTAGGCACATACAAGTTCTCTACCTACTGTTTTATCTCCAACCCTTCTTCCTCCTTCTTCTCCTCCTCTTGCTCTTCTTATTTTTTTTTTTTTTTTGCTTTTTGGGTCACACCCAGCGATGCTCAGGGGTTACTCCTGGCTTTGCACTCAGGAATTACTCCTGGCGGTGCTTGGAGGACCATATGGGATTGCAGGGATCGAACCCGGGTCGGCAGCGTGAAAGGCAAACGCCCTACCTGCTGTGCTATCGCTCTGGCCCCTCTTCTTATTTTTTGTCTAAATTATTCTTTGAAAGATTGACTTGAAAGAGACTTGAAGTGTGGCAATTCTTTCAAAGCTCAAGGCTCAAATAGCCACAGATAAAATGCTTGGCAGAACAATATTTTAATGGAAAGTAATACTTCTCTTAGGCAGAGTTTCTCCCTCTCCCCCCTTATACAATCTCCTTTACAACTTGAAATAGATAACGCCTTGTAGAGAGACATTGAGTGGAAGTTTTTTGTTGTGCTGTTGTAGATCTGGGTGGAAAAAAATCCAATGGCAATTCACATAATGTCTGGAGAGCACATAATGGCTGTGCAGGTGAGCAGTGAGTGGGAGATCAATACAATATCCTGTCACTGCAACAACCAGGATACAGGGAAAATTAGTTTTCTTCTCCACATGGATTTCAAGTTCAGTTTTCTGAAGGATATGTTATTTAAATCCTAGTGTAATAACTTACATTGTATATACAGTCTAAAGGGGCAAGACATACCAAGAAAATGAACAGTTTCCAAATTTAACAAATGACTGGTTGTGAATGGGCTGTAGTTCTAAAGATGAAAATGTCAAAAAAAAAGCCTGTTATACTCAATTACTGAAATAATATGCCATTTTTCATAATTAAAAAAGGCTATTTTATATTTTTTCCCAGCAAGTTTAAGAAACTCATAGAAATAGAAGTAAAAGTTTGTGGGCATATATTTTCTTATGCACGTGATTGTATAGATGGACAAATTTCCTTACTTTTTTGTGATAAGATTATTTTAAATCTGTGGAAGCTTATTCATTTTTCCTACAGATTGTTAAATAAAGGAGAAAAAGTATTGACATCAGACTAATTTTCTTGGGAGAACAATTATTATAACATTAAAAACTATATTGGAGTTGTTTTAAATTCCCCATTCAGTCACTTTAATATTTCAGAAGTCACTGATGGACAGCAAAGGTGATACAAATATAATTCTGAATTTCCCTTGACTTCCTTGGTGGAATGTTTATGCAAACATGGAAAGTTATTAGGATAAAATAAAATTACAGAATGAAAGAAAAGAGTTTCCTATAGACTGGAGAGATAGTACAGTGGGTAGGGTGCTTATCTTACACACAATAGACCCATGTCTGGTACTATATGGTCCCCTGAGCCTGCCAGGAGTTATCCCTGAGCACAGAGCTATTAGTAAACCAAAGTACTACTGGGTGTAGCACACACACACAAAGTGGGTGGGGGAAACAGTTCCAATACAGAGATCAGCAGAACTAGGTTTTCGATAATTATAAAAAATGTATCCTAGTACAATGCAGTAGTACTTACACAATTCCTCTGAAGTATTCACAAGAAAAAAATCAAGTGTGATTAAGATATTTTATTAGAAAACTGATCCAGTCTATTTAAAACTAAGTGCAAGAAAAAACAACATAAAGAGACCAAGAAGAGAACATGGGAGTTTGGATGATGATCCCTATTCTAGCTTGGTCTCACCTCAGCTCTAGCATTGCTGGGGGTGCCTCTGGAAGCTTCTCGTAGCACTTGGGACAGCCTTGGTGTTCCCTGGCACTGCAGGGCCAGAGCATCACTGTAGTGTCAGAGTAGCAGTATGTTCTTGGGCCCTAGTGATGGATCACTGCCCAGGTTAACCTGATAGCTACAAAAATCCCCATGGAGCCTTTATATACTGCTTGGGAGAAACCCATGCCCTCTCCCCAAACATAAAAGACTGCTAGTTAAACTGTGTGGGCTTTAACCTGCCCCCCTAGACTAGGGGAATATTTTGGGAAATGAAAACAATTGAATATAAATAGAATATTCAAATAATTTTAATTGCATATGAAATTTGTCTGATGGAGTCGTAGGCGATTTTTGTTTTTTGCTTGTTTGCTTGCTTCTTTGTAGTGCTGGGATCAAACCCAGGGACTCAGATGTACAGGCGGGTGCTCTACCACAAGCCACAGTCCCAGCTAAGTTCATCATAGTGTTCATTCTCTCAGGATGCTAGTCTAAGACAACTGCCTATATGTAGAGTATTTCTTTTGAGTGTGACATTTCAAATATAGTAGAGACTGCACAAGGGGAATGATGATTTTTTTTTTCTATTTGGGTCACACCCGGCGATGCACAAGGTTTACTCCTGGCTTAGCATTCAGGAATTACTCCCGGCGTTGCTGGGAATTGAACCCGGGTTGGCCGTGTGCAAGGCAAATGCCCTACTGCTGTGCTATCACTCCAGCCCATTGTAAGATGATAACCTGAATTTTATGGGGTGTGAGGAGGGGTGCCCCATGGTTCTTGGGTGCTACTCTGGACTCTGAAATGAATCAGGGCTTATTCCTAGCAGTACTGGGGGACCATATGTGGTGTAAGGGAAGGCTCCTGGGTTTGACTGCATGCAGCCCAAGCATATTAATCTGAATTAATCTAATCTTAGTCTTTGTACTAGCTCTCCATCCCAATGCCTTTGATTTTAATGAAATAAATACTAAGATAGTTTAATATGATGGGTCAGAATGTCTGTTATTCAATGGTGAGTAGATCTTGGTATGTATACACCGTTGAATATATGTGGGTGTATGTATTCATGTGTATATGTGGGGGAAGGGACTGGTATCAGGGCTAAAGTAATGAGGCAGCAAACTAGAACCAGTGCAATGAAGCTTTTTGTGAGAATCTATCAACTTCTATATAAATGTGAGATTTTTTCAAATGAAAAGCAGGGTAGTGAAACAGAAAGTATATTTTTGCAATATTTTTGGCATAAAAATGTCCTTGTCCAAGAGTGCCTAAGAACTTTACATGAAAAGAGAACTTTGCAAAATTGAAAACTAAGCCAGATATGTGTTTGGAATTATTAGCTGGAATTTATAGAAGAATTTTTTTTAAAGTTCATTTTGCAATTGATGGTAACTTCTGGGAATTACAAAGGACAAAAGAAAACCTTGCCTAAGCTACAGTAGGTTTGTTCTCTCTCTGTCTCTCTCTCTGTCTCTCTCTCTGTCTCTGTCTCTGTCTCTGTCTCTGTCTCTCTCTGTCTCTCTCTCTCTCTCTCTCTCTCTCTCTCTCTCTCTCTCTCTCCCTCCCTCTGTTCCCCTCCCTTACAATCATACTGTTCTCTGGTGAAAGTCAGAAGTTTAATTGTAGAACTGAAACAAAGTGGAAACTACTAGAATATTACAGTGACTAATTAACCCAGAACTTGGGGTAGTAATAGTAGTTTTAAATATGTGAGATGAAAATCAGTAAAAAATATAATACAGGGAAATTGACGGTTTCTATTTAATTGAATTCCAGGATTTTAAAGGAAAGGAATGTTTGACAACAAAGAAGTGGTATTTTAATCTTCATGTCCTTTAATACCATGGTATAACTGGTGGCCAACTGGATAAATCAATTTAAAAACACCCCTTGGATAAAGAGGTAGCACTTTACAGTTACAAAAACAAGGGGCTGAAGAGAAATGGAACAAGGAGACAATCCTTAACTAATAGAATTTTAGATTATTTTAAAAATGATATCTCCTCACTTACTTTAAGACTGGGATTTTTATAAAGTCATTTTTGTTTTTGTTTGGGGGCCACACCTGCTGGTACTCAAGGGTACCTTCTGGCTCAGTGCTCGGGGTGATTCAGGAACCATGTGCTGTGAATCAAACCTGAGCCTTCTGCATGCAAAGCACATGCTCTGCCTACTGACCTATTTCTCTGGTGCCATAAAATCTTTTCCTAGAAAAGTTATCTACTAAAATTATAAATGGTCCTTAGGCTGTATTTAATTTTTATTTTTTTTTGGTTCTTGGGTCACACCCGGCGATGCACAGGGGTTAATCCTGGCTCTTAATTCAGGAATTACCCCTGGCGTTGCTCAGGGGACCAAATGGGGTGCTGGGATTAGAACCCGGGTCGGCCGCGTGCAAGGCAAACGCCCTACCCGCTGTGCTATCGCTCCAGCCCCCTTTAAATTTTTTTTAATGTAAGACTACTGCTATTTATTCAGCCATTGATTGAGCTGATTGAATTTCAGTTCATGAGCTCCACACTATTATCATTATTTTTTAAATGAGTAACCGTGAGATACAGTTCCAGAGGTTTCATGTTTAAGATTTATCTGTACAATGATTGAACACCCATCTCTCCACCAGTACACACTTTCCACCACCAGTGTCCCCAGTATATTGCCCTCCCCCATCCTAGTTCTTACCCTGACTCCATGGCAGGCAATTTCCCCAGTACTCTCTCTCTACTTTTGGGCATTATGTTTTGCTTGAATTTTTCGCACCATGATTCAAGCCTGCCTGCCAGGGACAGATGCTAGATCATTTATTGTCCCTTGCTCATTTTGAATGTCATGGGTGCTGCGGCTTTGTGCTTCTAGAATCCTACATTGTAGATGATTGGGCTCCAGAGACATCTCTGTAGTGCACTAATCCATTTTGGGATTCACTTTCACGTCTCTGGACCAGGGCTGTTGGTGTGCTAAGATGGTGCCTGGAGGCATATTGTGAGCATGACAGTTAGGCCAACGAGCAGGTGAGGATCCGGGAAGGGACAGTCCGGAACCTCTGCTGCCATGTGGCATGGAGATTTAGTCCTGGGACCCGCATACCTGGGCTTTGCTTGTAGAAGCTCTTAGTCACCGGTATTCCATCTGGACTAGGCGGGGAGATTGCACCTGCTCCATCTCAGGTACCCCAGTGAAATTGGCTTGGCATGAGGCCAAGATATCTCTGGCTCTATGGTGTCTTTTGGGACTCACTGCTGTGTCTCTGACTTTTGATCTCTTTTAAGATTTATTTATGGGTCTCTGAAGCAAAGCCAGTAATAGTTTACAGGGTGGCCCTAGAGTTGGTTTGTGAGGGTGACTGTTAGTGCTTCCATATGAATTGGGAAGTGGGGAGAGATAGCCCACCCCAACTTCGTGAATGCCTGGAGATTTCAATCACAAAATCCGTATACTGGAATTTTCAGCAGATTATGTCTTGGTGAGGTCTGCCCTGGTAAGGTGGAGTCAGCTGAATGTACAGTGATGTTTTGGATTATGAAAGCAAGCAGTGACTGGGGACTCTGATTGGACAGACACAGGCCAGCCTTCCCCCCTCCAATTTACCCCAGTCTGTTCAGCAAAGATTAACTATGGCTTTTGATCTCTTTCGAGATTTATCTATGGGTCTCTAAAATAAGGCCAATAAATGAGCTTGTATAGCTGAGCCAGAGGTGGCTTGTGGGCATGACTCCCACATACCTAACTTTTGGCTGTTCAATTTCTTGGTAAACTTGGCCCCAAGTTGTTAGGGTTCAGCCAAAAGCACATTGGCAATTTTGAGGTGTGAGGAAGCCTGAAGGCACCATCAGGCTGCTGATGCACTCATCCTGCAGGTAATGGTTGAGCTGTTGGTGGCACCATACCCACTAGGTTGTATTTTAAATGGGCCAAAGATTTGGAGGGAACCCCCTTAACTATAGTTAATGACACAAACATTATCAGCATCACCTAATGATGGAATATGCAGATGTTTATTAACACAAAGTGGATGAATTTGATGAAGAAAACTTCTCTGCAAATTGAGACTCAGGGGGAAAAAGGAAAAAACCCAAGGCAGAACCAAAAGTATCTGTGTGGTAGGACACAAGATGACTTGGCTTATATCTTGGCTGGAATATGTATATTGCAGTGGGCATGCAGAATTTTTGCAGTTGCTGTACCCATTTATTATAGTCCAGTAGTGGGAAGTCTTAGGGAATTAGGGAATGTAGATGACCAAAGAAGCCTTGGGGAGAGGCAAATGGGAAGCATTTTTGTGGAATTTCTTCAATATGAACAAATAGCTAGTAGATGCGAACTTAGGACTGCATTATATTTTTAAAAATTCCCTTTTCAAAATATAAAATATTATGTCCTTTAAAGAGGTTAGACAATGCGAATTAGATTGCTTAGAGATGGGAACAAAGTGAATAAGAAGCAAAAATATCAAAGTGGACTGTATACATTAAAAATGATATTGGGAAGAGCATGCTTTGGACAAAGCAAGGCAAAGAAAATAGTCCTTTCAAGGCAATTTCTATGCAAAAAGAACTCAACTGTGTTTTCTTGGCCTGATGTCGACAGATAGGAATAGGAGCACTTTGACCCATTCTTCCTTGTCTCGAATTTCCTTTTTACTAATCCCCTTTCGCATCATAATTTTGCTTCCTAAAAATAGGCCATCTAATAGAGAACATTATTGGATATTATCAAACTTATAAGAGCCATAATTTTCAGTACCACATATTCATTTCTTCTAAGGGTTCTCTTTCTTTTGTTTGTTTTTATTTTTGTGCCACTCCTGGCAGTGTTCAAGGCTTATTCCTGGCACTGCACATAAGAATCCCTCCTGGAGGGGCTCTGGGGACCATATGGGAAACCAGGAATCATACCTGGGTTGGCCTTAGAGAAAGCAAATGCCCAACTGTAAAAAATAAAAATGCACGCGCACGCGGAAGGGGGTGATGTGTGTTTTTCACGGGCTCTTGGGGCAACTCTCTCTCTCTCTCTCTCTCTCTCTCTTGCCATTTGCGTTTGGTGGTCTTGAGCCACTGTGTATGGACCAGATCGGGATGGCTCCTCCTTGTGCTCTGCTTCTGTGTGTGCCACTGTGTTCTCTTCTGTCTGTCTCTCTATCTCTGACTCTAACTCCGTAGTCTCTCCTCTGGTCTCTTCTGACCTCTCTCTGTCTCTGTCATCTCTCCTCTGGTCTCTTCCAATCTCTCTTCTTCCGATCTCTCTTTCTAGAGCCCTTCTGCTTCTCTCTCTGGAGCCCCACTTGCTCTCACTTCTGACTCCGACTCTCACTCGCTTTGTGCTCTTTCATTCCCCTGCTTCTGGCTCCGATGACTCCCTGATTCTCTTTTGCTTTGTGCTCTGCTTCTGTGCCTTCTCTCTTGCTTCTGTTTCTTCTTCTCATACTTCTCTTACAGTCTTAGCTTATATAGCAATCACATAGGAGTCAATCAGGTTCCACGTTACAAAGCATAATATTAACTGTCTTCCTGTGTCAATACAGAAAGGACATTGCTTTAAGGTAAACTAAGTTCCCTGCAGCAAGGCTAAAAAAAGAAATCCAATGTTATCCTATACCCAACCCACTGTATTATCACTCCAGCCCCTCTTCTTAGAGCTTTCTTTTTAAAGCATTTTTTTTATTTTAATGAATCGTCCTGAGATCCATTTACAGACTTATAGACTTTCATGATTGCATTTCAATCAAACAATGTTCAAGTACCCATCCCTCTACCAGTGCCCATTCTCCACCATCAATGCTCCCAGTATCCCTCCCCCCATCCCCACCCCTTTCCACCTCCTGCCTCTTACTCTATCTGTCCTTTTGGGTGTTGTGGTTTGCAATACAGGTAACAAGCAGCCATCGTGTTTGGTCCATAGTCTACTTTCACTATGTATCTACTATCCTGAGTGACCCCTCCAACCATCATTTATTGAGAGCTTTTTATGGGAGAAACACTAAGTCCATTCATTCCTGAGAGCTTGCTGGGATAATGATTCTGAGTGATGAATGCTTCAAATTTGTCTCTGGAAGACAGAAAACTCACAGTTTTTACTCTTTGCAGGGAGAATTCTAGGTGACTACCTACTAACTAGATGCACTTTCCCCAATGTTCTCTTTGAGAAGTTAGTATTCCATTTTGCATTGAAAGAAGTTTGACTAAAGTGACTAAAGAACTTGTTCAATGCAACATTATTTATTTGGAAGAATTGTGCCTTAACTATATATTTTTTGGGGGGAGAGGCACACCCAGTCATGTATAGGGGTTTCTCCTGGCTCTGCACTCAGGAATTACTCCTGGCAGTGCTGGGGGACCATATGGAATGCTGGGAATCGAACCAGGGTTGGCCGAGTGCAGAGCAAATGCCCTGTCCATAATGCCTTTATTCCAGCCCTTACTATGTCATATTTGGCCCCAAAGTTCACCTTGTTTATATAGCTCCCCAAGTTGAGAACCTGAACAAGGATCCAGATTCTCAAGGAAACTTGAAGAAGGCTATTGTCCCGAAGTCTTTTCATCAGCACCAATAATGGCAGATGAAAAGGGTTTGTAGACCAGTCTGATTGTCATTATTGGAATGTATTCATATACAATCTGAATCCTAACTCTCATGATGACTCTTTAGGCTACCAAGTCTCTACCCTGGACCTGAAAAGGAGCCAATGCTATTTACTCTTTTATTCGTTTTTTTTTTTTTTGTACTGATGTTGACTGATGTCATTCAATATGGAACTACTGTCAGTTGAGCTATAATCCGATCAGACTGAAAGATGAGGACTTCAGAGCTTGCCCATCACACTCTTCTTCTCATCCCCTCCCCCTTCTCAGTTTCTGCCATTTTCAAACATTCATATCTCCTGAGTCCATCATCTTCGATTACCGTCAGTAATGTGTTTGTGTCTTAGAACAATGATCATTTTACCTTTTCCCTGATTTTGATTATCCTGACTGCCACAGCAGACTCTCAGTACAAATAACAAAAGAATGGCATAGAAAAGAACTTATTTAATGAAATGAAACATTTTCTAACACCTGTTTTGCTGTTATGAAATTATGAAACATGCAGTGTCCCAATTATTTAAGTAATCTAATTAATTAAAATGACTTTCCCTCAGATGCCTGCTTCCTTGATTTGTAAAAACACTGAATAATTTTTTTTTTCTGCCCTTCCTTTCCCCCTGCGCTTTTTTGTTCTTGTTTCTGTGATGAATGAGGGTCACACACACTTGGTTGGTTACACAGTTGGATGTGTGTAATCAAGAACAGCACACTGAGAGTGTTGTTAGGAACCCCAAATAACAAAGCCACTGGGATTGCACTCAGGCAGGTGGGGTACCACTGTGGTTTGAACTTGAGGGTTCGCTGGCCTCATGCTTGCATGGCGGAACTCTAGTGCTTATCTTGAGTGCTGCTTTAACTCTAGTGCTGCTCGTCAAATTGTTTGCCCTAAAATAATAATCAGGACCAGGGAGATGGATCAGGTTTGGGAGGACCAGATTGGATTCCTTGCACCATATACTGAGAAGCTTTGAGCTCTGCAGTGCACAAGGAGTCACTCCTGAGTCTTGCCTGCTGTGGTTCACAATAAAACACAACAAAACAAAAAGGCAAAAAACAGAATGGAATTTCGCTTCACATTGGAATTGAACGCCCCTTGCTACTATCTACTTCCAAGCACATCCCAATACATCCTTCAGAATATTTTGTCTTTCATTCTTTGAATCAGGCTAACAAAAGGTCACGTCTAACCATATAAAGAGTTTATTTCTTCTTTACTGAAATCACAACTTCTTTTAGATTGTGCTGGAAATTGCCTTCTTGCAATTTGCAGCCACAGAGCCTAATTTAGAATTAGGAGCATCAGGACAAATAAACCTAATCTCTCTCTCTCTCTTTGTTTTTATCAGATAACAACCTTGAGATACCACCTTGTTTGAAAGAATTGAAAAGCTTTACTATATTTCTACAAACAATTGTCTTGGAAATCAATCAAACCTCATATTTTATCAAGTTGGTTTAGTCATTTCAGTTTATATGTCCTTCATCCTTATTGATCATTTTCCCCACTCTGCATTCTTCTAGTCCCCTCTCCTCTTCTCCCCTCATTTCCATTTCCTAGTCTCTTGCTTTCTTCCTTTCTTATCATTTTAATTTCAACCCTAATATAGGAATATAAACCCCTTAAAATTATTTATTGAATTTGGTTATAATTTCTGTTTTATGTATCGATTGTCTACTTAAAAAAATGCATAGATGTATACTTTTGTTTTATTATCACAGGGCCTGCCCCAGCTTAATGACATGTGCTTGAATTGTTTATTATTCTAATTCCTCTATGAGACAGGGCAAACGTATGAGGTTCTAATAAAATAGTTGGATTAAAGATCCAGAGTGAGATAAAATGGTACCTTTTCCATGCCCTAGTTGTTCTCCCAGGTATGACCTAAAGGCCTTGTTAAAAATCCTTCTGTGGGGCTGGAGAGATAGAACAGTGGGTAGGGTATCTGTCTTGTATGCTGCTGACCCAGGTTCGATTCTCAGCATACCCTATGGTCACCTGAGCACCACCAGGAGTAATTCCTGAGTGCAGAGCCAGGAATAACCCCTGAGAATTGCCGGGTGTGACCCCAAAAGAAAGAAAACAAATCTTTTTGTTGTGCCTATTACCCACAATTCCTAATTCTGTAGATTAGAAACACAAAATTTCCATTTCCAGCAAGTTTTCACTGGGCATTGATCCATTGATAAGAGACAGCAAAATATCAGTTCTGAGTAAATAGTTGCTTTCTTAGGCCAGAGAGATAGTACTGTGGGTTGAGGGCGTGTCTTGCAAAATACAGACCCGGGTTTGATCTCTCACACTACATGTGGTCTCCTAAGCCCTGCCAGGAGTGATCTCTGAGCTCAGAGCCAGGTATGACCCCCAAACAAAAAAAAAGATGCTTTTTAAACGGAGAGTCTAAATCTAGTAAGATTTAAAAGCAGTTGCCTATGTTTCAAAAATACAAAGTCATAAACAAGAGATGAAATACGAGACCAGAAGTCACTGATGGTCCCAGAAGAGCTCAAAGTGGAGATAGGGCAAGGTGGGACCTAAAGGTCTTGCTTATTCAAATTTACTCACACTGGAGAATGTTTAATTAGAAAGACCCTCTTTTATTTATCCCCCACCCCGCCCCTCACAATGAATTTAAGTCAGTTAACAAATGTGCAAGAGAGCCAGGCATAAGAAACTGAAATTAACTGAAGAAACCCATGATAGAAACAACAACAACAACAGAAAACCAACCACAGAAATGTGAGCAAGTGAAAACACCTGCCCTCATGGACCCTGACCTTGTGTGCCCAGAAGGGTCACCCAGAGTTATATGCCCAGTGTGTGCAAGGACACCTCCCCTGGTTTGCTCTTACCCGTAAGTACACAGAGGACACTTGCGGTGACCTCCCTGTGGAGTTGGCAGCTGTGGCCTTTGCTGGGAAGAAAGTATTCCTGAGCTTCTCTGCATCTTGGTGGCAGAGGCAAGTGAGAGCTCACACAGAGTGTGTTAGCCTCACATTTATAACTCCCATGGAAAAACCATCATAGGCTGTTCTGTTCTGTTCTGTGACAGAACCTATTATTGTTGTGTCTCTTTCTCAGTGCCCGTGGCAGTGAGGGTTTGCTGAACCACTTCTCTTGCTTAACATTCTAGGAGGTGCTGAAAAATGAGAGAAGAAAAGTTTGACGACCACTTGCAGAGCACTTTTAAGAAGGGTGACATTGCAATTTAGTCCCCTGTGTCTGACTTCCAGAAAGATTGGAAAACCCTTTGGTGTCCATTTTCCCTAGGCCCTTCCATGTGGGAAGTCATTACCAAGGGTTCTCAATTCTGAAGGAATTGGTGATACTACTCAGAGAGACAGAAGATGTGGGGAGATCGTGATCTCGAGAGCCATGCAAAATCCAGTGTTCCAAGTTGGTCTTAAACACCTCTCCAGCACCTTCTAAACATTTCACTTCTTTCCTTCAACCCTGATGAAACTTGGAAATGGAAAAGAAGGGACATAGAGGAATTCTCCCTCCCAAATCAATATGCCTTATTTCATTTCAATGATTCCCGAGACAGGAGCAACTATTGCAAGCCTATCTTGTATCTTCATGAATCCTTGCGACTTTCTTGCTCATGTTCACATATATCAGAGCTCATGTGTCTGCTCACAATGACATTTCTTTCCTTATTGTCAGTCTGGCTTCATATGTCAAGTAGCAGCATCTCTTGGATACAAACAAGGGCTCGATTGGCAGGTACGTTTGATCTTGCAGTGATGCCATTTTACAGAAAAGGTGCTGGACAAAATTTCAGGCCATGAAAGGCCATCCTTTGTTCTGCAAGTTTCTGGGACACGTGCTATCTAAATATGATTCTCCCTTGTGGAATTTTTTTTGTAGCTCTTTTGCATATAAGTTTGAATATTAATCACTTTTTCTCTCAGTTTACCTTGCAAAACAGAGACATAAACACACCAAAGTCACTGGAGGATTCATTGGTATCTTAGGTAAAAAGGAATGTACTAGCATATTTTAAGATGCCTTAAATGGACTTGTTATGTTTCGTTCTGAGTTAGAATAATTATGAAAACAAATGAATTGTTAAGTTCTGAGCTAAGTAAAGCCATGTAAAAATCACTAACACTACCAAAGCAACATAAAGAGAGAGAGAGAAAGAGAGAGAGAGAGAGACTATAGTTAGCTCTAGGATTCATGTTTAATCCATTTCTTCTAAGGAAGCTGCATCAAGAGCCTGCTATAAAATCTTCAACAGACTTCTGGCTTTCTTGTAACAATGAGTGTGCTTTGCAGAAATTCTTCTAAACACTTTGGATAGGATTCACTGAGTTCTGAGAAAACTGTTTTGCTCCTATCTAGTAAGAATCTGTTATGCAACGATTGCATATATTCCAGCAAAGGCTTGAACTTCTCTGGTATGTCCTTTTGAAATTAATGAGCTTCTAAAGAAAGAAAGCACCTTTTTTTTGTCACCAGCAAAGATTGCACTGCCTGCCGCGTTTTTTGTTGTCAGATGAAATGTTCTGTATCTCAACTATTGTCCCCCACAGCAAGTGTTGAACATGAACTTCTCTGAAGAGCTGTGATCGTTTCCGTGGATTAGAAGATGGCAAAGTATAGTGTTGACAATGAATCAACCCTAAATATTGACAATAATGAGTCAATCCCCTGGGAACTTTAAACACAATGATCTTAAGACTCTGGAAAATACTAGGGCAATATATGCATTTAAATTTTGCAATTACACGTTTTGGTCAGTGCCAAAGCTTAAACCCAGTTCCCATGCATGAGGGTTATGTGCTTTACCTCCCCCTGCCCCCCACCCCACATAGACCCTGAGTCTCACATTCCTGGTTCTTTCAATTCGATTGAAAAACAACAGCAAACCTTTGTTAAGAATCTTATTCTCACCACTTGTAGTACTTCCCAGCTATCTGCTAACCATGACTGAAGTTGAATTTATTAGAATTCAGGAGCCTGTTTTCAACTCCAAAGTTAAATAACTGAGAAGTGAAATCAGAGAGGCTCTGAGCTTACTGCTATCTCTGCACACCCAGCATGTATTTAACTGGTGACTATTAGTGTTTTCAGGCAAAGGGTGGAAAGCCTGTGATACAGGGTTTAGTTCACAACTTTCTTTTGTTGAGAATGGGTGGAGGGCCCAGGGTGATAGGACAGTTGGTAGGGCATTTGTCTTGCAAACCAACAGCTGACCCAGGTTCAATCCCCAGCATCCTGTATAGTCCCCCAGCACTGCCAGGAATCATTCCTGAGTCAAGAGCCAGGAGTGACTCCTGAGTATCCCTGGGTGTGATCACAAAAGCCAAAATAAAGACACCCATAAAAAGAATGGGTGGAACATGAGAGGAGTGTGTGTTTTAGCAGCAGCTCTCCAACATCAACTGGGTCCATCACTATTCAGTTCAGTTCTGACAGTAACCTTTGCATTCATCCCACGTTCAGGGGCCCCATGCAGGAGATTGCTCCCATTTCCAGCTTCAAGTTGCAGGGTCCCCAAACACTGCATTCTTGCTTAGCTAGCATAACTGCAAATTCAGCGATTCCTGCAACTCCATAACACACCCTCTGAATTTGGTCATTTTTGACAGTGACTTACAGAACTCAGGAAACTGCTAGGCTTATAAGTTGTCATAAAAGATGCAGATGAATGGTTGGGAGATAGTATAGTATTTGTGCATGTTCAACTCTGGGTTTGATTCCCAGCACTCATTGGTACCCATGACATCAATGGGTGCAACTCTAGAGGGCTCTGAGCAATGCCACGTGTGGCTCTGGAGGCCCCCAGCACTATTGGGGTTCAGAGTGCAGGATATAACCTGCATCACAACCTAAGCTATTGCACTAACCAAGTTCCCAGGTTAACCAAAAATCAATAGTGGAGAGCCCTGACCTCCAGAGTACTTTTGGGGAATATTCCTCATCCCCTTCACCCCAGGAAAATAGAAATGAATGAGTAACTAGAGGAAGAGACACAGCAAGGGGTTATTACTGGTAGTGTGCTGAGAGCAGAACTTTATATCCTTGTGGGTGACAGGATGTGTCCCTAACTTTGTCTCTCAAAAATCTGTTTGATTACTGAACTGGAAGGTCCTTAGTCTTCTGTTTCAGAGATTTTATTAAGAGTTCATTCCCTATTTATTTTGATTCAGTCTTTGCCCCCATGTTTAAATTCAGTCTTCAAGATCTCACCCTAAAAGTTCCAACTTTCTAGTCACTTGCTTGGATTTTTCCATAACTAGCTTTCAGCTCAAAGCTCTTGACAGGCCAGAAGGGTGAAGGCATTTCATTGCATTGAGAGTAACAAAGATCCTCTATCACTCAGGAAATACCTAGTATTTTTGTGCCAGAATCAATACACAAATATTTGCAAGTGGTGTGATTTTATTATATCTCATTGAATGATGAAATGTTGTAGTAGTTTCTTTTCTTCTTTATTCTAAAGGCTATTTTTGTGGGGGAATCTTTTGGGGGGACACTTCCTGCATTGCTTTTTTATCCCTAGATTTGATTCTAGTGATTCTAGAGATCAAATCTAGCGTTCCTGCATGCAAAAAGTTCATTGTAGCCCTTTGAGCCATCCTCTCAATCCTCTGAAGACCATTTATAAAAATAAACACTTATATATGTTTATTTATCCCATATAAATGTTACTTTTTAATCTTCATTAATGTTTAATGTTTGCTTATTTTTGATGTTTGTTATTAAAATATTAAATGATTATTGATGTTTATTTATCCTATATAAAATACAAAATAAGTTCTTACGATATACAAGATCACGCTATAATTTACCTATTTATGGATTCCCTTAGAAGTTCAGGGTTTTCCTTCTTTGTGACCTTAGCCATCCATAACTATGGTAAAAGCCCTGTCAGTACCATCATCAGTCATTATTCTATAAATGAGGAGACAACTTAAAAAAGTTAAGTGGCTTTTCTAAAATTTTACAACTGTAGACTCTATGGGAATTTAGATTCTGAAGCTGCAAAGCCCATAATCTCTCTAATAACCATGCTATCCTGCTGACTTCCAACGCAATAAATTTTGAGAATTTATTCAAATTTACAGCTTCTGGTAGATCAGCTGAAAGGAGAACCATTAACAAGTATTAGAATGATTGAATCACACTCAAGCAGAACTGAGTGTGATTTGTGTGCAAAAGTCCACTGACATAAAATAAATGAAACAGGACATTTTCACTTAAGCTATTTCTTTTGATAAATAAAACTCTAGTTAAAACAAGCCTAACATCACATTTCAAATCATATGCTTATTCGATGTATATGTTAAATAATTAAAGTGATTATCTACCAAATTATCTTATTTAAACATTTCTAAAGTATTGGTTGAAGGGAAGTAAAAATGCAAACAGGAATTGTTTGCATGGGGAAAACACTGTATTTTGGCAAAACTACATCATTTGGAGACAATTCTTATCATAATGTATTATTTTCCTGTTATTTAAATTCAGACTTTAAAAAAGCCATATTGGCATTCCATTAACCTGTCAATTAATATCATAATTAACTCATTACCTTAATGGTATTATAATTATCAGTTAACTCTGATTGTATTTTAATTTTTCTAAAGCCAAAGCATAATGGTCTTATCTATGCTCCCCACATGTAATTTTCTTTCTATGTCCTTTCCCCTGCAGGTATTAAGTAGGACACAGACAAACTCTATGAGGAGTTATCTAATCCCTACCACACCTATGATAGCTATTTTCCTAGAGCAAATGTATTTCTAATTAAAAAAAAAAAGGAGTGTAAGGGAATTTGAAAAAAAAAGGAGCCTTGAAGGAGTTTCTCTATCTGATTATCTCTCTTTTCTGACCTGGGATAGAATGCCACATTTTCCCTTAGGACTTGTCTGCTTCCCAGGTAATCAGTACTTTAATGAGCAGCATCCCTGTATGATGGGTTAATGAGTTTCTGTCACCTAGCTGGATGCCTCTTACCTCCTTTTGGATGTCTAAGCATGTGCATTTGAAAGATTTAGTACTCCAGCACAGGTTTCTGGACAGCAGAAAAATGTAATGTTGAACTAGGTTCTGCACAAATTAGTAGAAAGAGAAACTTTGCATCAATATTTTGGGATAACATCACTCAGCAAATGAGTATTTTTGCTGTCTTGTAAAAAAACATTGGGGAAGAGAAGGAAGGGAAGACAGTGTAGTGGTTGGTGCTCATGCCTCCATGTGTTGGGTCCCAGTGTGATCCTCAGACAACTGCTGGATATGACCTAAGCCCCCCTAAGCATAGTTGGCAATGCCCTCATGGTCCCCAGAAGCACAGGGTTCAATGCCTTCATGCCGTGGCATTCAATTGTTTGTTTGAGAATTGCTGAGAGTGGACTTAGGCCACCTAATCCCTTCTTGGAAGCCATCCTCGACCCCACAGAAATATTGGAAGCATACTCTTTATTGAAACTGGAGTGATAGCATAGCAGGTAGGGCATTTCCCTTGCATGAGGCTGACCTGAGTTTGATTCCTTCATTCCTCTCGGGGAGCCCAGCAAGCTACCGAGAGTATCCCACCCTCATGGCAGAGCCTGGCAATCTACCTGTGGCATATTCAGTATGCCAAAAACAGTAAGAACAAGTCTCACAATGGAGATGTTACTGGTGCCCGCTTGAGCAAATCGATGAACAAAGGGAAGACAGTGCTACAGTGCTACTCTTTATTTGATATGTTTTAATGCTAGGTGTTTAAATTATGTTTGTTATAATAAGTTAGGGATGATTAGTAACTGACAGAAATAAGGCTTAAAAGATGATGCAATTTTTCACAAAAATCAGCAGTTTGTTGATTATAATATCTAAACAAAAATATCAGGTTTTTAGACTTGTGTATGTCAATAATAGTTTCACAAAGTTAATCCAGTACTAACTTCAAAGTTCACATTTAAGTTTTCATTCAAAAATTACCTTTTCCCCATGTCACACATACCCATATCCCCACAACATACATACTCCAAAGACATCATTTAAAAACCATAAATAATCACTGAGGAACCATTTTTCTCTTATTTAAGAGAAGAGTAGTGTTACTGGAAACATAGATTTATTATTTGACTATTAATTTACAAGTACATAGTTGGTCTGAGAATCTCTGGCCTATAACGAATTGCTACACAACTTTTTTTCTGTGTTTCACAGAAATTTCTACAATGTTGAGTCATCAGCAGTAAGTTTACAATCTCTTTCACTCTGCCTTGATGAAACTCTTGGTTGTAAAAGAAGTTATTAGTCATTCAAGTCAGTTTATTGCTAATGAGTGCATCCCACTTTAAATTTGGCTACTGCAAAAGAATCTTTTGTTGAAAATTTGAGGTTCTCTGGACCTTGTTAAGTTGTGTTTCTGTTTATTTTTGTTCAACTTTATTCTCGGTTGTGATCCTGGTGGAGAGTACTGTTTTAAAATGCAACCATCCATATTTTCTTCTGAAACCTCGCTCTTTACTTCATTCCAGAAAAAAACTTAAAATACAAATAGCGTATTTTTAACCACTCTGAGCTGCACAAACTAACAATGTCTCTGTTGGGCAGGCCTGGAGACTCCTTCTGGGATTTAAGCGGTGACATTCTTACTAATACCAGTGTCCATGACCCCAGGCATCAGCAGTAGTGACACATTGATGGGTCCCAGCTGCAGTGGTGTTTTCAAAATGCAGCAGAGGCATAACTTCTGTGTTTGGCATTGACAGCGACAAAAAAAAAAGTTCCATTGCAAGTAACTAGAACACAAATTAAAAGAAGTTTAGCTAAAAGGGAGAGTCTGTGGACAGATATAGAAAAAGACAGAACTGAGATTCAATACTTAGGTACACTTGACTTTAAAGCTCATACCATCTATACAATAAAGGAACTTCAGCAGAATCATTATATTCCTTTGTCTCCTCGTTTGCTCAGCTCTGCATTGTCAAATGCATTGGGCACCCTGAGAAGGACTAAAAACGATTAATCTATGTGTATTTTTCATGTAAGATCTTTAACATTGTAACTGGCATCTTTGATATTAGAAGAATTTGTATCATAGCCTTGGAATAAACTAGAGAAAGGTTAGAGTCTCCCAGTGTGGAAAAGACCAGAGAATACCAATCTTTGAATACAACTCAGTTGTTATTATTTACTCCAACTATGTAACTTTTCTAAATTGGTTTGTTCTACTAAAATAGGGGTTTAATCCTTTGGGTGTCCCCTGCATGGCACATCTTAAATGTATTACCTTTCTGCTTCATCAGTCGTATCCTGGGTCCTCTTAAGTGAGTGAACATTTCCGGTGACTCAAACAAGATCTCTCAGTGTCAGAACAATTATGGTCTACACTTAACAGCAGTTAAGTGTAGGTGTTTTAATGAGGTGAACTGTTTCTCCCATGCATTAAGTGCCAAATGGAATGGCTGTTGGCTAACCTCAAGTTAATGAAGTAGTTCCACATTATCACCTATGTGCTAATAAATTAGGCATTCCAGGAAAAAAGCAGAAAGACTACAAAAGGAATATAGAATGGCATTAATAAATTGAATGAATGCCTTCACTGGAATTTAGTCTTGCATAAAGCAAAAGGCTAGAATACTCAATAGTTTGTAAAAATAAGTTTACCATGAGAACATATACTTTAGAAAGTGCTTATGGAAGCTTATTGTCTGCAAACCACATGTTGACAGGATTTTTTTTTTTAATTTTCTATTACAGGATCATTTTGAGAAAAAAAATCAAGGTATTGATAAGTAATTAAGTCAACACAGAGCAAATTTTAGCAGTTACCCTTGAATGAAAGCATGGGCTGCTGTGCTAACTCTTCTAAGAATGATTACATTCAATATTTATCAACAGCCTCTGGGCATGTCCATGAGCTAACAAATATTTCCTTGAAAATACACTTCAGACTCATGAAGTTTAAGTGATGTCAGAGAAGCAATATAGGTACTTCATAAAAGACTATAATCCCATCTTGTTAAATTACATCTTCTTTTTCAGGGGCGGGGGGGTAAGTACTCAAATGAAACAATCTTTGAGCTCTGTCCTCTTCCATATTAAGCAATATGAGATCAAATATATAAACTCTCCAGAATATGTGTATGAGTGTGCATGCATCATAAAAGTTTCGAAAATTTATCAAATCTAAGTTTAATCTCCCAAACCAGTACTACCAATTCTTTGTAGTTTTTCATAACCCCATTTTCCTAACCAAAACACTTCCTCAAAACACCCAAGCACCATAATGCACAATCTCCTGTCTGTCGTATAGACTATGGTTTAGAATTGTTCTTAAAATTTTTGAGAGAGTAAAATTGTTAAGTGCCAACAATCAGAGGGGAATTGACTTAGTTTGAAAACATTTTCTTGCCCAAATTCTGTATGATAGGCATGTGTGAAATATAGTCACTTCACCCAAATCTGAAGGAACAATACAGTTCCAGGGATTTTTATGAGGTTCATCTCCATGGCAGCTAGAACCCTATGCCTGATCCTACATCTGTTTCCTCTCCTATATTATGTCTCATAAATATCCCCTTAATGTACTAAGTGCCAGTGTCCATATTATAGATCAACTCTAGAACAACTCAATATACAATTTCTTCTTTGCCATCTCACAAAATTTTGAGTTACTTGCATTTCTATCGCTGTAGTATATGGCATTTTCCCACTTGTTCCTGATTTCCTATGTGCTTATTTAATTTTTTTCTGATGGCCCAGTGAGTTATAAAGTATTCTCATGTGCCAAAAGAAACTTAGAAGATCTCAAGAGTTTGTGATCTGAGAGAGTTAAATATGAAATAATATCATTCTGTGCACAAAGATTTTACTCATTATGATAACAGTTGGTTTTCCAGCCCTGTCACCACATATGGTTCTCTGAGCACTGCCATAGTTTACTCTAGAGTACAGAGACAAGAATATCCCCAGTACTTGAGGAAGCCCTAAACTCCACTGCTTCAAATATGTGGCCTTGCGTTTGCCCATTTCACCAATTAATTAGAGATCTCACTTTCACGATACTTCAGAGTCCAGTGCTGTTCACAAGTTTCCCCTCCTCGTGAGTTTAAAAACATGGGAACTTAATTTTGTTGATATATTTTGTCTCTGTACTTAAAATGAATAGATGGTATAGTCATTAGCCTAAAACACAGTAAATTATTAAGTGGCCTGTAACCTGTCAGAGTGACTAGATAATACTACAGGAAGTATAATGCATGTGATGTTATAATTAATGGTATGAGGATTGGAGTCGGAAGTCTCACTTCTGGCTAAAGTGCCACTTAATATTATTCACTTTGGGTAGCATTTATGATGCTTCTGAAACTAAAATTGGGCAGTAACAAAGTTGTTTGTTATAACAGTTCTGTAAGGTCATCCATGTAAAAATGTTAGCAAGATTATTAGCTCTTAATGTACAGAAGCAAGGTTTTATAGATACGTGTACACAAACACAAACACACATGCGGGTGTGTGTCAAGTAAATATTCAAGGGCAAATGAAAGGTGGAAGAGATGAAGAGGTCAACAAACATGTCTCATGCACTAGTTGTCTGTATTAAATTCTCACACTTAATAGAAACTTCTCCCATTAAGAATAAAGAACTAAGTTTCAAGAAGATAAAGCCCCATCGGTCGCCTATACTTGGTTATTGATGGGCTTCTAATCGTACCCGGATCTGCTGACCACAAAGATTAAGGAGAGGAAGAACGGTATGGAAACATAAATATAAAAGGAAATGAATGAAAGATAAAATACATATGTCTGAAAAACATATAAAATGGATCCATAAGTTTTAGTTTAAAAACTCTTAAATCTTTAGTTGATCATAAACTGCATGGAATTTCCTCCCAATATTTCTTTCTCTCCACTGAACATGTCCATCTGTCTAGGAAATATATTTCTTCCTATGTTTTA
Organism: Sorex araneus; assembly: GCF_027595985.1. NCBI lineage: Eukaryota > Metazoa > Chordata > Mammalia > Eulipotyphla > Soricidae > Sorex > Sorex araneus. Next base: position 18,142,417 of record NC_073309.1, read on the forward strand.
AGACACAAGTGTTTTGGTGGTCGTTGATTGATTGAAGACACCAGAATCCAATTTACAGGAGAGTTCTTACTTCCTTATTAAGCACACATCACCATTAAATGATCACTGTCAAGAATTCTCATCAGGCTTTTAAAGCTTTTCTACACTGCCTATGAGGTACTCACAATATTGGAGATTACCAATAAAGGCACTTTCATGTCTACGGGGTAGTTATGATCAGCAATAGAAATGCACTTTCTGGCATAATTAAGGCAATTATCCAAAAGATCAATTCTAGGTAATGTGAAGGGCATTCCCACAGCAGGTTATTCTCAGTAAGACACAATCCTCTCTTCCCCACCCTTAAAGACAAAGAAGGGAAAAAAGATAATAGAAAATTATATGAAATCTGTGCTCTTATTGATGCAGCCCTTCCAGGGATGATAAAAGTAGGTCATTCAATAAAGAGGTTTTGTGTGTAAATACAGTAAATATTGTTAATCTCTTCAGCCATGTTTCCCACTTATATATTCTTATTCTGAATCAAGTGCCTTCCCTGCTCATGATAATTTTAAGATGACAACTAGAACATGGATTATTCTTATTTTTACCTGAAAAGAAGATATGTTTCAAAAATTTTACCATCAAAGTAAAAAATTGTTACAGATGCCCTTTTTAGAGAGTTTTAGCAAACCCAAATAGGTCTTCCTAAACAGTGATAAAACATTTGATACGTGGATATTCATACTTAACCCTTAAATAGCCCTAAGTATTATACTTAAGAGTATGAACAATTATTAATTATTCCTTGAATTTTTAAAATAATAAAATAGAAAAGGCAGTTCAAATAGAGAAGTGATCACCAAGTAAAGGGTGATAGGAGGATCCGCTCAGGATGGGAGACATGTGCTGAAAATAGACTATAGACAAAACATGATGACTACTTAATACCTCTATTGCAAACCACACACCCAAAAGGAGAGAGAGAGAGCAAAAGAGAATACCCTTCCACAGAGGTAGGGTGGGGGATTGGAGTGGGAGTGGTGGGAGGGATGCTGGGACCATTGGTGTTGGAAAATGGGCATTAGTGGAGGGATAGATACTCGACCATTGACTGAAATGCAAGCACAGAAGTTTGTAAATCTGTAACTGTACCTCCCGGTGATTCACTAATAAAAATAAATTAAATTTTAAAAAGTATAAAATATCCTACTCTATCAGGAGAGTTAAATTTATATGATTACATTAACAGGGTTTGAGGCACAGAACTTCATTTTAAGTACACATAGGCATAAAATGAAAGGCTCCCTGAGAAAACTGATATATAGTTCTTCAATATCAGACTTTCCATGTAGCAAAGGATTCAGACACTTATTTTTTTATTGAGCAAGCGTTTATTATGAATCTGTAAAATACTGATATTGTGCCAAACCTTAGGAAATCACAAATGATAAAATAGAAGTCAATACCTTAGGCAGGCTTATTCAAATACATTAATTCACTGAAAAATATATTTGGGATGTTTTGGGCAATATCAGACCAACTCAGGGCTTCCTTCTGGTTCTGCATTCAGGGGTCACTCAGGCTCTAGCGACCATATGGAATGCCCAGGGATCAAACCTAGGTTGGCACATGCAAGGGAAATGCCCTACCCACTGTGCTAGAACCTCGGGCCCCATCACTTAAAACTTTTGAGTCATTATTATGACTTTGATGTTAAGTCTCATCTTGATGAACAAGATAAATATGGGTGCAAATGGAGTTTCTATTATAATAAAGAATGGTGTAAATAGGCTAAAAATATAGATATGAAGAGACCTTGCATATGGTCAAGAAAAATACTGTATTTTTGTTAGTAACAAGTAATTCATATGAAATAATTATGGCACATAATGCAATTCTGCCATAATTACAATGAAATTTTTTTACGATCTTGTGGTACAGAGAAGCAAATCCCTTGGGAGTAGAGAAGGGAAATCAAAAAGTTTGGGCCACTTTTGGAACCTGCTGCGGAGCCAGCACGATGGAAGAGCCCAAGGAAGCGCCCTTGGACTCTAAACTGCCCACTGAACTAATTCCGGCACGGGACCAGAGACCTCACGGCGCTGAAACAGTGGGAGCCGGGCATCCCCCAATTCCTCTAACCTCTCTCTCTCTCTCAACTCCTTCTGAACAGAGCGCAGGACCCGCGGTTTTCCTGAGCGCAAAATGGAAATGCTGAGCGGGCTGAATGAGGATGCGCGCGCCTGCGGGAGGCCCCAGGGGGCGGGGGCAGTGACCCCCGCCCACCGCGATAGATACTTAAACCCACCTCCCCCACGTGTGCCTCCTTTTGGAACCTGCTGCGGAGCCAGCACGATGGAAGAGCCCAAGGAAGCGCCCTTGGACTCTAAACTGCCCACTGAACTAATTCCGGCACGGGACCAGAGACCTCACGGCGCTGAAACAGTGGGAGCCGGGCATCCCCCAATTCCTCTAACCTCTCTCTCTCTCTCAACTCCTTCTGAACAGAGCGCAGGACCCGCGGTTTTCCTGAGCGCAAAATGGAAATGCTGAGCGGGCTGAATGAGGATGCGCGCGCCTGCGGGAGGCCCCAGGGGGCGGGGGCAGTGACCCCCGCCCACCGCGATAGATACTTAAACCCACCTCCCCCACGTGTGCCTCCTTTTGGAACCTGCTGCGGAGCCAGCACGATGGAAGAGCCCAAGGAAGCGCCCTTGGACTCTAAACTGCCCACTGAACCAATTCCGGCACGGGACCAGAGACCTCACGGCGCTGAAACAGTGGGAGCCGGGCATCCCCCAATTCCTCTAACCTCTCTCTCTCTCTCAACTCCTTCTGAACAGAGCGCAGGACCCGCGGTTTTCCTGAGCGCAAAATGGAAATGCTGAGCGGGCTGAATGAGGATGCGCGCGCCTGCGGGAGGCCCCAGGGGGCGGGGGCAGTGACCCCCGCCCACCGCGATAGATACTTAAACCCACCTCCCCCACGTGTGCCTCCTTTTGGAACCTGCTGCGGAGCCAGCACGATGGAAGAGCCCAAGGAAGCGCCCTTGGACTCTAAACTGCCCACTGAACTAATTCCGGCACGGGACCAGAGACCTCACGGCGCTGAAACAGTGGGAGCCGGGCATCCCCCAATTCCTCTAACCTCTCTCTCTCTCTCAACTCCTTCTGAACAGAGCGCAGGACCCGCGGTTTTCCTGAGCGCAAAATGGAAATGCTGAGCGGGCAAAAAGTTTGGGCCATTTAATTTGAGTTTTCAATCATGGATTTTTCAAAGAAACTAATTATGACTTTAGGGTGAAGAAAGACGGATGTTTAAAGCTACCAAATTCATAACAGATGGAAGGTGCTAGAATTGCAAGTAGTTTGGTAATCCCGTTGCCTTATTTACATCTTTAGGAAGATTGCCATTTTTTTCTTCTATCATGCTTCCTTGGTAAATATTATTACCAAGGGTAAATTCTTTTTTTTTTAATTTTTTATTGTGGAAAGTTACAAAGTTACAAAGTTTTCAGGTTTAAATCTCAGTTATACAATGCTCGAATACCCATCCAAGGGTAAATTCTTAATTGCACCAAGAAGCTGGGCTCTGCTGCAGAAAAGCACGCAACTGTGATAAATAACACTATATTTGTGGTCACAAATGACAAAGTAAATAATGGAGTTACTGGACAATGCATGCCTATTCTTTTGTCTTCATATTCTCCACAATTGCTTCTTCATACTGTTGCTTTTCCTTCAAGTTTCTATTCCTTTCTTCTCATCACTCCAATCTAATATGTTGTTATAATATCAGAAAATACATTTTCTTTTACTTACATTCTATAAAAACGAAAATGCCATCACCAGTTCCTTAATTCCTGAGACCCTGTCTGTTGATACTAATCACTGTCACTGTATCACTGTCATCCCATCGCTCATCGATTTGCTCGAGCGGGTTCCAGTAATGTCTCCATTGTGAGACTTATTACTGTTTTTGACATATCAAATACACCATGGGGAGCTTGCCAGGCTCTGCCATGTAGGCGGGAACTCTTGGTAGCTTGCCAGGCTCTCTGAGAGGGACAGAGGAATTGAACCCAGTTCAGTTGAATGCAAGGCAAATGCCCTACCTGCTGTGCTATCGCTTTATTAAGGATTTTATCAAGAGCCAACCTTTCCAGAGTTCCCTGAATTCCTTAGTCTCATGCATTCATGGAGAAATTTTCATTGCATCAGGTAAGGTTATAAAGTTAGGATTATCTACTAGAATGAAGACCAGTGGTTTTCAACCTTTCTACTATGATTCATGGACTAATAGATGAAGAGCACTGTTTTAATATAGTCCATCATTATTTTTTCCTTTGTTTCTGAGCACTCTCTTACTTTCTGGTAGCACAGTATGCTTCGTTTTATATATATATATATATATATATATATATATATATATAATATACCACTGTCAGTCACAAGTGGTTTTAACTTGGGCAGGGAATATATATATATATTCCCTGCCCAAGTTCTATAAACAGTCATTTTTTGGCAAATTTGTCTCCTTTTCTTAGAGAATAGTGTGAGGATCTAAGATCTTAGCCTAATGCATGTTCACTTTTGTGGAACGTAATTGCTTCTATGCCCTCTTAGCTGTAAGAGAAAGGAGATATTAGCTAATATATTACAAATATCACTAAATATGTCTACCTTGTCTCAATCATTTTCTATACTAATCTACGTGTAGGGTTATTTTAATGCCTTTATTTCTAAGTTATTCCAAATGGTCATTCTACCTTCTTCTTTTGACATTAAGAAATCTGACTATTTCCATACACTGTATATGTCACTGTCATTGTCACCCCTTGCTCATCGATTTGCTTGAGTGGGCACCAGTAACATTTTCATTGTGAGACTCGTTGTTACTGTTTTTGGCATATCAGATATGCCACGGGTCGCTTGCCAGGCTCTGCCGTGTGGGCGAGATATTCTGTGTAGCTTGCTGGGATCTCCAAGAGGGGTGGAGGAATTGAACCCAGGTTGGCCGCGTGCAAGGCGAATGCCCTACCCACTGCACTATCACTCCGGCCCACACTGTATATGAATTTAATTATTTTAACTTGGGAGCAACATGAGAAATGTTAAATTGTATCAGTAGAGAATACTAAATCCAAAATAGCATTAGGGTCCTTCAATGCTAGAAATAATACCAATCCCATTTCATCATCCTTCAATCGCTCTTGAATATACTTGACCAGTTTGCTGTAATTATCCAAGGTCTGGAGACTTTAGACCTTCCAATATCAGTTGTTAGGTTGGTGACTATGAAACTAGGCTCTAGATTATCAGTTTCTGCTTGCACATAGGCTTCATACTGTTGTGTTCTCATCCGTTGCCTGTTTTATGCTTAAACACTAACGTGAGAAGTAAGAGGACATTACTGAAATTTATTAAAAAGGGATATCTTTTATATTATTCTTTATATTATAAATAACTTAGGAAACATATTGAAAGCAGCTCCCTCTTCTTATGCATCTAAAGACAATAATGCCTAATAATCACATTTATAAGGGAATACTTTTGAGAGCCACATTTAATTGCATTCTTCTTAGTCACTTGAAGTAAATAGAAATAACAAATGGGGTTGGCCACCACTTTTACATCAAACAAATCCTATTACTTATACCTACTAAAAGATTAATTATCAACTGAGAGTTTCATGAACCATATTTATTTTAGTAATACATCTGCATTATAAGCTTATCAAATTCACTCTTACTTGCTTATTTATTTGCACAGACTTGAGATTATTGTCTAAGTAAGAACATTTATTTTCACAAGCATCTAAAAATATGAATAAAAGACTCTATCAGTTACTTCTGAGTTGAGGTGAAGTAAAATTCAAATTTATTGAACAAAATTAGTTCCCAGTACAGTTAGCAATGTCTAATTAGAAATCTGAATGTGATTAATTTATAGATTGAAATGTTATTATGCTCTCCTCCAAAATTCTCTTTTTCAAGGGCCATTCATCTTTATTTGACTATTGAACCACATTACATTTATAATTTAATGTATGTGTTACATGTAAATTAAAATTGTGATTGGTCTAGAAGGACCAACTTTTGTCTATGGAAAATAATGGTATTTGATGCCATTAAAGATCAGAAAAGATTAGTGCAGCTGTCAGTCACAAGTGGTTTTATATTAACTATAGTTTCAGGATTTAAAAAAAAATTCTAGTTCTATCAGTTTCACTAATTCATATATTCCTAAGCCACCCTATCCATATCTGGGATTTAGAGTACCAACTGAATTTCTTTTATCATCCAGAGGACCATATATGAATAAATTAAAATACAATTCTATAACATATTTTAGGAAACATAGATGTAGGAGCACAGCCTTATTTCGTACATGGTAACTTGAAAAGAATAAAGCAGGGAACCCAGAGAGATAGTACAGTGGATAGGGGACTTGTCTTTTATGCAAACAACCTAGGTTTGCTCCCCGATTTCTCATATGATCCCCTAAGGACCACCGAAACTGATCCTGAGCAGAGCCGAGTCGGCTTTGAGCACAGCTGGATGTGACCCAAAATAAACAAACTGGAAGGAACAGAACAGGAAAATGTTCAACTGATTGCACTTAGGAGTGATCAACCTTCAATTTGATCAATCTTCTGAGTATATACCTAAAACCATGCCGGTGTGTTTGTTGAATACTTTCCTAAAGAGAAAATGCATTTGACAATTTATATGATTGTTGTAGCAGGCCAGTACATAGGACACCTTTCTTAGGAGTATCTATGTTTCATCTCAAGCAAGCAGATCCTAGCAATTATTAAAAATTGTGCATGGCTGTAGTCTGAGATCAAGATGGCCCCAGGAGAGCTATTCTATACGCTTAATATATCTATTACTATGTCCATACAGAATTATTAATATTATTAATGTTTATATGTTTGTTGGACTAAGGAGAGGAGAAACAGACCCATATTTACCTTTAGGTCAGTCATCTTGCTGGATGAGAATCTGTCCTGGAAGTAGCTTCTCCTGAGGGAAGGATCTTACATCCTCTGATTGTATGATGACACTTGTGTGTAAGCCCCAACCTCTCATGCTTGGGGATTTAACTAGGTTGTAAGAGTGGGCTGGGGAATCCAGAGCCAGAGTCAGCAGGAGAAGGAGAATGGTGAGAGATGGAGAAAGAGAATGAAGCAGCATGGGGGAGGGAGAAGCAGGAGGAGACTCAGAGGAGAATGGAGATGGGAATGGAATAAATGACACTTGAGACCAAAAAAAAAAAAAAATTGTGCATGGGAGATTCGACCCGGGTGGCCATGCCTTTGCACAGCCACGTGGCTGCAGAACGAGCAGGAGCCAGAGCCAGCTATATGACTTGGGTTTCCAGCGAGTGCTTCCAACCATGTATCCAGACTGTGAACTAAGCTTTTGCTCCATGCTGCTCCAGGAAGGGAAATGATTCAATTTCCAACTTAAATCTCCCTGGACTTAATTACTAAAATACAGAAATTGTAAACCACGCGGCCACGACTTTTTATCTCTTCATTCTCATCAGTGGAAAACTAATTATCAAATATTTCCTTGTCAATAGAGCTGTATTCTTGGGGGATAAATTCCAACAAAAATAGTGAGTCTGTGTTGAAACTCCAACAATAGTGAGTTTTGTGTTGAAATATGGAATGTAATCAAGGTAAAAAGAAAAGGAAGTGAAATTGATCAGTTACACAGGGGGGTTTGGGGGGTGAGGGGTGGGATGTATACTGGGTTTTTTTGTGTTTGTTTGTTTTGTTTTTGTTTTTATTGGTGGTGGAATATGGGCACTGGTGAAGGGACGGGTGTTTGAGCATTGTATAACTGAGACATAAGCCTGAGAACTTTGTAACTTTCCATATGGTGATTCAATAAAATAAATTAAAAATAAATAAATAAAAAGTAAAACACTGCTGGGTAGAGAAAAAGCAAAACAGCCAGCCTCACCCACCACATTATGGGTGTGGTTATGATTATCACCTTTTTAGATTATCACCTTTTTAGAGATTTGTAATAAAAATCAGAGTTCTTGGCCCAGTTATTCTAGTTCTAGGACTGTAATCTAAGAAAATAATTCTGAGAATAAAGCTATGTACAGTAAAAATAAATAAATAAATAAATATTGTGTATGCCTATTGTGTGAGATTGACTTCCCATTCAAGATTTTACTTAATTTTTAATGATGGAAAAAGAGATACACACCCAGATACAAACACATCCTGACAAAATACAAAATACACACCCCCACACAAACATACATACACACACCCATCTTTCCTAATGACAAGTGGAGTCACTATTATTTTACTGATGCATAAATGTGAGAATTATCCAGTTATACACAAATTTTCCCATGTGCTTTTACCATACTGTTCAATTAAGGTTTAGCATATAATATGTATATCATTTATGGTCTAATTCTTTAGTAGATTTGTTATCGTTGCATATTGAACTATTTTACTAGATCTTTATCTGAACTAACTACAGATTTGTTGATAGTATGGTGAGTACAGGTTTTTGGTACTTTGAACAAATAAGCAAGAAGTGGACCATTAGGCAGAAAAGATATATATTAGAAAGCTACAACATGTTCTGTAAAGCAAAGTAGGCTGAAGAGAGTGGCTTAAATCTCAGTTAACTTATTTCACAGCCTCTTTTATTATTATTTGGAAGGGATGTCCAGAGGGTTTCAGGGTGATGTGTTGGACACCCAGAAAGATAAGAATTATTGGTAAGTCTTAACGGGTATACACAAGCAGATTGTTGAATAGACCTATAATTGATGGTTTCCTCTTTTTTTAAAAAAAAACCTTCATTATGGTTACATTGATTGCATGAAGTGTTCGGGAGGAGTGTGGCTATAGCTATAGCTGTTGAGAAGTCCTAGGCTGACAATTGGCTAGCCTCTCCGTTATCCTTATTTCCTATCTGTCCTGCCTACATTAGATGATGCAATACTTTCTTCATACAATTAAATATAAAATGATAGAATGGCATATTAACCTCAAAAATCTTGTTCCACAGTTGTCTAAGAGGTCAATCAATTGAGAAATATGGTGTTGGGTAGAGAAGTAGCAACAAGCAGGCAGGTTGGATGATGGTGGACTCATGTCATAATAACCATCTTATTTACAGGGCCACAGACAAAAAAACAAGGAAGCACATTTTTAGAAAGGGTGGGTTGTAAGCTGGTGGGGGTCAGAATGATCAATGTATTGATTCCCTGTGTGTGATCCCCAAGTCATATTCCACTGTCACTGGAAATCTAAATGCAGATAGTGAGAGATTTAAAAGAGACATTGGAGATGAGACTGTGAGTGTCTTCCTATAGAAGTGAGTTGGCCTCGTGAGGTATCTGGGTGGCAGGGTAAGAAGGAAGTTAGAGACACCGGTGGAGAGATGCACACATTTTGGTGGTGAACGTGATACAGCAAGTGTGCCTTTACGAATATTAAATTATTGTCAATATTGAAGTATTTGCCCCTTAAGGGCAAATAAGAAAATCTCAGCAATTTCAGTTGTTCCTTATCAAAAAGCTTTCTAGCTTCTAATTTCGAATGTAACTCTTAATATCTTTTTTTGCCTGCTCAAAATCATCACCTAAGTTTATCATGTCTCAGCATTTTACCCACTTTAGTTTATAAAATATCATTTTTAGGAGTCATTTTTGTAGGTCTTTTGGGGCCTTCTATCAATGTTGATTAAATGTGAGTTGCTGATGAGATCTTGTTACCAGTCTTCCTTGAAAGATGTATCTATATTAATAGACAGGGGTATTAATGAAATTCATTGGATTCAGCTGACTCTTAGAGTTACCAACTTCAGAGATATAGGCCATTGATTTTAAAAGGTATGCATTCAAGGTAAAGATTTGGGGTTTTTTGTTTGTTTGTTTGTTTTACTATGAAAACAAACAAGATTTCCTTTAAAAATGTGATTTTGTAATTTTCACATGTATGCTACCCACATAAAAAATTTATGTGTCAGCATAAATGCTAAAATCATCCTTACACAGGAATTCAAATACAGAATAATTAAAATTCTGAATCAATCAATAGTCAGTGAACTCAGGTATTATATCTTCAGTATTGCATGATCCACTTATTTTCATCAACACTCCAAATATGTACTAGATGAATTCCTTTGTAAAATGGGTTATAAACTCTGTAAAATCATTTAATTGTCAAAATTCTTCTAGTTTCTCTGTGAAATCAAAGGTTTAATTTGCTTCTGTTGGATCCTAATTTCTATTTGACTCATAATGGTACTGATAGTCAATGGAAAAAAAAAAAGCAAGCAAGATGTTAAAATGTCATCAAAGCAGCATTCTATTTTAAAACAAAGATATATATTCTAATTCCAATGACAATGATAAAGCACTCCAGGGTGTGCTTTAATGGGCCATTAGTTTTCTTCTCGGGTGGTTGAAATTCTTTGGCCTATAGCCTTCTGCTCCCCTGAGTCTCTGGGCCTCTATTAGGCCCATTAAAAACTCCCTGGAATGCAGCTTTTGTCTAATGTGATTATTATAAAAACGTCCGAGTTATTCATTTATTCCCCCATTTGCAATGGCACTGGCATTTTACTTGCCTAAATGTTGACATGGGGGTCTTCAGAAAATATAGTGCAGATGATCAATTAGAAAGTCAAAAAGAGATTTTTCAGGCTTCTGTCACTGGTGGCAAGGAAAAGAAGGGAAATGTCTGATAATCTAAATGAGAGCAATTTTCATGCATGAAAAATATTCAGTAGTGGTTTGAGCCATGTGGGAAAAGCCCTACAAATCACAAATTTGATAGATTATAACCAGCATATTTTTTCAATTTCTCTTTCCCCATTTCTGTTTTATTGTGCTTAGTGACCCTATTTTATTTATTTCTTATTATAAGTGTGCATTTATATTTATAACAATAGATATTTAATAGGCCATAGATAATAGATATTAGGTGATTGGTATCTGAGCAAAGAGAAGGAGGGAAAAAGATTGTAAGGGAAATTGAAAGTAGAAGACCTGGTGGTGGATATGTACCACTGGACTCTGCTCTACCTGACGGCTGACCTACCTTAGTTACATTAGTTATAGGAACTGGTAAATCACTGGTTTTGTTTAGACAGTTTCCCTCCTGCTTAAACAAGGATTAGGGTTTTCAAGAGGAAAACAAATACCTATTCCTTCGTTTGATATAAGCAACTATATTAATATATTATGGATTTTAATAATTTTTCCTATAGTTATGTCGATTTATATCTAATTAGGGCCATATGAAATCATATGTAGTTATTAAAAAAACTATTGGGTCATGCAAAAATTATGAAGATTGAAAATTCAAGATCTAGGGTCTGGAGCCACAATATAGCAGGTAGGATACTTGCCTTGCATGTGACTGTTCTAGGTTCAATCCACAGCACTGTATATGGTCTCCTGCACTCCACTAAGTATGATCCCTGAGCTCAGAGCCAGGTGTAAGCCATGAGCATCACTCAAGTGTTATCCCCAAAATCAGAACAAAATTCAAACTCTATAGTCAACAAAATGGAGACTCAGGAAAGCTGATAGTACAACTTCACTTTGAATCTTAGTGTGAAGGGCCTGATTACTCTGAGCACCTGTGATATAAGTATCAATCTGATTCCAAGTCTGAGTCTGAGTCCAAAGGTATAAGAAGATTGATGAATTCCAAGCAAAAGACAAACAGACAAAAGGAATCATTTCCCCCTTTAGCTTTTTATTCTATTTAGTCTTTTAATGGATGAGGTTGACCCACAATGGAAAGACAAATCTACTTCATTGAGTCTACAAATTAAAATACTAATGTATAATTGTCTTTGCAGAGGTATCCAAAAGTAATGTTTAACATATTTAGCAAATATTATGACATCCGTGTCCAGTTCAAGTTAATATATAAATTTAACCTTCACAAATTTTATGCATTATAAAAAATATACATCCACACCGAGGTAAGTGCTTGTTACCTATTTTTCTAATATCCTGTGTGATATGAAAGGAATGACAGTGTAGATTTTAAATTTATTTATAGATCTCACAGTCTATAGCCATAGTTAACCGAGGGACTTTTCACTTTTACAAAGAACTGCAAAACTATAAAAAAGCAAGTGCAACAAAAAAGTGGATTTTAAGATTAAGAAATGAAATGTGACCTTTTATCCTGACTGATGGCTCTCCCTATATATCACCTTATCACCAAAGAGACATTACAGCCAATTAAGAGCATTTTTTTTCTTCTACAAGTATCTTTCTATTAAGTACGCTATTTCTTCTTTGCTCATCTTTGTATTTCTAAATTCTGATGCTGTCTCAAATTACACTTGCAATCATGAAGTCCCTTCTGATCTTGACATTGCTCAAAGTCTTAAGGCCTTGCAATGTAGCTCAGTGATATCAAAAGTGCATTTACTTCTATGTATGGTTTGATACAACAAATATAGCTGCTGCACCCCAACTTCCGCACCACTGTCTGCCTTTCCCCCACAAAGATATTCACAAAACAAGTGTCAATTAAGGCCACCTGAAAAAAGTGCTCATTCTTTATCATTTATTATCAGGGAAAAGTAAATCAAAATGACAAGTAGATGTCATCTCAAACTCATTGAATGAACTATATCACAGAGGCCCAAAGCATCTAATGTTGGTGAAAGCTTTGAGAAATGGAAACCTGATTCACTATGGCTGGGGATGTACAATGGTTCCAGACCAGTGGACAGCAGTAAAAAATTCTGGAAAAAAATGAAACAGAAGTACTACCATATGATTCAGCAATTAGACTCCAAAGTATCCATTTAAATACAAAAACATAAATTGGAAAAAAGATGTTTATTGCAACACTATTTACAGTTGCCCAAGATCTGGAAACAGTCCTAGTGCTCGAGAACAAAAGATTGGGTAAGAAAAGATATGTTGTATATACTCAGTGGAATACAGCTCAACTGTTAGTAAAGATGTTTACCTTTAGCTACAACATGGATGGGACTGGAGGGTGTCATGCTGATTAACTAGAGTTGATCAGAAGAAGGAGGATGGGACTGGATGATTCTTTATATGTAAGATATATAAAGAAACAAAGGAAGGGAATCGATAAAGTTAAATGAAAACAAAGCTTTAGACTCAGCAGAATTGAAGTTTCCAAAGTGAAAAATGAGAAGGTTTGGCAGGGTGGAGAGAGTTCCAGTGATGGAGTGGGTGTGTTGGGATAGCTTACATTTCAAACAGAGGTGAACTTGATCTCCCAAAAATTTACCCTCTTGAAAACCAACATTAAATCAACAAAAGTATTTTATAAGTCAAAATCCTGTCCAGCATTTTTTTTTCTCAGACACAAACAAAACTAATGTAGCACAAAGAAGAATTTTCAAAGTTACTGGGAAGAACAAAAGAGTTGGTATGCTAGCAAGATTGCAGGAGTGAGTTCTGTTGATGGTTCTCCGTAGACATTCCAAGAGCTTAGAACTGGACTGGGAAAGAAGCTCAGGAAAAACAAAACCCATACTGCGTAGGAGTTTCAGGAATAATCCTGCATGTATCTTCCTCCTCTAGCCAGTAGTTTCTGATCAGTACAAACAAAACTGATTACACCATGGGAAGCTTGCAAGGCTCTCCCAAGTGGGCAGGAAACTCTCAGTAGCTTGCCAGTTTCTCCCAGAGGGTGAAGTAGGTTATTATATATCTTATAACTTATATCTTCTGGGATATCTTATAGCTTCTGGGAGCTTGCTTTTAAGTCTGGATGTTGGCCGTTGATGGGATTACACACACCTGGGTTCCTCTGCCGGTACCTTCATGTGTGAGGCTTGTCTGAACGTGTGGAGAGGGACCTTGAGCATGGCTGTGGCTAGATTCTGGAGGTCTTCGGCCGCTGGGAGCTCTGCTCGTGGCAGGGAGGGAAGCTGGAGCCCATCCCTATTGAGGGGCCTCGGGGAAGACAGCCAGGCGCACAGGCAAGAGACTCTCTTGCATACAAGGCAAAATTCCTGCCCACTGTACTATTGCTCCAGCTGATCCCAAGAACACTGCTACGGTTTACTGTGACCCCATTGCTCATCGATTTGTTCGAGCGGACACCAGTAACATCTCTCACTGTGAGAATTCTTGTTACTGTTTTTGGTATATCCAATACGCCGCGGGTAGCTTGCCAGGCTCTGCCGTGAGGGGAGGAGGTATCAAACTCTTGGTAGCTTGCCAGGCTCTCCGAGAGGAGAGGAGGAATCAAACACAGGTCAGCCACATGAAAGGTGAACTCCCTACCACTGTGCTATCGCTTCAGCCCAAAGACACTATTTTTATAAATGGGAAATTCATTACTATAGATCAGAGCTTACTTCAAAGTTATTTTAAACTGCTTTTATTTTATTTTGTTTTGCTTTTTAATGTTTATTTATTTATTTTTTTATTTTTGGGTCACACCCAGCAATGTTCAGAGGCTACTCCTGGCTTTGCACTCTGGAATAATTCATGGTGGTGCTTGGGGAACCATATGGGATGCTGGGGATTAGATCTCAGGTTGGCTGCGTACAGGGCAAACACCCTACCCCCCTTTACTATCACTCTGACCCTAAAGTGCTAGTAAACTACTTATTTAATAGCTGTCTTTCCCGCTTCCCTGACCAAATATTACTTTATGGAGATATGGCTATGCTGGTTTCTTTTCACCATTATCTAATAGAGTTTAATATAGTTGTTTTGTTTTGGGAGGCAACACCTATTTGTGCTCAAAAGCTACCCCTTACTCAGTGCTCAGAGACCATTCCCAGCCATATTTGGGGCTATGCAGTGTCCAGGATTTAACCGTAATCTGTGAAAGGAAAAGCATAAGCTCCAGCCCTTTGAGGCATCTACATAGAACATCCTACAATTATGAATTTATGCTGTGAGTTTGAATAGATGGATGAATATAATTTATGTTTTTATAGTATAAATATTTGAAATACATATATTTAAATAATGAACATGAGAAACATTGGAGAACCTGGCCTTTTCCAGAAGGGAAAATATCTAAAAGCCTCCAACAATTATTTTTTAAGAACTAAATAGGATGAATTGCAACCGATTCTACAGCTCTCTATTATTGAAATTTCAATTCATATCAAATTGACAGTTGAAAGAAAGCAGTCTTTTACATCAGCCTTTAAAAAACTTCATCTAACATGACCTTTCTGAATAAGTGATGAGGATTTTTTTGTCTTTGTTGCAACTTTCTAAGTGATGCACTCCACAATGGAGCCAGATAAATCCAGTGGACTCTGAAAAGCCAGTTAGCTTCCTGTAAGTGGTGACATTTGTTAAAAGAGTCCACTAGAGTCGGAATATATTTGATCTTTCCACTAGAGTCAGAATATATTTGATCATTAGGACATAATATGTTTCCCTTACTTTCAAAGTGACTCCATGGGCTGAACGATGACCAATAAGCCACAGACTTAGTGATGAATGTCAGTACAGATAACTTAAATTTCCTGTAGCCGCAGGTTTGAAGAGTGGTCATCACAGTAAATGACGATTGAATATTTAGATTTTATGTTTGAAGATAGTATGCATTTGCAATTTTCTGATGAATTGGTCTTGTTTTGAACAATAGGTAAGACTACTCACACAGTACAATCTGCATTTATCATACTAGATATAAGAAAGCAGAAAAGACCAAAAGAATCATTTAAGTTACCTAACTTATCTGAGAACTGTGCCTGAAAATGCTAGATTGGCATGCACTATTAACTTTTTGAGTTAATGATATTTCTAATAAAAACAAAAACATAAAGTAGAAAGTAATAAGAATTACCCATAATTATATCACCCTGCCTTAATCATAGCCAAAGGAGATTTTCAGTAATTAAGAGACATAAATGTAGCTGTGGATAATGATAATCTATGGCAGTGCCATTTCTCTTTTAACCATTTAAGTCATTAAATATGTTTTTACAAAATAGGAATCATAATATATTCATAGTTTGTATCTTCTATTTATTTTGTAAAATATTTTAAATATCCACAAGTGCAATTTCTATCGCATTGAGTCTTAAGACTATGCTGTAATTATTGCTGTTTTATTTTGTTTTAGAAAAATAGAAGATTTTGAGACACGGTTGAAACCACTGAACAAAACTGACTCTATCACCTTCTCTGATGGTAATCCCAAATAAAATTTAATGTTTATTAGTCACATGCATGTTTTAAAACTTATGTTTATAGACCAATAAACATAGCCTTGGGTTAGATGAATACAAGGCTTGAATAAATTAAATTATATTCCTTGTGACATTCTGCAACTGCTACTCTTACCCAACAGTAGATACAAAACTTCATCTGTTTTTGGTAGGTTTATCTTTAATATAATGCAGTGTAGCACTGTAGTCCCATTGTTCATCAATTTGCTCCAGCGGGCACCAGTAATGTCTCCATTGTGAGACTTCTTGTTACTGTTTTTGGCATATCGAATACGCCACATGCAGCTTGCCAGGCTCTGCTGTGCAGGTGGGATACACTCAGTTGCTTGCCAGGCTTTCCGAGAGGGACAAAGGAATTGAATCCGGGTTGGTTGTGTGCAAGGCAAATACCCTATCTGCTGTACTATAGCTCCAGCCCCTTTTTAATGCTTTTTTTAAAAAATCTAGCCTCTATTCCTTCAAAAATTCCTGCTTGATCAGATGTGTTAACAATGTCACGTATTTATGGATTCATTTTACAACTTTTAATTGTATTTTAGACCTATCCTCATTACACATACTGGTTTATTAAATGCTTTTCTTTAAAGATACATTCTAACTTTGAGACTAAATCTGGGAGTTGGTCCTATTTTTGTACTATGAAATACTCACAACTTCATAGACTTTCTTCTTAAATGTTTAGTAGCATTCTCCATGAAATATATCCAAACTTTTTGGTTTTGTTTTTGTCATAAACAAATTCATAGTTACTTTAGGAGTAGATTAAATTTCTTTCTGCAAAATTTATGAGATTTTGGTAGCTGTTGCTGGGGGAAGCACATCCACCTGAACTCAGGGATTAGTTCCGGAGCAGACATCAATCCTGGTAGTGATCAGGGGAACATACGCGATTCCCAAGATAGAATCTAGGTCTGTCATGTGCCTTATCCTCTGGCAATTGATAAATTGATGAATGCTGATAAATCAAATTTTTCTCTTCATCTACTGCCCTGTTTGGAGATCAGGAAACTCCCATCTTATATTGCAAGTTTTAGGGAATTGATAAGTTTTATTCCCTCTTTATTCGATAGACCTACAGAACTATTCAGTACTATTTCATAGCAGAATGCAGAGGACTGAAAGACTATAGGCAGGGCTGGAGCAATAGCACAGCGGGTAGGGCTTTTGCCTTGCACATGGACGACCCGGGTTTGATTTCCAGCATCCCATATGGTTCCCTGAGCACCGCCAGGAGTAATTCCTGAGTGCATGAGCCAGGAGTAACCCCTGTGCATTGCCAGGTGTGATCCAAAAAGAAAAAAAAAAAAAGAAAGACTATAGGAGTTGGTTTTTGCTTTTAACAAAGAAAGAGCTACTGCTATTCTTGTCTAAGATGTGAAACCTGAAAGTTTGTAGGTATTAGGTAAGTTTTCCAGGGAATAGCAGTATGTTTCTATCCAGTGTTCAAACACACATTGTCTGAATGTATCATTTTAATACTGAAAAAATAAGAAAGCAATGTGCAAACGTTCCTAATCATGTCCGTTCATCTGACCTACCACTTGATCATGCCTTACTTTATCCTTCTTCACAGGTGTTCGGGGATCTTGAGAGTTAGAATTTATTGTGTCTTACCTGCAGCCTAGCTCCTTAAACTCAGGGTGTAACTCCTGACTAAGGGAACTGAAAACAACTCTTTAAAAGTTGTTTCAAAATAAATTTTCATATGATTCACTGTCACTGTCATCCCGTTGCTCGAGCTGACACCAGTAACATCTCCATCATGAGACTTGTTACTGTTTTTGGCATATCGAATACACCACGGGTAGCTTGCCAGGCTCTGCCATGTAGGTGGAATACTCTCGGTAGCTTGCCGGGCTCTTCGAGAGGGGTGGAGGAATTGAACCCGGGTTGGCCGCATGCAAGGCATGCAAGGCGAATGCCCTACCCGCTACACTACCGTTCCAGCCCTTCATATGATTATTATCACTATATTTTTATTTGTATACCTATTACATATTGGGAGTATATATAATATAATATATTATATATGCTTATATAATATATTATTTTATATTATATACTTATATACTGGGATGATGTAAACAAAAATCTTGGGTTAAAGGATTTGCAAATGGAAAAAGTTTAAGAAGACCACCAGATATACAGCACTCACCATTTAACTTTGAACTGTTCTAGAATTGTTATGGATAAATCAGAACTCAGTGGAATTCTTTCTGGAGAAATTACTTTATATGTTGCCTTTTGCCATCTTCTCAAGAGGCCTAGTCATACTTATGAAGCATTCTATTAAAATATATTTCCAAGAGATTTTCCTTGGTGATATTATAAGAAGACAATTGCTTTCTACCAGTATTTTAAGAATTAAGGAAAAAGACTTTGAAAGGATGAATCATTGAAAATATTTCACTGATATAAGAGCTGCCTTTCCAACAGATGTACAAAAAAGTGGTGCATGTTGCTATTTCTCCTCAGGTAGACTGGCCATGTTAAGCATGAACACCATATAATTTTATGAATAATAAATTCAGATTTATAAAACAACAACATGCTTTGTTAAAACCTTTATCTTAAATCATAGCACCTTAATTTTTAACATAAATTAGTAAATACATTTAAATTTTTACAAAATGAACTAGTAAATATATTGTATTGGCATGTGGAATATTGGGGCAAATAAAAAATAAGCAATATCACCACCACCACCACCTTTGTCATAGGAAATAATGAGTCTGGGAAATTATTTAGGGGAAAGAGATTTTAGGACATACATCTTCCAAAACTTCGTCAGTATCTATTTGTAAGGAACGAAAGGATCTAAGGTCAGAACGATTGTATAGTGGATTAAACACTTGTCTTACACATTGGTTTGGTCTCTGGGACCATATATGGCTCCCTGAGCCTTGTCAAGGGTGATTCCTGAGCAGAGTCAGTATAAGCCCTGAACACTGGCAGGTGTGACTCAAAATCCAAAACTAAAAACAAAGAAAAGGGACGAAAAGAATCCTAAATAGACGAGCAATTTGTGGTTATTCTTTCAACTTCCCCACTAAGGGTACAGCCTTGTCGACAGCCTCATTACATTACTGCACAAATACTTAGTCACTATGCTCAGTGCTGGTTCCTTAGTTTGTCACTATTTGATATGTTGTTCTGCCTTACATGTTCCAGCTCTGAGAAAGTTATGAGTTCCTAACTCTGATGTTGGTATATTAGCATGAGAATATTCTATGGACGGATGCATTGGAATGGACTGTTTTATCAGTGAAATTAAATGAAAAAGACTGAATATTTGGATGGCAACTATAAATTTTCATGTTGTTAGGGGGGAATGTGTGTACGGCTGAACATTCTATATCTCATTTTGTTTGGTTATACTTTTGACCAGGGAAATGAACTCTTCCATTCTCTCAAGAATGTTCTAAGAGTCTTAAGTTCAGATCAGTTAGATATTTCTCAGTGTCTAACTAGAAGTATTTGCAAATCAAATTAACTTTTCTGACCTATCATTCTGGCAGACAATGGCATACATACAGAATTCTGTTGACTGAACCTGCTGAGAAATCTTTCCACTTTTATCATTATAAGGATTTTCAGCTTGTATGATCACATAGTCACCAGATAGGCTATGTTAAAACCAATGAAGTGAATTGCCCCTTAAATCTTGTAATAAATGGTAATTCCAAAGCCCCAATCATGGGGCTGGAGCAATAGCACAGAGGGTAGGGTGTTTGCCATGTATGCAGCTGACCCAGTTTCAATTCCCAGCATCCCATATGGTCTCCTGAGCACCGGCAGGGGTAATTCCTGAGTGCAGAGCCAGGATTTACCCTTGAGCATCACCAGGTGTGACCCAAAAAGAAAGAAAGATCCCCAAACATAACCTAATGACATAGTTGACATGATCTATAAAACTCAAAGGACATTAAGTGGAAGACAACAAACTCCAACTTATAAAACTTTTCTAGTGAAGTACAGTAGATGATTAAGAATTGTGTTATGTGGTGAAATACCTTTGACAAAGAAAAAGTCTAGTAAATGCAAAATATTTACCTGTAAGATTTGGATGAATCAGGCAATCTACATTTAAAAATGGATTTATAGAAACCTTTTCCCAAAGGCCATTCTCCAGTTAGGTATACTTTTCTGCTTCCTTCATTTTTCCATAATAAAATGGATAGATATTCAGATATAATGGATATAATAAACCAAAAGATGATGTTCTAGTGCACAATGCAAAATGGTTATCAAACTTAAATCACCAGATTTCTAATCTATATTAGCCTAAAACCAATAGTATTATTCTCATAACATTTAGGATATTGATAGATGTCCCCCAAAACAACCCTAATTATAACATGGGATAAATACAATAAGTTTCTAGTAGGCACACTTTCATAAAATTTACTCTGCTGTGGTAAAAATTGGATAAGATTTTGTAGTAGATCTCTTTTTGGATGATTCAGATTTTAGAGTTTTTATATAATAGCCACAAAAAAATTGACATTAGAATTTCTGATATGGAACACTAAACTGAATACCCATGCTAATCTAATACTAACTCAGTCTTTGGTAGTTTTTCGTTCATTTTATGTTGTGAAGTTCCCTCTATTTAGTAAGGAGCTCAGAACAAGTTGTTTTATCATCTCAAAGCAATATTTTCCTTGCCTTTTATTTGGGAGAAAAAAAGCACATTTTAGTGTTGAATAAAATGTTTCTGAAGCTTCTCAAATAATTTACTCATGGTTGAGAATAAGTAGGAGTGATTAGAACTTCAAATCAGAAAACTTCAGAGAGCCAGAAGCTATCAAAATGTGCAGCTTTAATGAACGATTTTTCACTCATTCCTGTATAGTAATCACCACTGATACACTCTCTAGGCTTTTTTCTCCAAGCATTTCTAATTGGGGAGATCATCTAAACCCCCACAAGCAGGCAATTACTCAACTACATTGATGCAGAATCAGTAGGTCCAACATTTCATTAGACTATACCACAATCCCTTGTTCTTGCCTTAACCTTCTCTGTGAAGATTCTAATTCATCCAAACCCGTCAGTGCCTTATTGAGTATGCAAATGGTGGCGGCACAAGACATGGAGTTCCAAGCCACTTTTCTATCTTCAGTCCCATGTGTAGCGCTCTTATCCCAATCTTTAAATAGAGCCAATGAGTTCTAATAATTATTCAACTAACATATATAAGCTCCCTTTGTGCTCCTTTTTGAAATGTGCTTATCTTTTCCTTTTACAGAATAGAGAGAGAGAGAGAGAGACATTGACAGATTGAATGGCACTGCCAATGCCAAAGGAATAGCTGGAAAAGGAAACGGTCGGGGTAGGGGGGGCATTTAGGTGCAAAGAAGATGATAAGAAAAGTATAAAGCGTCCATGAGAAGGAGGTCACTGGTCTCACTCTTCTCTCCATTTTTGTAGCATCGTTTTCCTTCCTGTTGAACGTGTCTTTGCTTTTTTTATTGGAAAGAGTCCCCTTTTGGGTCCTCTCCACCTGGACTCAGATGCCATATCTGTCACTGACAAGGATGCAGCCTTGGTCATATTATTTAATATATGAGCCCCGAGAAGATGAGGATAAGGTTTTCTGGCAACATGGGACACGGAGTACAATGCCAGGCACGTACATCCTGCCACGTGGACCATCTAATCTGATGGCGGATATGCTTCCCTGGAAAGTAATGAATATATTTTTAGACATCTTGTTCTAAAGGGATTTGAGAGGCATGAGAGGAAGAAGGACTGACATAAAATTTGATTGTTATATGAAGCCAGGATAATATACTTCTGGAAAAAAAAGCATATTCCTTTGATTCTGAATTATGATTTCAATTTGATTTCTCCACCCCCAGTACCGGTGCTTGAAATTCAAGGTCAATTAAAGCTTTATCCAACAATTTTTCAATGACTTTTTAACATTTTTTTATAAGGTTCCTCTGACCTTCAAAACAGCAGTAGGGGACAAATATAAACTAATTCCTACTTTGTAACCTTGAAGAGCAAGTTGACTCCACTGCCATATAGGTGCTTCCCAGTGGAGAGACATGGCAAGGGATGACAAAGAGCTTTATTAACAACAGGTTGGCACATGGAATTGTGGAAGATTCACATCCTGAGAACCATTTCCAAGATGCAGCTGTTGAAGTGTGAAGTATAGGGGCAAGGAAGATGAATAGGGAGTGGGAAGGAGGGCCTTATTCACTATGGTGGAGGGTTGCTGACATTTGTCTGTGGGCTTGATGTAATAACAATGTCCTACTAAAATAGATATTGTCTCATAAACAAATCAAAATTACCTCAAAAATTACTAATAATGATGAATATATATTTATTGGACTGGAGCGATAGCACAGAAGGTAGGGCGTTTGCCTTGCACATGGCCAACCTGGGTTCGATTCCTTCATTCCTCTTGGAGAGCCCAGCAAGCTACTGAGAGTATCACGCCCTAATGGCAGACCCTGGCAAGCTCCCCTGTGGCATGTTCTATATACCAAAAATAGTAACAAGTCTCACAATGAAGACATTACTGGTGCCCGCTTGAACAAATAAGGAAATACATTTTTAGAAAAGGTGCATATATGCTGGTGACTACCAGAGAAACTAATAAATTTTCTGGTAGACTGGTCCCAAGGCACACTCCTCTGTATCTACAGTCTAAACAAAGCTTTCTCTGAAGCATTTAGTTTGCCTATGTTTAGGATTAAAAGTGGAAGAACACAGAGAAACATTGTCAATGCCTTCAATGTTGCACGCTCACAAGGCTTTAATGATTTTTAAATTTGAATTCAACTCTTAATTTGGGGGAGAAGGGCTGTTTTCGCTTACTTAAAAATAACAGTGTTAGCAATAAAATAATTATTATTATGTTTTTAATTAGTGAAAACATTTTATTCTTGGATGCTTTAAAAATTGTTCTTATAAGTTTTATTGTCTATTTATTTAGAATATGTTTTCATTCAGAAACATTTTACTGTTGCCAAATTTTTAGCATTTAGTTACACAACCCCATTTAGTTACACAACCCTCATATGAGGTCTCAACCCATGCATTAAGAAGCTACGGTATAGATTATATTTTTAAAGAAAGAGGTTAATGATCAAAAATTTGAACAATAAGTTTTTATGAAATATGTATTTGTATGTACACACATCAGCAGAGACTGGCAAACTCTCCGTGGTGTATTTGATATGCCAAATACAGTAACAACGATGGGTCACATTTCCCTTACCCTGAAAGAGCCTCCAATGCTTCACTGCTGGGAAGAACGAGTAAAGAGACTGCTAAAATCTCAGAACTAGGATAAATGGAGACATTACTTGCACCCACTCGAGCAAATTGATGATCAATGAACAGGATGACAGTGATACAATGATACAGTGTGATGTACACATATTGACATTTTCAAAGCACTTTATGCATATATTATTTAATTATAAACTTTCAGCATATTTTGAGGAAAATGTGTTTGTTTGTTTGTTTTTGTTGTTTTGCTTTTTGGGTCACACCCAGCAACACACAGGGGTTACTACTGGTTCTGCACTCAGGTATTACTCCTGGCAGTGCTCAGGGGACTATATGGGATGCTGGGAATCCTGAGCATCACCAGGTATGACCCATAAAGACCAAACCCCCCCCAATAAAAAAACCTATCTTAGATACAATGGTTTATAGTACTATTAAATGATTTATAGTACTTTTAGGGTTTCAAGCATACCATGTTCTGACACCACACCCTGTTTCCCTCCAGTGCTACCTTAGGGTTCCACTTCTCATCCCCTTGCCTCCCCACCCAAATGTCACTGTGATGCTAAGTCAGCTCTGTGCCCAGTTCTCAGGTTTTGTTGCCTTTGTTCATTTATTATTTCTTTGTCACGCCTCTTTATATCTCACGTATATCAGACTGCCCAAGAACAGATGAGTGGACCAAGAAACTATGGTATATGTAATTTTCTGCTGTCTGGATGAATCTGGAGAGTATCATACTGAATGAAGTTAGCCTGGAGGAGAGAAACAGACAGAATGATCTCTCTCATGTGTGGGGTATCATGAGTCATAATAAGGGAACAATAAATTCCCCCAAGCAACAGAAACTGGAAACTGGTCTGCATTAGGGAATTTATCAAGGGTGGGGAGCATAGAGGGGTAGTGAGACACTGTGCCAGTGATGAAGGATGGAGTGCTGTTATTTTTTATGCATGAATCCTGATCGTTAACAGTTTTATAAACCACTTTGCCTAAAATAAAATTTTAAAAACAAAAACAAAATACATTAACTTATGGAGAAACGCATTGAGCATATTCATTAGTCTGAAAAATAGGACGTTAAAGAATCTGTTTCTTTTTTTCAAGATGCCCAAGAGTATACTAAGTTCTTTGAATGTGAAAAACCCAAACAGGTGTATATAAAGTGTCTTCAGTTATTTCCTCCTTAACAGATAAATTCTGTAAAAAAAAAAAAAAAAACAAACAGTAACAACAACAACAACAAAGCAGGGAATAAAAGCAAGATTAATTTGAATCCACCTACATGGAAATTCCCTTATTCTACATTATGTTAAACTAATATTGAAATATTCAGAAGTAACTCCCATGGCTTCATCAATATATTAGTAATTTATTTAAGTTCTTTGTTTTCTTACCTGTAAAATGTGTTGCTGGTTTTGGCGAGTGACTTTACTCCTCTGAGACACAGATAATTATTGTTTCTGGGAGATATTTTTCTATGCCAATGAGAAATAAAGGAGGTGCCTGATAATTTGGGGATTGGTCTACCTTTATCATTTGGAGCACTTTTTTTATGCTGTATAAAGCAAAATTCAGTGTAACAATAATGGTATCAGTATGTGTTATTGTAAAAAACAGTTTGAACATCTCATAATCCTATAAAGTAAAGATAAATTTCTTGAGCAACTTTTGTGCTCTTTAGACTATTCTGTTTATATTTCTCTATAGGAAAGTACTACCTTGTTATATAGCATTAGCTACCCCCGGCTTTACTGCAGTAAAATTGACTAATTAAATACATCTATTTAAACTCAACAACTTGATATTTTGATATTATATACATTAGGAAATGACCATCATAATAAAACTAAGTAATATATTAGTTGCCTGTTATTATTATTATTATTTAAATTTTTTATTAGAGAATCACTGTGATGCACAGTTACAAACTTATGAACTTTTGCGTTTGCATTTCACTCATACAGTGATCATTTACCCATCCCTCCACCAGTGCCCATTCACCTCCACCAATGACCCCAGTATCCCTCTCACCATCCCCACCCCATCCCCCCCCCCACTCTTTCCTGCCTCTGTGGCAAGGGCATTCCCTTTTGTTCTCTCTTCTTTTGGGTGTTGTAGTTTGCAATAGAGGTATTGAGTGGCCTTCATGTTCGGTCTATAGTCTACTTTCAGTTTTCGCATCTTCCAACCTGAATGGATCCTCCCAACATCCTCTACTTGGTGTTCCCTTCTCTAGCTGAGCTACCTTTTACCCAGCATGTGAGGCCAGTTTCCAAGCTGTGGGGCAGATCTCCTGGTCCTTATCTCTACTACTCTTGGGTGTTAGTCTCCCACTCTGATATTTTATTTACCACAGATGAGTTTGATCTTTCTATGTCTGTCTCTCTCTTTCTGACTCATTTCACTTAAAATGATACTTTTCATGTTGAGCCACTTATATGCAAATTTCATGACTTCATCTTTTCTAACAGCTGCGTAGTATTCCATTGTGTAGATGTACCAAAGTTTCTTTAACCAGTTATCTGTTTTTGGGCACTCCGTTTTTTTTCCCCCAGATTTTGGCTATTGTAAGTAGTGCTGAAATGAATATACAAATGCAGATGTCATTTCTACTATACCTTTTTGCCTCCCCGGAATATATTCCCAGGAGTGGTATTGCTGGGTCAAATGGGAGCTCAATTTCTAATGTTTTGAGAATTGTCCATATTGTTTTCCAAAAGAGCTGAACCCTGCCTGTTATTAAATATATCTTTTCAGTGGTGAGATGATTAAGATCTCTCCTCAGCAGGAGCTACAGCCATAGTACAGTGAGTAGAGCACATGCCTTCCCAGCTGACCTAGGTTTGATTTCCCAGCACCCATATTATCCCCCATGCCTTCCAGGAATGATCCCTGAGCACAGAGCCAGACATAAGCCTGGAGCAGTGCTGTATAGCACAAAAACAGAAACAAAAACTAAACTAAAATGATCTTCCTTCAGCAAATTTCAAGTATACAACCCTATGCTAATTAATCTCGTTATACTGAAAATTAGGTCCCTTGAATTTGTTCATCTTTCATAATCTGAACTTTGCAACCTTTGACTTCTAGCTCCCATTTCCCCTCCACCTCCAGCCCCTAGTAACTAGCTTTGCTTGAACAAGTCTATTTTAGGCTTCACATACAGCTCTTTTTCAGCATGTCTACAGTAATGGGAAAGAAAAGTAAGAGTAGAAAGAAATTCTTTGGAATCAGTTTAGACTTGATATTGAATCATGATTCCATTCTTGACTAGCTGCAAACATTTGTACAAGTCACCTAAACTCTTTTGGATACAGCTTTCTAATTTATAAGACGAAGGCAGTCTAAATGATCATGTGTATCATGATAGGAATTAAATAAAAATGTCTTTAAGTAACAGTATAATGATTGATCCATAATAAAGTAAGGGGATCTTTTGACCAAAAAATGATCTAAAGCAAATTATATAGTATTTTGAAAAATGAGTATAGAACGGAATGGCAAAATATTTCCAATAAAATATCCAAAATTACTTGTTATCAGACAATTAAGCTACAAAAGTACACAGAGGGACAAACTATTGGGTTTTTCCTGGGCCTTTTATATTTCTCAACATCTTCTGCTATTGTCCTGTGCTATTCACTGCCCTTTTGTTCCGTACTGTATTTTCAAGGATTGCATAGTACATGCTAGCCTTTGGAGCTAAGGTGTCTACTTCCAGAGCAAATGTCCATTGTTTAATTTCAGTATAAATTTTAGATAATGTTTCTAGTAAGAGCAAGGTTTGAACAAGCTTTCTTACTGCTCTTTGTAAAAGATTTGCATTCCCCTAACTATAAGTTCTTCAGCTCTGATGCAAATCTGCTTCCTGAAGCACAGATCCACCTGGGGCCCTCTGGTTTGCCTGGAGGGGATGAGGAGGGCAAGAAGAACTGCAAACTTAATAGTTATATTGATTGCTGTGTCATGAGTAATAAACTCCTGTGTCTCTAATCCGGGTGTATCATATCTTCTGCCAGCATCCATAAATCCATGACAGCTAAATTTTTATTTTTACTTAGCTGGCATGTAAGGTAAAATCTTAGACCCTTATTGCTCTTGGAACATCAAATATTATAGTGATAGCTTGTTATTTAAAATCATTTGAGGAAACCACCTAAGTGTTCATTAACCAATAAAGAAGGTATTGCATATTATATATATATGTATGTACATATATATGTATATATTGACCATAGGATGCAATAATTTTCAGTCATAGAGTGAAATATAACTATTGTATATACTATAATATAAATGAATCTTGAAAACTTTAGGTTAAAATAGGAACATATTTTAGAATTCCCTTTATATGAAATACATAGAATAAATAAATCTGCGGAGATGGAGGATAGAATAGAGACTGATTGTAGATTAGATTAAAGGGAAAAAATGGGAGAGGCACTAACAGATACTGAATTTCTTTATATGACAGAAATATTCTGGATGAGATAATGGTTATGACTACATAATATGATAAATATACTAAAAACTAATGAATTGTATACTTTAAAAAGTCACATTACATAGTATTTATCTCACTCATAGAAATATGTATTAAGTGTAGAGAAAGACACATAGGGTTCCATGTTGCTGAAAAAAATATGGACCAGGCTATCCGAAGGGCTTGACTTGAAGCTCTGTCTCTGTTTCATTCTCCCACTTTTTAGGAGTTCAACTTAGTGGTACCTGTTCAAAGCTCACTATAGATATTAACTGTGAGAAGAATTTAGTGCTTTATTCATAGTTGATGCTGATCCTGGGCAACTCTATAGATGGCAATGACTGTTTTTTCAGGAAATAAATAAAGTTATAAAAAAGAAAAAAGAAACATAAAGACTTCCACTCTGAAGTGTATCAGGCATGCTTACAAGTACGTACAAAGACTACAGTAATTCTGCTATGAACTCTTAAATAAATCCATTAAAAATACTATTGTTTATATTCCTACAAGTAATTGGAAGTGTCTATGCTCAAGCCCAGTTATATAGTAAGAGTAATACATTGTCAACAAAATTTAAATGCAAATAACTTTTTTGTGTGCTTTAGTGAGGAGATGCTGGATAATTAAATCATACTGAGAAGACATTTCTAATGGCTTCTCTGGCTCTGGAGCTAGCCCATTTTGAGAAATGGAATATCATTTTGTAATTAAGGTGGCAATATCAGAAAGCTTTGTTTTATAAAAGCAGTTTTCCCTAAAATGATGAAATGTTTTCACCAATGGTACTAAGATAAATATATATTACATATATTTATATGTATTATGTATGTTTATTATATATATAATTTCCAGCATGAAGAACACTGCTGCAAGGAAAGAACAGCAAAGAGAAGGGTAGTAAGCATTCAATGATGCAATGGCAGGGCATTTTAATAAAGAATTCATGAGTATAATAAGAAGCTGACTTTTCATCTCTGCTCTTGTAAGAAATGAAGTCAATTGGACCCACCTTTATTGTAAATAAAGCAATTTTAAAATATGATTGTGGAAGCTCTACATGGACTTAAAGCAATGCTTTACCAAAATTGTTTTACCAAAATTGAGCTATTTGAGAGAATCATAAATGGTTGCTCTTCTGCATGGCATTTAGAAAGTGCGTTCGGAATTCACTGATCTTTTTCTTCAAAACACCTGAGCAAAGATCTAGATGGGGAGAGAGGAGAAAAAGAATTCACATTCCAGCACATCTGGCTAACAAAGATCAAGACAAAGGACCTCAATGGACTCTTGGGGTGAGGGGTGCCAGAAATTGGGTCACATCAGCCTTGCTCAGGATATGTTCCTGGCTCTGTGCTCAGCAGTGACCCCTGCCCTTGATTGGGGGACCATATGTGGTGATAGACATTGAACTGAGTCAGCCACTTTCAAGGTAAGGGCCTTCCCCCAGTACTATCTTCCTGACCCACATCAAGTGGATTTTAAAAGCTGCAGAGATGAAGATCAGTTTGTGAAGAATAAACTGGGGGAATCAGTGAACCTTGTTTTGTATTCTTCTTTCATTGATTCATTTATTTATGTATTTCTACTTTTCTATTGAATCAATGAGAGATAAACTCTTACAAAGCTGTTCATGATTAGGTTTGTCATACAGTGTTCCAACAGCCATCCCTGGACCATGTAAATTTCCCAGCACCAGTGTCCCCAGTTTCCCTCCCATCACACCTGCCTGCCTTTCTGCCTGTCTGCCTGTCTGTCTGTCTGTCTGTCTGTCTGTCTGTCTTGTTCTCTCTCTCTTCTCCCCTTTATCAATGAACATTTTTAAAAAGTAGTGGATATGTCTCTATATTTTTCTTCCAACTGCTCTCATTGAAATGCCATTTTCAAGGTTCTCTTTTTCTCTTCATATTCTGTGCTTTATTCTGTTTTCTCTCCTCTCAGTGCCTCCCATGTTCACCAGCTGCTGTCGTTTCCTCTCTATGTATCATTCTTTACTCCATCCAATATCTTCTTTCTATTGGACAGTTACTGCCTCAAGCCAGTTTCTCAACAATCCAGGGTCACATCAGGAGTGTGGAGGCAGGAACCCAGGCAGTCTGAAAACAGGGGTGTGAGCTGAGACTTCAGACCTCTGTCAGCTCCACGCTTCCTGTGTGCCAGTAGCCCTCAGAGAGATCCTGGGAGAGCATTGAACTGTGCGGTACTACACACCCTCTAGGCCTGGGGCTTCAGTCCTTCCATACAATGAATGCAGATCCTGCAGTTCCAAATAGGCTGAGCTGAGTGAATGCAAAGTCAAAGGAAGAAACCGCTGCTAGGGTAAGGTGTGGTGGCCTTGAGATAAGTTCCAGTAACTGTCTGTAAACATTTGCTTTCCTGGGGGATGTGCCAAACCTCACTCACCCACAGTCTGTGACAGTCTGAAATGTATCATCTTTGAAAAACCCTTCGGTGCACTTTTTAAATATTTTAGTAGATTTTTGTTTGTTTTGAACAATTATTGTTATAGTACTAGTCGAAAAGGACTCCGCACCGGCTGGCTTCAAGGACCACAGAAATGGTGGCTTAAACAATTTATGTTCTCAGGGCTGGAGCGATAGCACAGTGGAGAAGGCATTTGCCTTGCACAGACAACCTGGATTCCGATTCCTGGCATCCCATGTGGTCCCCTGAGCACTGCCAGGAGTCATCCTTGATGTAACCCCTGAGTATCGGCGGGGGTGACCCAAAAAGCAAAACAAACAAACAAATAAACAAAAATTTATGTTCTCACATTTCCGGAGTCTAGAAGTTCAGAATTGAGGCATTCTCAGGGTTGATGTATTTTTTGCCACCCTCCTTGGTGGAACATAATGACCTTCTTCCTGTGTTTTTGAATTGCTTTCCTCAGATATTTCTGTGTCTAAATTTCCTTTCTAAATACAAACATCTTTGGTGAAGATTTATATTAATGCTCATTCTGAAGTCTTGGAATTTAAGAGTTCAACATATA
This sequence comes from Sorex araneus, assembly GCF_027595985.1. Taxonomy (NCBI): domain Eukaryota; kingdom Metazoa; phylum Chordata; class Mammalia; order Eulipotyphla; family Soricidae; genus Sorex; species Sorex araneus. Next base: position 18,173,332 of record NC_073309.1, read on the forward strand.
ATTTCAGGGAGCAGGGACACAATTCACCTCATAATTGGCTATAATATGAAATTTTATTTGAAATAAAATTGTTGGTAGCACTATCATCCCATTGTTTATTGATTTGCTAAAGCGGGCACCAGTAATGTTTCCATTGTGAGACTTGGTACTATTTTTGGGATATCGAATACGCCACAGGTCACTTGCAAGGCTCTGCCATGTGGACAGGATACTCTTGGTAGCTTGCTGGGCTCTCCAAGAGGAATGGAGAAATGGAACCTGGATCAGCCGCGTGCAAGGCAAATACCCTACCCACTGTGCTATCACCCCAGTTGGGTCTTACGTGTGCAACACATGGACTTTATCATTGAGTCATATTCCTGCCCCGTTATTTTCAAATGATACAGTTAGGATTCAATGTCAAGCCCTGGAACTTTACAATGTGTCTGTCATGTTGATAGGCAGGGGATGGGGTGGGAGTGATAGGTGGGGATAGAACATGGGAGCACAAGTGGAGGGAAGTTGACACTGGTAGTGCGATGGGTCTTGAAATATATGCCTAAAACTCAACTATTAATAACTTTGTAAATCACAGTTCTTAAATAAAATCATCACTATCACTGTCATCCTGTTCCTCATCGATTTGTTTGAGCGGGCACCAGAACATCTCTCATTGTGAGATTTGTTGTTACTGTTTTTGGCATATCCAATACGCCACGGGTAGCTTGCCAGGCTCTGCCGTGAGAGCAAGATACTCTCAGTAGCTTGCAAGGATCTCTGAGAGGGGCGGAGGAATCAAACATGGGTCGGCCGCATGAAAGGCGAATGCCCTACCATTGTGCTACAGCTCCAGCCCAAATAAAATAATACATTTAAAAAATAAAAACAAAATACAGAAATACTCTAAAAGTTTTTCAAATCTATCAAGAGAGTCTAATAAGGTTGCAGGACACACAAACATATTGTTAAAAATCAATTTTTAATATATTAGGAGTGAACAGAATAAAATTGAATAAACAGCAACAGAAATAAGTCTGAAAACACCCCATGCCAGTGAAGACGCTGAGCACCTAGACTTCTAATATACTGAAAATGGGAATTCAAAATGTCACAGTCCCTTTTGGAGGATAATTTAGTGACATATTCTACAGTTAATCAAATACTTATATTGACTGAGCAACTTCATACCTAATGAATGAAAACATAATGTACAAAACGAATGTGTGATTGTCTTTGAAGCTTTTCTCAGGATGATATGAAATGGAAAATAATCCAAGTGTCTGTTGGCTGGTAAATATGTAAAAATAGAAACTGCAGAACATCTTTCAAAAGAATGACACTGATGCTCAATAAATCAGTGATGGAATTATGAATACAATGGCATGGACAAGTTTCAAATAAGTTCTGTTAAGAGAAATAATGTGGGATTTCTTTTGAATTCTTCTGTATGAGTCCTTTTATATTGCCTTCAAAGTGAAAAACGATAGACAACAAATTAATTTGTGCTTACAGAGTTTAAAAATACGAAGGGTAATCAAAACAGGAACACATAAAGATTTCTTTGAAATGATGGAATTTCTACGTATCTTGATTATTCTTGTGTTTATAAGACTGTATGAGTTTGTCAAAATTCACAGAACTTTCAACTATTGAGTAAATTTTACAGTGTGTAATTTATACACAAATAACTGAAAGCAGATAACTTGAACTGGCAAATTAAAAAAAATCTAAGTATGTCATATAACAAAGGCTAAAAACAAGCTTTTCACAAAAGAACAAATTAAATGATCAAATAAAAGCTGTTTAATATCATTAGTAACTGAAAAAATAAGATAATAAAATTGCACTCTTATTTAGCTTGCCACAATATCTGGTTCATGTTCTGGAAAATATATATTTTCATACATCTCTAATGAGTGTGAAATTTGTTAAAATGCTTCAATAGGGCAATACAGCAATATGCATTATAATTATAAATTATATAGATGTTTAAACTCAGAAGATTCAGTGAAGGAAAAATTGGCTGTAGTGTTGAAGATCATATTAGTAAATGTATTTCCTCACAGAAAAAAACATTAGAGGTCTACAAGTAGGAATTGAACAAATTTAATTGAATGCATTTGTAAAATGGAATAAAATGGGAATTTTATCATCCTTTTGAATAAAATCATCATCAAAATGAGAATATAGATGTATTTCTGTTGATGTGAAATAAAAATTAGATTGCATGCAAGTTTTACAAAACTAAAGTAATATATGCAGCATAATGATTAAATATATATATTAATTTTTTTGGTTTGTTTTCACTTGGGGGAAGCTCAGGGGTTTGGCCTGACTCTGTGCTCAGGAATTATGCCTGGTGGTATTTGTGGGACCATATGAGATACTAGTGATTGAACCTGGTCAGCCAAGTGCAAGGCAAGTGCCTTACCTTTTGTACTCTCTCTCCAAACCTTATTTATTCTTTTTATATTGCAATTTATATCATTCCATATACTTTCAATATATACTTTCAATATATAATATAAAAAGGTGGAATATGTTATAATATTTACTTAAAATTCTGACTCAAAATATATTTATGAATGGTTTCTTATTATGTTTATATGTATCACTGTATCACTGTCATCCCATTGTTCCTCAATTTGCTCGAGCAGGCACCAGTAACATCTCCATTGTGAGACTTGTTGTTACTGTTTTTGGCATATTGAATAGGCCACAGGTAGCTTGCCAGGCTCTGCCATGCAGGGAGATATTCTTGGTAGCTTGCTGTGCTCTCCGAGGAATCAAAATTGGGTCAGACACATTCAAGGCAAATGCCCTACTGGTTGTGCTATCGCTCCAGCCTGTGTTTATATGTAATATAAAATTGGATTCTAATATGTAATCATAGATATATAACTTAAGTAAAATATACCAAAGAGACCAGAAGGAAATATTTAAATTATTCATTTCTGTGCAATAATTAAACAGTGGTCATATATCTGTGGTTTATGTGTGATTTATGAACACATACCCACACAATATGATCTAAACAGGAGTAGAAAGCCATAATAAAACCATGCTAGAGTATCTTTTAGTATATACGTTGCACCTTTCACTACAGGCCACTGGATTCCAGAATTGAGTCCTCACATGTACTAGTATTTTGTGCCCTCAAATGTAGCTCAACCTCATTATTCACAAGTTTCATGTTTGTAAATTTGACCAGTCACTATTTGTACAGTAAGATATGGACATACATGGAGAAATGACAACTTGGAGGCATTTGATACTTTGATGCACATATTGATAACAACAGCTGAACAAGATAATGTTCTGCCTCCTTGGTTCAGCTCCCAAAATGTAACTTACTTAGTGCCATATCATCTTGCACTTTTGTTGCTCCTTAAAATGGCCCCCAAGTGTGATGCTGAAGCATTCTCTGATGCTCCAATATCTAAAACACCAAGAAACTTGTCCCGTGCCTAAGAGAAAATAGTTGTGCAACATAAGCATCAGCAGCAGCCTGGGAGTTTTGACCTGCTCCATTTCCGACCTGGGCTGGTTCACCCCTACACAGCAGGTAGGGTGTTTGCCTTGCATGTGACAGACCTGGGTTCAATACCTCTGACCCTCTCAGAGAGCTCGGCAAGCTACCGAGAGTAGCCCACCCACACGGCAGATCCTGGCAAGATATCCATGGTATATTCAATATGCCAAAAACAGTAACAAGTCTCACAATGGAGACGTTACTTGTGCCCCTGAGCAAATTGATAAACAGCAGGATGGGTTGACAGTGCTACATAAGCATCATTCAGTCCTGAGTCATAGGCTATTGACTGTAAATTCACTGTTTACAAATTAACAGTGTATATTAAATAATGCATCTGTGTCTTTAAACAGGAACACTTATCACCCATTTTTTTCTGATTGGTCTACAAACATATTAGTACTTGAGTCTTAAATGAACCAAACCTGTACTTACCCTACAGGCAGACACAAATTCAGTGTTTGCAGAAGCATTAACCATATAGAAATACAAATTTAACAGATTTTAAATTAACAGATTTTACATTGGTGTTTCAACTTATTTACCTGATGATAACCACAGATTTCTGAATGATATAATGTATCAGAAATATAATATTTAATTTGTGAGGAGGACAAAAATGGTACCAGTTACTGGTGGGAATAGTAGCTGTGGTCTTTTCATTAATGGTGTTTTTGAACTAGATTATATTCTAAGATGAGGCAAAAGGAAGAAACTGCAACTACAAAGAGGGAAAAATGTGTGTTGCAATTGGCTCATTAAAATTCCTGTTTAGTCATTGAGAAAATGACTAGACTTTCAATTGTTGTACGTACAGAAATTATGGGTGATGCATTTGTGCAGTTTTAAGTAGATGCTTATGATCTGGGAGGCTTCTCAGTCTTGTGTTAAGTGGTGTTAGGCACTATGGCAGTGTGGAGAAAGCAGTTTAGTTATTAAGAAAAAATATTGAGTGCAATAATACCAAAAGAGACTTTCAAATATTCTACCCATAGAAATTCAGTCAATTTTGAGAAAAAAATATTTGGCATAATTTTAATAGAACCTATAATTTATTCTACCAAATGGGACTCTAAAACATTATCTTTTCTTGGTTTTTCCAAGTTGCTCTTAAGAAGTGAAGTTTGAAGTTCACAGTGAGAGAGAAGTTAGACACAGACTCTATAATTTAGTTATTTCCTGTGGCAATTGTGCTATGACAAAGCTCCAACATGTTTTGAAGATATGAAGTATTGAGATAGTGGTCCTATATTTCCTGGGGAAAATGACTTTAATTCAGAAATAAAGGAAACTAAAGGAGCAAAGAAGAAGAAGAGGTGACAACCTAAGTTGACACTTGATGGATAAGTACCAGTGAGCTTGATGGAGAAATGTCAAGAGACCTCTAGGGAAATGAAACAGTTTTCACAGAAATAAGGAAGAGAAAGAAAACTTGTCATGTTGGTAGTAATGAAACATTGGCCAGAATTGCAATATTGAGTATGGATTAGGGATTCTTCAAAGAGAGGACAGGAAGATGGAAAATTGAACAAAATTTTAATGAATGATTGCCTTCATTTATCTATGCATAGGTACTTAATATATAGAATATATTTAGTATTGTGTCAGATTATGGCAGCAAGGTAAATTATCACTCTCGTCTTTGAAAAAGATGTTCTGGGATAGATTCTGGCAAAATCTTTTTATGCAACACAATGGATTAAAAGCAATTTGTAAAATTAGAAAAGCATTTGTATTAGCAAAGGCAATCAAGGGAATCATTTGTTGCCTTTCTACATGGTGTCAGTGTTGTTGAGAAAGATACTCTCGAGAGATGTCAAATCCTAGTCTTCCATATGGGAAAAAGCTTCATAAAAACAGATTTCTATTTGTTGTAAGAGGCCCCATTCCCATTTATCTTTTCACATCTCAAAAGGACAATATGTAATATGTCTTGCAGAGAGTACTGTGATAAATATATGTTTTTTTTCAATTGAATACAAGAGTGAAACTGGTAACTTCTAACAAATATTCTGTTATTGGGTACAAGGATTTTTATGTTATTTTTCTCTAAAATTTCACCCTTAGAGAGACCATTATAGCTACGCCTAGACTTCAGAATTTTTTTTCCCTTTTCTGATCTAAAGCACTGACCGACTTCTTTGATGAATTTTGTTCCCTTTGTATGGGAGCAGAGTCACACACAGGGAGCAGTTTTACTGACAGGGGAACCCAATAGGAGACATATTTATTGACTATCTTAGAGGTTATTATACTTCCCCACCCCCTTGCTATAATAGTTCATCAGCAGTCTGTGTCCATGAATCCAGCTAGAGGTACCTCTACACTCCTCTCTGCTGCAAATTGAAAATACTAAAAGTGTAAGTGTGTGTGTGTGCACATGTGTGTGTTTGTGTGCGCACATGCATGCATGCATGCACACGTATGCATGAGCCTTTCAGACAGTGCTTAGGAGACCTGGAAGCACACCATTATGCTTCTCAGCCAGACTGGTTAGTAGTCCAATGTGAGTGTCCAAGGACGCAGAGCTCCTAGAGCCTTATGGTTCTAGACATTACCTGGGTCACACGGGCAATGTCCTGAAGCCCATTGGATCATACGTAGAAGTGTTCTGGAACTACTAGTGTTCTACCCAGTGATGCTCAGTAGATATATGATGCTGGGAATTGAACTGGTGTTGGACATATGCAAGACATGAGCCCTAAGGGTTTTACTATTTCTTTAATCCTGAGATTCTGTACTTTTTCCAGTCTTTTCCATCTAACAGCAATTAGCAATAGTACAGGCCTAAGATACAAAAGGGTCACCTTCCTAAACGTCAGGAAGTCCTGAAATGGCCCTTGACTTGACACTAACCTTACAGCTAGAATTGAAGAGCAGGGCTGCTTGATCAAGGACAGAGCAGAAGATACTAGCTGCAGAGTCAGTTCTGCAGTTCTCAGTTTGACCATGAAAATGGAAAGACTTGAATCTTTAGTTCCAAACTATTCCCCAATCATTCTAGCCCTGCCTACCCAAGGACCCATGCAGTGACCCAAAAGTATTCCAGCAAAGGACCTGACAGGAGTTTCATTTATCTGTGCATCTTATATAAGACTTCCTCTATGATAACCCACCTGTGGACCCTGACTTAAACACTGGTATCATTGCCATTATTTTAGAGACATTGGAGACAATCCACTTAAAATAAGTCAGTTATGGAAATTAAGGATAATAATAAATGAATAAAAAAGTGAAAAATTCTATGTGCACTATAAATAATAGCAAGTGAACTAATATTTGCATCATGAGAATCCAGAGAAAGAGAAAAGGGCAACAGTCTACATTAAGAAATAACAACCAATAATTTCACAAATGATGGGAGAGGATTCTCTAGTCATATACAAGAAGCTCAAGGAAACCCAGGCAAGATGAATATAAGGGAAAAGTGTTGAGAGAGGAAAAAAAGACCTAACAACAAAAGAAATTATGTATCTCATAACTTTCCTTAGAAATGAAGAGATAGAGGGCTGGAATAATAGTATAGTGGATAGGATGTTTGCTTTGCATGCTGCTGGTCCAAGTTTGATCCCCAGCACCCCAAATGGTTACCTGAGCCTTGCCAGGAGTGATCCCTGAGACCAAGTCAGGAGTAATCCCTCAGTACCACTGGATGTTACCCAATCCCCAGCCCCAAAGAAATAACTATATAGAAATTTCTAGCCAAAAATCAGACAAAAATACCTAAATACACCTCCCTCCCCCATAAAGAAAATTTATGGTATATGGGAAATGGAAGAGTTGCACATTAAGGTAAAAATAGGATCCTTGAGGGATGAAGCAATAGCATAGAGGTTGGCATTGCAAATGGCTGACCAGGAGCTAATCCTCTGTACTCCGTACATGGTAGAGCCAGGAGTAAGTCTTGAGCATCTCTGAGTGTACACCGCTCAAATTTGGATAATTATAAAGAAAAAACTTAATATTGAATTAAGAGTAAAATGTAAGGCCTGAAATGATGTAACTTTTAAGGAGAAAACATAAAGATGGACTCCCTGACATTAGTTTAAGTAAATGTGGCAATAGCAGGTTAAAAAGACTTCTGTCTTGTAAAAGAAATAGCATAAAGAGAAAGAACTCTATGGAATTGGAGAAAATATTAGCAAATCCAATGTATGCTAAGGGATTAGTGTAAAAATATTAGAAACTCATACATTTCAGTAGATTCCTAGAAGTCTGTGTAAATCAACTTTGTTTCCCATCTATAAAAGTAAGAATATATTGTAAAATGCATAGACGTATGTTGCGTAAGAAAGGAGAATTCTGTGATCTGATTAATAGTTGAAGTAATACTCAAATACCTTTAGTTCGCAGGTTAAAATGTCATTTACTCAAATCTTTCCTGAACAGAGATTTGTTAACATGTTCTATTTTATTTTTATATTAATTTCTGTTAGGAACCAGAGTGATAGTATAGTGGGTAGGCCATTTGCCTTGCACGCAGCTGACCTGGATTTAATCCCCAGCATCCCATATGGTCCCCGAGCACTGCCAGGAATGACTCCTGAGTGCAGATCCAAGAGTAACCCCTGAGCATCAGTAGGTGTGACCCAAAAAAGCCAAAAAAAAATCTCTGTTATAAAATTAAGCATGCTGGCAAGTATGTGTGTATTGCCTCAATGATAAGATAACCACACTATTAAATGGGATCCATGTCTATTTCCATATTGAATGCTGGACTCAAACACATGTTTTGGCACTTGAATTATTTGTTGCTGAGTGTCTATTCCCAGAGGTCATTTGGTAGCCCTGCCACTTTGTCAGAAATAAAGAATAAATCTCTTTCAGGTAATGCTGACCTTAAGTCCACAGCATATCAGTCTAAATGATGAATCTTTCTAATGTTTTTAGTGAAAGAGCAATCAAGCATCATCTTATGAAAATTTCTGACGCTAAATAGTAGGAAAAGAAAGTCAAGTCAGGGATTGTTCTGGAAATGGGACAGAGTTCCTCAACAACTTCTTCAAACGGTGCAAGAAAATTAAAAGTAGCAAATCAATGTGAAACGCTAATGGCAGAAAACTTGTTTCTTCATAAAGATAAATAGGCTGCTGCCATACTGTCTCTAAACTCTAAGACCAATATATGTGGAACATATCTAACACACCTTGAAGAGCTGAAATATAGAAGAAAAAAAGTGGATGTATCTTATTCAGGTATGCTTTATGATATATAACAGGGAGGAAGTCATTCTGTTTATTTATATCAGAAACTGGAGTTTGGTAACAGTCTTCTCTTGGAGGCAATTCATTCGTACTTCCCTGCATTAGGAGAGCATTGCAAAATTTGGCATTAGAAATGTTTTGAGAATTTGATTTATGATGAGATTGCAGCAATTAAATATGTTCTATAAAAAGCCAATAGCTAAGGATTTTAAATACTGAGAAATAAAGGAAATTTGTTGAAATGATTATAAAGGTGTGAAGAGGAGGAATTAGATGAAAGAGGTTAGTGATGGTCTTACCTGGAAATAAATGTATTCTAGCAGCTATACTTCCTGGGTATATTTCTTTTCAAAGGCTACTGTAACAAAGTACAGCAAATGAGATGACTATAAACAATAGAAGAATTTTGGCTAATGATCCTGAAGTAAAATGCATTTATCTGCAGGCCAGTTTCTTCAGGGCAATGCTCTAGAATAAAACATATTTCATTCTCTTTCTCTTAGCCTCTCCTGTAGACTGCTATCTTTTGCATTCTTTCCTTAAATTTTCCTAATTGTAATCTTTGAAAAGTGTCTTGACATGACATTGTCTATGTCTGGGTTTTCACATCATCATGGTAAAAGAACAATGATCATATTGAATTAAGGACCCACCCTATTCCAGTATGATTTCCCAAGTAGCTATCTTTACAGTTTCCTAGTTGACAAAAAGTTCACATTTTGAGGCACTAAGAGTTAAAACCTCAGCAGTTATTTAAAGAATGGGCATGAGAAACTTTTGAAACTAGGTTTACCTGATCAAAACAATCATTGTCAAGAAAAGAAACACCTTGTAATAAATGTCTCCATGGGAAAACTATACTTTTGTTGGCTAAATCAAAAGTTATTTAATTTTACAATTGGGAGGATGAGAATTCACACCCTGATTTGACCTTCTCCTTGACTTTGTCTCACGTCCTCACTGACAGGTGTGTCTTGAATTCTCTAAGATATTGTTCATTTACCACTAAGATTTTCTATTTTATTGATATGTTTGTACTAGAACAGTTTTTTATTTTTTTAGCCACTTAAAATTATGTTAGAGAGGGGCTAGAGTGATAGCACAGTATGTAAGGCATTTGCCTTGCACGTGGCCAACCCAGGTTAGATTCCCAGCATCCCATATGGTTCCCCCCAGCACCACCAGGAGTAATTGCTGAGTGCAAAGCCAGAGTAACCCCTGTGCATTACTGGGTGTGACCCAAAAAGCAAACACAAAAACAAAAACAAAAAAAAACACGTTAGAGAAATGATAATGCAATAGCATGTTTGTGCTGTTTTTCTATACAGAGATTCATCTGCAGAGATTTCTGAGATTCAGGAGACCCAGGAGATATGGGAGTTCATCATAGTGCCAGGACTCAAAGTCAAGGAATAACAGTATCCTTCATTCTTTTCTAAATAGAAAATGTCAAATACTTGTAGTTACTGCTGTCTCAAGCATGATCTCATCTCTCCAATGATGCATTCACTACATACATATTGGGTAGAGACTAGTATTATCTTCAGTGCTGGTGGTTAAAATCTCAGAAGTACCAGCCCTTTGAAATAAACATTCTAGTTGGAGAATGAAATAATATAAATAATGGAATGAGTAAATATGACAAAATGACACCATGGTGCCATTCTCGGTCTCTGAAGAATAAATAAAGTTAATATAATCAGAATGGCTGAGCTTTGCTATAGAGATGTCAGGAGCTCACTCTAAAGATGTGACATTTAAACTGAAGTCCGAACAATGACAAGTCAGTCACAAAGGAGGTTTTCCAGGAAAAGGAACAAACCAAGTGGGGCTGTCCATGTGCCAGAAGAGAAGGAAGTTGAGTCAAAGTTGGCATTTCATGATTTTTTAGAATATTTGTTCCAAGCTGAAGTTTTAAAAGAGTGAAGCTGTAGGTGCTATCAGACTAATATTAAGTCTGGAATGGTTTATAGACCCATATAAGACTATGCATTTGGGTTGAGAAAAGCAATGTTCATAGCAAGAAAAGTGTTTCAGGAGAAACTCTGGATTGCAGAGAAATTGTGGCCACTATGATTAATGTGTGGGTGGATCTGAGTTACAGAAGGATGACAATGCCAGACTGTCGTGGCTTTCATTTGAGACCCATTTCCCACTTCCATTTATCATCCACAAATTATGGGGGAATTAGCATAGGACACAGGCAGAAGAAGAGTACTAAATCTAAAAGACCTCTCGGAATGACTTTACCAGCCAAAGAAAATTGGGATATGTCATGGTAAACGGCAGAGGTTAAATTTTTTACCTTTCCTCTCACTGATGATAATTATATGTCATAATGCATATTGTAATTGTGGAAGTGCCAAGCCAGATGACCTAATAGATATTTTCAATTTGTAATTTCTTAGCTGCAAAATTAAAGTATTAATCAACCTAAAAGCCTGCTAGTCTGGTTAAAGGTTGACTCTGCACTGAGTGGCCAGCAATAATCAGGCTGCCTTTCTCTTCTTTTTTTTTCTCTCTTTTTTTGATGTCCTCTGCACAATTCCTCTGAAAGCACCTGTGAGATCTGTCGGTTCAGATCACCCATTTTCATTCCACTTTTTGTGGGTAGTGGGTTCTCACTGAAACACTGCATATAGATGTAGTACAGTGAGAATCTACACAAGAGGGGTAAAGGTAAGTTTCAAACATCATATATACCCAAATTTATGACTTATTTTTGAACATTTTAAGGTGTTAGGGAAACATTTATTTTATTATTCCTTACTGGAACATAGTATACTATTACCACATATTGATGAATTGCTTCCATTGATGTGAGCAACTCTGATTTATAAAAAGATGCAGTAAAATATGTAAAGTACAAACTATTGTTTTCAAAACAAAATAAAAAACTATATTTAATTAAAAACAGACAAATGGATGGGTGAGATGATAATTCACAGACATGCTATAGCATGTTAGTGAACTAGCAGCAGAGAAAGTTGAAGAAAGGAGTATTACTTTGTCTTGTAAGAACCAGAACTGAGGAACTCCATAATCGTCTGACTCAATATACCATAACTGTGATTAGAAATGTAGGCGATGGAACTGAGTGTTGAAAATAGGCAAAAGTATATACTTTTTGTGACATTTTCAGCAGTTTTTCATAACAATACAAAATAAATTATTTCAGTTCTGCTTTAAGGCAGGGGTCGGGGTTCAGGATGGAAACATCCAGAATATGGTGTTGGCAAGGTGTAAAGGTGATGGGATTGGTGCTTGAATATTAAATGTATAAAATATTGTGAACTACTTTATAAGATCTGTCACTATCATCACATGCTCATTGATTTGCTCAAATGGGCACAATAACGTCTCCATTGTGAGACTTGTTGTTACTATTTCTGGCATATCGAATATGCCATGGGTAGCTTGCCAGGCTCTGCAGTGCAGGCGGGATACTCTCGGTAGATAGCCGGGCTTTCCAAGAGGGGCGGCGGGAATCGAACCCAGGTCGGCCGCATGCAAGGCAAATGCCCTACTGCTGTGCTATACACAACAACATTTTTTAAAGGATATGTGGATAAACTTTCATTATCTGTATTACAAACCATAAGGCCCAAAAGGGAAGAGAAAGAGAGAATGGGAGGAGGAGGAAGAGAAGGAGGAAAAAGAGAAGGAAGAGAAAGAGAAAGAATAGGAGGAGGAAGAGAAAGATGAGGAGGAATTGGAGGAGAAGGAGGAGGAGGAGGAGGAGGAGGAGGAGGAGGAGGAGGAGGAGGAGGAGGGTTGCCTGTCATGATGGGGAGGGGGAACTGGGGACACTGGTTTTGGGAAATGTACACTGGTGAAGTGACAGGTGTTGGAATATGATATGATGAAAACTCAGCCATGAGTAACTTTGTAACTGTGTTATCTCATTGTTATTCAATCCAGAACATGTAGATGATGGGTACTCCAGGGATCTTCTAAATTCTCCATTTAAGGTCCCTGTCAATGGTGGCCAGATATAACATTTCAGCTGGTTTATTCTTTGTACCTAGGAGTTATCTGCAGAGATTTCTTGTGTGTGCATGGTAAACTTGGATCTAATTCAAATCTCGGATCCTTGGCAATCTTTAGAGCGACTCAATTCTTTGGCCCCAATTTTTTAATTTCAACTTTTATAGTTATACAAGGGATATACTTGGCATATACACAGTCCATAACTGATTCTAAGTCTATTGTGACTTTACCGGAAGGAAATGTTGATAAAACTGGTAAACTAATATCAACCAGAAATGTGGTATATCCAGCCCAGATGTGTAATATAGTTGGAAAATAAGCAGAAAGTGATTTTTCTTCCCTTCAGTTCACTGGTCTGTTTATTTGCTTTCTTATTAGATTTTAATCTATCCCTTTCTTTCTGCCTCTGGTCTCTGAGACTGTTCATTTTCCTCATAATCTCTCATTTTCTTTTTTTTTTTGTTTCTCCTGTTCACACTACTGTAGTCTTCCAGACATGTTTCTGGCAAAGGGGAGATGAATTAATTTTCAATAATGTGAAATACTTTTCAGTGCATATTTCTCTTCTTTTTGTTATATAGACTCTAATTTGTCTCCTTTTTGAAAATTAGCTAAGTTTAATTAGCTTATTTGATTTCATTTAGAAAACATGTACTGGAATTCTGAGACCAGGGTCTTTTTTTTTGTTTGTTTTATATATGACCCTACTCTTGTTTCATGATTAGGATACTCAGATACTCCCTCCTAGAACCAGTTGCCTTTCAGTAAGAAGTCACAGATAGTCTGGGCACAGACCTCCTCACCCCTGATAGTTTTTGTTTGCTTTGGGGGTCACACCTGAGAATACTCAGGGGTTACATCTGGCTCTTCTCTCATGAATTACTACTGGCAGCATTTAGGGGACCATATGGGATCCTGGGGATTTAACCTGGAATAGCGATATGCAGGCCAAGCACTCTATGTGCTACAGTATTTCCCCAGCCCTTGTCCTCTTATTCTAAGAGAAGAAAAAAAAATTGGTAGTCATTTTTGCCTGGGAAAAAATAGAGGCAGGTACAGAGAGAGAGAGAGAGAGAGAGAAAGAAAGAGAGAGAGTGTGTTTGTGTGTGTGTGAGAGAGAAAGAGACAGTGAGAGAGCTATAATTTTTTAAAATTTTTTCATGCCTTAGGTTGTGACCTAATAGCGTATTTATCAGAGCTCATAGTCATGAATACCAGTAATCCTCTCTCCAGCAAACATTAATCACCTCTGTCTTTATTAGTAAACTTCTTTACAGTTAATTACCCTAAACCCAGTTCTACCCTCAACTCCCAGAAATCGTCTACGGATGTTGTCTGTGAGATTTTCCAAGTAGATAATTAGGCTAATCCTAATTCAGGGGTATCCGCTACACTTGCCTGTATGAAAAAGAACTTTTTGGAACTGTATGCTTTAATTTCATTTTTTGATCAAAGCACCATGATTTACAAAGTTATTCATTACTGAATTCCAGTCACACTGTGTTCCTACACTGATTCCTTCACTAGTGTCTACTTCCCTATGCCAAGGTCCCAAACTTCTCTCCCACCATCTGAGCCTGCCTCTGTGTCAGGCATCAGTTTTCCCTATTGTGGATTAGGATACAGACACTCACAGGGCTTCATACATAATATTTACCGCCTGTCAGCACCCCCGTGTCCAATGTGACCACTGCCTTCCTCCATTGTTCTAGTGTTCCCCACCCTGTCCTTTCTCAACCACCCCACCTTACCCCCACTGGCAAGCATCATACTGAAGAATGTTTCTTTATGCTTTTTTTTTTCCACTCAAATGCACCATATAATGACTTCTCTAAGGGATGTATAAGCTATGCTTCCAAAATAAACAAAGAGGGGTGCTAAGATGAGGTGAGTTCTTTACAGTGCTCAGAAACTCCTCCAGATTTTTCTTGCATATGGTACACCTAACCTTTTTCATTGTGTTTTGGAAATTCTATAACAATTGTTCCCCCGTCTGAATTCTCAATTGTGGATTTATGATACACCTTCTCTCAGATAAATGTACACCCTACTGTGATAGCCTATGAAGAGCTACTTTCTATTTATTTTCTTCTTTTTAACGAGTAAAATGTTCACAGTAGTAATCTAGATTTTTGTCCTCATGTAGATTTTTCAATAATAAGGAACCTAACAAAAACCATGTTTTATACCTCAATCTAGTGGCCAGGCCATGGTAACCACAGACAAACATTGGCCAAGCACTCAGTATGAACACAGTATGTTCATATTGTGTTAGACTACAATCTCCCTTTAGGAATGCTAAAATCCTATTATTTGTTTTGCTTTCTTAAATCACGTGCCTTCCTTCTTTGTACGTTCATCGATGTCACTTTCTGCCAAGAACTGTCTTTGCCTCTCTTTCCTATTAAAGTCCCTATTAACAATAAGCAATCTTTATTTTTTTAATTGAATCACTGTGAGAACAGTTACAAAGCTTTCAGGTTTAAGTCTCAGTCATACAGTGATCAAATACCCATCCCTTCACCAGTGCCCATGTTCCACCACCAAGAAGCCAGTATAATCCCCTCCCATCCCCCACCCTGCCTGTGTGGCAGATTTTCAGTTTACTCTCTCTTTACTTTGATTACATTCAAATTTAGACAGAAAATCCACTATTATTGTTTGGAAATTTCCCCCAACAATCAGACCTGCCGAAAAGGCATCATTAGATAATTTGTTTTCTATTGCTGATCATGAAGAGCATATGATGTTGCACAGCCGCAACAGCAGCCACGTGGTTTTGGAATTCTGGTATTTTCGTAATTAAGTCCAGAGGTATTTCTGCAAGCAGCTGCTGCGTTCTGAGATTGGTTTGTGTGCCTCTGGGATCGTTGCCATTCAGTAGCAGAGGAGCCTTTGGTGGGCGGGGATCTCGTCTGGGTGGGGAGGATGGCAGGTTCCGCGCACCCCCCCCCCGCTACATCGCAAGATTTCCAGTGTGCCTCATCACTGCAAGCTCCTACCTCTCTGTCCAATTGGTCATCTTGCCGCACTTAGCAGTGAAGAATCCTGGCCGGCGGGCACAACACCGGAAAATGCTCTGGACCCCAAACAGAACTGATAACACAGGGGTGCCCCAGATGTAGCAGGTTGAGTCTCCCTGCCTCCTCCAGATGGAATCCCGGTGACCATGAGCTTCTACAAACATGGCTCCGGTATGTGGGGACCAGGACTATTTCTCCAAACCTTTTCTGATATCCAAAAAATCACTCAGAGGGGCTGGAACAATATCACAGTGGGTAGGGTGTTTGCCTTGCATGCGGCCGAC
Source organism: Sorex araneus (assembly GCF_027595985.1). Lineage (NCBI taxonomy): Eukaryota > Metazoa > Chordata > Mammalia > Eulipotyphla > Soricidae > Sorex > Sorex araneus. The sequence continues at coordinate 18,189,344 of NC_073309.1, forward strand.
CCGGGTTCGATTCCCAGCATCCCATATGGTCCCCTGAGCACCGCCAGGAGTAATTCCTGAGTGCAGAGCCAGAAGTAACCCCTGTGCATTGCTGGGTGTGACCCAAAAAGAAAAAAAAGAATCACTCAGAAACGGCTCCTCCGTCCCTGAATGGCCATGATCCCAGAGGCACACATACCAATCTCAGAACGCAGCGGCTGCTGGCAGAAATGCTCCTGGACTTCAAACTAAGTTATGGCCCCATCCCTCCCTGGGAGGGGAAGGGTTTTTGTCCTTCAGCCTTTTCCCTTTGCGGCAGCATGGTGACTGCCACCTTTCAGAGCAATCAATGTTTTTTATTTGTCTCACAATTATAAAGATGCAAATAGATACTAGCAATAAGAGATGCCTCTCTTCAGATGAGGAGCACTCTCTACTAAGGTTTCTCTTTCATAAAATGTTATGAGAAACCAGAGTCAAAGTTTTATTTTGATATACTGTTCTTATGTAAGTAAATTGAGAGAGGATATGGGGGAAAAGAGAAAAGAGAAAAAGAAAGAGAGGGTTAGTTTATCATTTCATGTACAATATTATATTGGAATTCTCTTGTCAAGCAAATCTGGATTTTCATTTTTCATAACCTAGGATCCATGTGGAATCAAAATGCTCATCCATACCTAGAAGGAAAGAATACTTTTTGTAGGTAGCTCTGGATGAAACAATGTAGAAGAATGGCAAGGAGCTGCCAGCAACTTCGTAGTGGGAATTGTGCTCACATCTGTCATCGAAGTGTGGGTCAGATGCTACTTAAACTTTTGCCTTTTAGTAACAATATCTCATTGTATAAAATATCATAGTTGTTGTCTGATGGACTGCTGGTCCTCAGACATTCAGATGTTTTAAATTCTTTAACATCACAGTAGCATAATCTGCCGTTCCTTGTATATACTGCTGAAATGAATATTGTTCCTGGCAGCACGTGGTCCCCACAGTGCTGTGTGGAGTGACTCCTGAGAATGGAACCAGGATTAGCCACTGTGTATTGCCAGGTATGCTGCTCCCATTGCCACTCAAGTAATAAAATGGGCCTGGGGATTTAGCCCAACTGTAAAATGCCTTTGCATTGAATGCAATTCCCATTACTGCTACAAAAGTAAATGTCCCTGACAAAAAGGATCTGAGTCCAATGTTGGTGTTTTATCCATAGCATTTAAAGCAGACATAACATTTTCAATATCTAAATTTTAAATAGTGAAAAGCATTTAGGGTACCTTGGTGCCAAAGATCAAGAAATAAATGATAGGAAAAAAAGAAAACACTTAATTGACTACCTGATACATCTTTCTCAATCAAATCAGCTTAATTAAAAAAGTAATTAGGGGATGGGGCAAAGAGGAACCAGTGCAGGGAGTGCATACTTTGCATTTCTGAGGCTCTGGGTTCTATCTCCAGCACTAAAAAAGGAAGAAAAAAAGTAATTTCATTGTGATTTTGACTCTAAGAAATTCAATGTTTTGGGGTTCACCCTCAATAAATATGATACTAGGGTTGTTATCCCTAGTCTGATTTTTTTATTTTTTAATATTTTTATCTTTTATTTATCTGTAATTAAAGGACCATGATTTACAAAGTTATTGATAGATGAGTGTTGACAGGCACATTTCAGAGTTCGGTGGTTGAGGTTTATATCTCATATCTTCAGTGTTATTGAGTTTGTATTTTGAATACAATAGCAATACCACTCTTCCATATAACTAGTAAACCAGAGGCCCCTAACCCTTTTTCCCTCTTTTCTAAAATATGTTTGATAAAAATGTACAGTATCCTCTGCCAGCAAGTTGATGCATGGTTTTCACTAGGTTCTAAAGGGCTATTTCACACACACACACACACACACACACACACACACACACCCCAAAATAAACACAAAAAACAAAAACCCCAGGTTCTTGAAAAGGGAAGTATGTCAGGACTCCTTATTGTAAAGGTCACTTAGGGCCATATAATTGATGACTGATTGTGTCGACAGTCAGATTGCATCCCACAGGTGATCTTCATAAAGCATGATCTCTCAGGCAAGGAGTTTTTTTGTTTTAATCTCTGCATGAGAAATTAAAGAGATTGAGAGAGAGAGAGAGAGAGAGAGAGAGAGAGAGAGAGAGAGAGAGAGAGAGAGAGAGAGAGAGAGAGAGAATCTCTTGCTCGTGCACCTGGCTGTCTTCCCCGGGGCCCCTCGAAGGGGAAGGGCTCCAGCTTCCCTCCCTGCCCCAGAAGAGCTCCCATGGCCGAAGATCTCCGGAGGCTAGCCACAGCCATGTTCAAGGCCCCTCTCCACACATTCGGACAAGACTCACACATGAAGGAACTGGCAGAGAAACCCAGGTGTGTGGGACTCGGGGCTGAGACCTCCAAGCCTGCTTGGATTGGGACTGGGCTTCTTCCACCCAGATTTCCCATTTTCCAGTAGCTAGGCGGTCATACCCAGGGACTGCCCCTGGAGCTATGTAATCCCACCAAAGGCCAGCATCCAGAGACTTAAAACCAAGCTCCCAGAAGCTATCTTATAGCCTAGTTCTCCCTCTGGGAGAACCTGGCAAGCTACGGAGAATTTCCTGCCCACATGGGAGAGCCTTGCAAACTCCCCATGGTGTATTCATATGCCAAAACCAGTAACAAAACTGGGTCTCATTCCCCTGACCCTTAAAGAGCCTCCCTCATCGGGAAGGATGAGTAAAGAGAGGCTTCTAAAATCTCAGGGCTAGGACGAATGGAGATGTTACTGAGATCACTTGAGAAATTTGATGATCAGCAGGATGATTATGATGATGATGATGATGATGATTTTTTTTTATCACTTGCTTGTGTGATTTTTTTTTTTAGTCCATGATGAAGCTACCGATGTTGCCTATTTTTATGGGTTTATTTTCAGGAAGAAAAGTAAGAAAAGTAAACATTAAAGTAAGAAAAAACATTAGATTCATGACTGACAAATACAAAACAGTCTTCTAAACAGACAGTCTTTCTCATTATTTTAGTAGACTCTTTTTTAACCTGTGTATACTTTACTGGTGCTTGGAAATGTACACGTGGAGGGATGGGTTTGGAATACTGTATGACTGAAACCCAATCCTGACCTGCTTTGTAAGGATCTCACAGTGATTCAATAAAAAAGTTAAAAAAAAAAAAGTGGCTGTTCTAGTGTCCATGCATGTAAAACACTGCCTATAGCATGGCAGATCCTTTTTGGGTATTTAAGAGAGTAAGTGGATGAACCCAGATTTACAGGACAAAAAGGAAACTTGTCATAAAGCTCCTGCACTGGCCAAATGATTAGAAGCCTCAGCTTTTCTCAGAGAAGTTGAGAAAAGCTGCTGAGCAGGGTTTACACCTTGTGGTTCTGATTTTCTTCAACTCAGTACTTTAGTGTCATGGTTTCCAAACTCATTTGGCTTTCCACCACTTTTCCAGCAAACATATGACTCAGAAAAATACATGGGGCTGGAGTGATACTACAGTGGGAAGGGCATTTGCCTTCCATGTGGCCGAGTCAGGTTTAATTTCCAGCATCCCATGTGGTTCCCAGAGCACCATCAGAAGTGATTGCTGAGTGCAGAGTCAGGAGTAATCCTTGAGCATCAACGGGTGTGACACAAAAGACCAAAAACAATTTTATTTTTAAAAGAAAGAAAAGGGCTAGAGCCATAGCACGGCAGGTAGGGCATTTGCCTCGCACGCAGCTGACCTGGGCTCGATTCCTCCCTTTCGGAGAGCCCAGCAAGCTACCGAGAGTATCCTGCCCGCATGGCAGAGCCTGGCAAGCTCCCCATGGCGGATTCAATATGCCAAAACAGTAACAAGGGAGACATTACTGGTGTTTGCTCAAGCAAATCGATGAACAACAGAACAGTGCTACAGTGCTACCCTTGAAAATATTTCGTGTTTCTTATCTATTTTTTTTAGACTAAAAGATTTTTTTGGAGATGTTGGGTATCAAACCCAGGGCCTCCCATATGCAAATGCTCTACTGCTTAGCTACAAACTTGGCCTTTACTTGGAGGATGGGGGACATTTCCCAAGCGGTGACCAGAAATCCCAAACCAACCCTTCTATGTAGTTCTCAGCCCAGCAGGTTGTGAGGGCCCCACGGTACAGTGTTATTTGGGCCTTGAGGGGTCCCAGAGAATAACCAGTCCACTCCAATGGTGCTTGGAGCTCTACCCTATGATGTCTGGGTGACCAAGTGGTCCTGGGATTAAACCAGAGGTCAACCCCTGCCAGGCAAGTGCCTTAACCTCTGCATTCACTCTCCAGGTCCCTCTTTAAATTTATTTTAACAATATTAAGTATTGAAAATGCAAAACAATATTAAGTATTGAAATGAAAAATATGCAAACATTAGAAACAGTGTTTGTGGTTTTCTTTGTTACTATTGTCACAACGCTTAGTGGAGGGTTTAAGTGCTAGGCTATGATTCTTACAGGGGTCCATGCTTCAGTTGCACTTGTGTTCCCTGGGGGTTCTGCTCTTGACCTAATGCTTGCACATCTTTTCGTTTCAGCACCTGTACATGACTCTTTGAACCAGAGATACACACTGTGTGATACACACACCAGAATCTCAAATTGCATGCTTTACGCATGTGGGTAGCATCAGGTATTAAACTTAAAGTCTCATGAACTCATTTGGGCAGCTGCATTTAACTGGTGAGACACCCCCTCCCCTGGATTCTATCAAGTGCATTATTTTTTAATTGTTCCCATTTTTCCTTCTAAGAAAGCAATAGGAATTTACTCTCACTTTGGAGATCTGAAAAATCTAGATGTTTCACAGGTAATCAGAACAAAATAGTTTGAACAATCTAATCAGGGGTAGATGACGATTTCAGAAATTAGAAGTATTTTGTGACCGCAGCTTAGTGTATCCAATGGGCTCTGATTTGAATTTTTAGTTTCTTTTGTATGACTATGAGGTTTGATTAGTAATTCACTTTATTGATTTGATTGACCATTCCCATTTACAAATGACTTGACTCGAGCACGTATAAATTCACTTACACCCAGTAGGTTATCTATAAAAACATCATCGATTCTGGGGCTGGAGTGATAGGACCTTGGGTGGAGCCTTACATTCAGGAAACCCAGGTTCAATTCCAAGCATCCCATATGGTCCCCTGAGCACCTGCCAGGAGTAATTCCTGAGTGCATGAACCAGGAAGAAGGACCCCTGTGCATCGCCAGGTGTGACCCAAAAAGCAAAAAAAAAAACAATTAAAGATAAAAATCCAAAACACAAAAACCATATCTATTCAACAAATGACTGTGTGGCTTCTACCAGGTACCAGACATGGATGTATCTGAGAACACCAGAAAAACCAATGTCTCATGGTCTGTCTACTGAGAGAGCCTTTCTGAAAAATCACTCGTGTCTTCAACTGCTGCTTGATAAAAATACTACATGTGGAGTGACTTGAAACAATACTATTTTAACTCTGCTGTTCTGGACTCCAGAAGCCCACATGGTGGTATCACTGGCTACCATCAAGTTGTTAACTAGGCCATAGCCTAGTTACTGCCAGAAGTGCGAGCAGGAAGTAGTTTCCTTGTCTTTTTTAGCTTTCTAAAACTGTTGCGGTTCTTCTCTTCATCTTGAAAGTTGCTAACTTTGAAGAATGTCTGACTATTCTCCTCTGAAAGCATCCATGTGCCTCTGGCTGCTGCCTTTAGGACGCTTGTAATTACGCGTGGCTTACCCAAACCATCCAGTACAACCTCTCTTCATCCCAAGATTCAAAACCTCAGTGGCATCTGCAGAGATCGTGTAAGATAATACCTTCACATGTTTCAGAGATGAGGACATGCAGCTCTTTGGCTAGGGGGTCTCTTATGGTCCCTACCACCCACCCATATATCTTTTGCTTGGGTTTAAACAAGTCTATAAGTGCATTTTGTTCTGAAATCAGGAAGCCAGAAGAGTCCTTTCCACTTGGCTATCAATATGTAAAGTGCCTTCATTAAGTCTGCTTCAATGCTTTATTGAGATGTCAGCTCAGCTAGGGCAAGGTGTATATTTTTTTTTGGTTGTTCCAGCGTCTCCTTAACCCCCACTGTGAAAAAAATTATCTGTACTGTTGACGTGCTTAATTACCCAAGTTAAAGGGCACTAAGCAATGATACTCTGTAATGCTTGCCATAAGGAACCCCATCCTTTATCATTAGCAAACTGCTTAGTGGCGAACCCACAATTGTACATCTTACCTAGCAGATATTAGTAGCCCACTTATCAGTTTTTCTAATGAGATGAATCATGAGGTAGGGATGGTGACGGGAGGAGGGAGCTGGGTTAATGTTCCAAGGGGACTAATTAGAATCAGGTGAGAGCTGGAGCAAGCAACCAAGGTGATTTCAGGCAGAACCCACAGAACATCTCTAATTAACGGGAGTGATGGACTTTGCTTTAAGGCCACTGGAGAACACATGATACTCAATTTAACTTTCCTGACCTGGGGGCTAGATAATGTCAAATCCCAATGCATCATTTTTCAAGTGGAGGTAGAAAAAAGCATGTCCCCCTTTAGTCGGGATGCCTGCCTTGTACGGCTGTTAAAAAACAATCTAGTCGGAACAGAGTGGGAGACCAATGGCATGAAAGCAGTGATATTCCAAGTGTTAATTTCTTTGGACTAGATAACATGTAGTTAATCGAACAAGTAGTTGGGGTGGAGAGATGCTGAAAGGCTTAGGAAGATGGGGGAGAAGCTTGCTTGTCCATTCCCACATGTATGTCTCTCAATACAGAAACCAGTTCGGCAATAATTTAGCTGAGGTGCCATCCTAAAACCACATAAGCTTTAAATTTATCACTTCAGCCAAGTTATTGTTCCTCAAAAAAAAAAAAAAGGTATACAAGGTATTTTAGCTGCGGGGTGCATAACAAGAGAAAGTGTTTCCTGCAGCGATTCTCTGCCTTTCTACTAAATTAACTGCACAAGAACCAACCATGTTACCGTGTGACATTTAGTTTTTCTAATCTGTTTAATGCCATGGTTTGCACATGATGTATTCTGATGTGCTTTTATGTTTCAGATACTAAAAAAGCACATTAGAAGTGCAGTAGGGATTCTTTTACAGACAATATAACTTGTTACAAATTGCATTTTCAGAAAAATTATATGGAAAAATCCAATCTTATCTTATGATTTTTTTCCCCCCTCAAAATTACATTTTACCTCCTGCATGTCTTCTGTCTCTTGTGGCTAAGCCTCTGCACTTGGAGATCCTCCTGATTCATTCTCCTCTTCCCTGTGCCCTGTGGTAAATGAATTCAAATCTATTTTTAAGGTAAAGAATCGACAGCACTTGGAGATGCAGTCAGCATTTATGTGATACTGAGACTTGCCTGGGTGCTGTGGGAGAACTTTGGAACACATTTTTGACTTAAGTATAGATTGCAACACTGTCACGTCTTTTTGTTTCAAGTAAAAGTAGATTCCTTTAGCGCTCCGCATCCGACTTGTGTTTATAAAATGTCAAATTAGTAACAAAGTATTTCTTGTACATTCTTCCCTGTTTGCAGTGGCGCTTATTTACAAAATGATAAGAAAATAAAATAGGTCCTCCCCCAAAAGCTTTGTCATCCAGGATCTGTGACTCCATGTATGTATAGGCATGTGTTATAGGCACAAATTTAATGCATATGCTGTATGCACAAATTTTAATCTTACTATAGGTATATATACATCTATATATATATATTATATAGTGTAAGAGAAATGAGGATTACTCATGCTTGTGTTTATTCACTGGTTTTTCCCTGTCCAGAAATATATCTAAATTTGTAATAGGGCATTAGTTTTGGTATTTTAATCATAGTTATTTCTTTTTTAAGAAAAGAGTCTCTTGACTTTTTTTAGAGTCTCAGAGAGTCTCTTGCCTACACACCTGGCTGTGTGCCCTGGGGCCCCTTGGAAAGGATTGGCTCCAGCTTCCCTCCCCACCCTGAGCAGAGCTCCCAGCAGCCGAAGACCACTGTCTACAGTCATGCTGGAGGCCCCTCTTCACACGTTCGGACAGGCCTCATGCATGAAGGTACTGGCAGAGGAACCCAGGTGTGTGTAATCCCACCAACGGCCAACATCCAGAGAGAGAGTTAAAAGCAAGCTCTCAGATATCTTTAGCCTACTTCTCCTTATAGGAGAAACTGGCAATCTTCTGAGAGTTTCCTGCCCACATGGGACAGCCTTGCAAGCTTCCCATGGTGTATTTATATGCAAAATCCAGTAACAAGCTGGATCTCATTCCCCTGACCCTGAAGAGCCCCCAGTGCAACATTGTTGGGAGGGCCAAGTCCAGATGGACTTCTAAGATCTCAGGGAAAGGACGAAATGAGTGGTTACTGGGCCCGCCCGAGAAATCAGTGTTTAACGGGCTATCGTGATCATGATCGTGATTTCTTTTTTAATGGTATGGCATTTCTCTTGATTATCTTTGTTTTTCCTAACACACACACACACACACACACACACACACACACACACACACACTGCTTCTCATTGTCTTCAGCTTCTATAAGGAAGGCAGTGTTTAACTCTCACTTTCAATATTTGGAGCTTTGTATCAACCTTTGTCTAACAATACCACCCTTCCGATTTTGATTCTTTCCTGTGGCCACGCCCTCACCCCCAATGCACACACACACACACACACATCCCCATGGTTTACCCACTAATTTCATATCATGGCCTCCCATGTATTTTCACCAGGGGTGTCTATGAAGTATCCTGCAGACCCACACAGGGCTGTATGACTTTCAGTTGAAAAACACTGATTTAGAAGTTTTACATGTAAATAATACACACTTAAGACTTACACACAGGACAGTTTCATATTCAAGAATATAATACAAGTGTGAAAAATAAATTTTGGCTTTTTGGGTCACCTGGCAATGCTCAGGGGGTCACACCTGGCAGTGCTCAGAAAACCATATGAGAGCTGAGGATTGAACCCAGGTCAATGGCATGCAAGACAAATGCCCTATCCTCTGTACTATTGCTACAGCCCCCAAGTCTGAATTTTATTTTATTTTTTTCATTTATGGGAGAATGCAACAGTTAATGTGATTGCCTTGCATACTACTGACTCTATTCTACCCCCTGGACCATATGTTGTGAGCACCACCAGGAGTGAGCTCTGACCACAGAGCCAGGAGTAGCCACTGATCACTGCCGGGTGGAGCCTGAAGCTCACCTGGGTATTTTTTTTCTGGTCAAATGAACTTTACTATGCCATGTTTTAATGTTTTTTAATTATTGTTGAATCACCGTGAGATACAGTTACAAAGCTTTCATGTTTGAGTTTCAGTCATACAATGATCAAACACCCATCCCTCCACCAATGCACATTTTCCACCACCAATGTCCCCAGTATCCTATACCCCCCATCCCACCCCTCCCCCTGCCTCTATGGAAGACAATTTCCCCCATACTGTCTCTCTACTTTTGGGTGTTAAGTTTACAATATAGATACTGAGAGGCTTTCACGTTTAGTCATGTATCTACTTTCAGCACACATATCCCTCCTCAATATTTTTAACTTAGGCTTTGTGGGGACATACCTAGCGGTGCTCAGAGAGTGGTGCCACTCCAACTGTAGAGTTTGAGGGACCATTTAGTGTGTGTGGGGGGGGTTGAACCTGAGAACCCCATATATGAGATAGTTACTGTAGTATTTTGAGTATCTCCTGGACCTACAAGTCTCCCGTTCTATCCCCAATAAAAACCTGTGTGTCTCTGGAGTAGACATATCTCATCAGTTGCAACTAATCAGTTGCAACTCTCTAGGGACAGTAAAAAAATAAAATAAGACCCCTGCTTTCCTCCAGAATGGTTTGGGGTTACTATTACATTTGAACCTACTCATCTGTGGCCATGGGAAGCTCTTAGTTTGTGTCCACATCAATGACTAGAACTCACACTCTTGTCGGCAGCTTAATAAAAATAGTTGAGTTTGTTTATTGAAATAATTAAATAAAGCACTGAAAATGACCATGCTCACTGATCTGGCACTTTGAAAGAAAGAATCAGCCAGATCATTTCTGAGGGGTAGGACTAGAAGGGATGTGTAGGATGACATTACTTTGTCCTTTCCCTCCTTGCCACAAGTAGCTTGCCCCTGTTTTACCCAGAGTTTAGGCTTACCCCAGTCACACCCATCAAGGTGTTCCCGAATCTCTCCCATCCCTTTGTTTAGCTATAATCACTTCTCCATGCTCTCTTCCCCAAATCTTCCCTTAATCTGACTCTGCTAATTTGCAAGGTCAGAACTTCCTAGGATACTGAATTTATATTATATAAGTTAATATTGCCTTTCTCCTCTTCTTGTGCCTTTTGAATAATTTACTTTAAAGCTATGACTGTTTTGTATAGACACAAGAAGACAATATTATGTTTTTATAACTTGGGAATTAATTGGCCTCGAATATTATTCCCTCCCGGGCGTCTGCTTTCTCCACTTAAGCCTCAGTTGCCCTCAGTTCCTAGCACCCCAAAGCAGGGTCGCCGACTTGGGACGGGAAGGATCCAGGGCAAGCGGTGAGTTATGTGCTACCCTGGCATCGAGATGGGCCTGGCCAAAGTGCCTAATTCTTAACTATAAGTTAAGAGCTTGATCATAGACAAATGCTGTCATGATCCAATAGTAATTATGAGACTGGGACCCTGCCAGGGATAGGAAAGACTGATCTGGCCTGAGCACTGTAGTCTGAGATTGAGATGGCCCCAGGAGAGCAATTCTATAAGCTTTAATGCATCTCTAATTGTGTCCATACAAAATAATTAATATTATGAATTCTTATATGTTTGCTGGCTGAGGAGAGGAGAAACACACTCATGGGACTCCACCCTTGGGTGGATCCTCCTGCTGAAAGGGAGTCAGTCCTAGGAGAAGCATCCCCTGAGGGAAAGGAACCTTACCCTATTGATGGTGACCACACCTATGTGTACGCCCCAACCCCCTCATGCTGTGGAGATTTAACTAGGCTGTAAGAGTGGGTTGAGGGGGCGAGATCCACGGGGGCCAGATCCACGGGGCCAGATCCACGGGGGCAGATCCACGAGGGCCAGATCCAGAGATCCAGAGAGAGACCGAGAGCCGGGAGAGAAGCGGGGAGAGAGAATGAAATAAACGGATCGAGCAACCAGTTTGGCCTTCTTCCTCCTTCCTTCTGTCGCCTTCCCTCGACCGACAGCACACACAGCGGTTCCAGGGCACCAGACGCGGGCGGTGAGACAGAGCTGCCAGGAGAGCCCGGGAGTGCACGCACCCCCTCGGCGTTCTTTAGTTTTTTACAGGGACGGTTTGGATAGGACAGGTGAGGAACTTCGTCTCAAAGATGAGGCAAAATCAGGGGCACCTCCAATTTGTGCTCAAAGTTTTCATTCATCTCTTTGAATTGTGAATAAAGCATTTTATTTCTGGGGAATAAACATTGTAAACATATAAATAACAGACTGGAGATATAGTACAGGAAGAAAGGTGCTTGCCTGGCACGTGATCAGCCCATCCCAGCACTGTATGATATTCCCTAACCAATTCCAAGTGTGATCTTTGAGTACTGAGCCAGGAAATCTACTTGAGTATAGCTAAGTGTGACCCCAAATCACACTCTCACAAAACACACATACTCACACACACGAACTACTACAAATAAGATGCAATAATTAGGTGGATGATGGATAAATATTAAAAAATTTGAATAGGGCTGGGGAATTAGTACAGTGGCCATTTGTCTGGCACATGGCCAACCAGGGTTCAATCCCTAGCATCCATATGATCCCTCTAGCCCTGAACACAGCCAGGTGTGGCCCCAAATCAAACAAACAAAAATGATGTACTATTAAAGAAATTCAATAAAATAATTTCTTAGGAAATTATGATTATTCCATATTTTCAATATCTGAAAACATCAGGGTTATTTTAAGATCCTTCCCTTGAACTGACTCTACTAACTCTGCTTTGAGCTTTTTCTCAACCAGGCTTAGATATTTAGATGTTCATGTTTGTCCCTGCATTGTTCAAATGTAGCACAAATCCTACTAAAGCACTTTGCGAGGATTCCTCATAACCAATATATGATCACATTCTCAACTGATCATATTTCTTATCCTGCACCATCTCCCCAGGTACTATTTGCTCATCCTGACCTGCTTTCTGTAAGAACATTGTTAGTAATTTTCACCTGCTCATTGCAACTCTGCCCCTTCACCTATGTCATATTCGGAGTCAAGCCCAATTTCTCTCTCTCTCTCTCTCTCTCTCTCTCTCTCTAAGGCTCTGATACATAACATGTGTGATTCCCTACGCATATCATGATTTTCCTGCTCCTTCTTATAAAAGGTCTTCAATAAATATTAGGAAATGTGTTCTCGTTAAGGATCTACAGATAGAGAACCATCTGTCTTCAACATGCTTGTCAAAGCACACAGGATCAAGCAGGTAGAGAGGCATGTCACATTTATGGAACAGCAATGCTCTTGTTTACAAATATTTATTGGGGTACTAGGAATCATGGTCTTGTTCATGATACATTTTTAATTATATAGTCCTAACACCACATCTACCACCAGTATGCCCACTTGCTTTGGTGACCCCAAAGTCCAGAATCCCCACCTGCTTTTGTGTCCCCAAGTCCCAACCTCCTGCCATAAACTCTGCTCTGTGGACCATATCTTCAATTCTCTTACCTTTGCTTAGTTCTTGCTCACTTAAAGTGAGCATCCACAGAGAGATCCCTTTGTTCTGTAACTTTCATTCTGAGTCACTTTATTCAGAATGATACCCTCTAGTTCCTTCCATGTCATGGCAAATTGCATGATTTTGTCCTTTTGTACAGCTGCATAGTATTTCATTTTGTATATATATATATACACACACACATATATATGTGTGTGTATGTATGTATGTATATATATCACAATATTCTTAATCCATTCATTCACAATTGAACATTTGGATCGTTTCAATATCTTGGCTATTATACTAAACAATGCATAACATGGGTGTTCATGGGTCCTTCCAAAGTAGTCATTATGTGTGTGTTTTGAGAGTAGATGCCAAGAAGTGATGTCTCTAGGTCATATGGGAGTTCTACTGCTATTTTTCAAAAAAAGTAATGATTTTTTTCCGAACTAAAAAATTGTTCAAGTTTTCAGCATCAAGTTTCTTTCCAAGAAATAGGACAAATTTGAAAATAAGCCATGGAAAATGATAATTAATTTAAAGCATTAAAAAAAGATAATTAAAAGCTATTATTGGAACAAGAAAGATATGCCAGTATATAAATAGAACACAAACTACCTATGGCAGTGGACTTAGAGAAAAATCACCTCCCTCAGTTAGCTTCTAAATAAAATGTGCTTGACCACATTATCAGATGTCTTCAGAAGAAACAAAACTCAAAACCAACTCTCTGAAAGGTGCCAAGAATGGTTTCCACTGTGCTCAGACACCAACCTCAGAAACTTATTTCATCACATAAAGCTGTTCGCAATAACAGAGATGTTTAAGGAAATTATAATTTTCCTATACATACCTAGTGAAATGATGGATTTTCCCCAAATGTCAATATCTCTTAAATATTACATCTTTGTAGATAATATTGATCATCCATACTTTGCTATGTTCTGAACATTAATCGAGAGAGTCCCTCATTTGAGAAGCGTGCAGGAGCAAGTATCAAAACCTTATCATACAAATCACTGTTTATTTTTATATGCATTGTGGAGTTGCTGAAACACACAAAACTCAGCTCCTAGGAAGTGACATTTTTCTGGTTGGTGTTTAGAAATGATGTGGCCACGACTACGATGGAAAACGCTCTATAGGTCACTAATTAATTTTAAATGTTATATTCAATTAGCCCTGTGGCAAGAATGCTTCAGTTTAGCCATCAGTGCTCATTGTTTCACCATCAAACATTTTCATTTAAGGTTGACACTCATCCTATAATGGGGAGACAATTTTTAATTCAGTATCAGGATATAAGTCCAGGGGCTATAAATGCCAGAGGCATTGTATTACCTGTGATTATTCACTTGAACTGACATTCCAGTCTTAGAAAACTAACACTCTTCCTCTGGACTGCCAGTAGATATCTTGCAATACTATTTTTCTTTGTGGTATTTCTTTTGAAATATGAGAAAGTATAGCATGTTGATCAAAGTTCCCTATTCCCAGGTGTTAGGGTCAGTGAGGTGGGTTCCCTACTTGGATAAATTATTTTCCCACGTTGAGAACATTTTAAAGGAAAATGCCTCATTTGCAAGTTGTCATTTAGGGACAAAGCACTAATCACATGAGGGGTTTCTTTGAAAGAAAATGCAAATGGATTGCGAAGTTCTTTGGGAAAGGCTTTGAAATTGTTAAGGTATTTGGAAATCAGGAAGAATTAAACTTCCCTCCAGCCGAAACTTGCCGCCCCTCCATGGATGGTAGAATACTGAATAGGGTTTTATTGACTAAGTTTTAGAGAAGAATAATTAGTTTTCAACAGCAACAATAACAACAAAACCAGTAATTTGCCATGAGCAGAATTAGAGAAAAAATGAAATGAAATAAACCTCTGGGTCAACATCTCTCTGATGTATTGTTAGCTGTGTCACTTGGGAATGCCAATACCCCTGAAAACTTCCACCTTTATGGATAATATTGATCATACCTATTTTTTAATATGATTATGAATGTTAAATGAAAGGACCCTGATGCTTCATTTGAGAAACACTAGGTACAGTATATAATTGCTTAGGCTTGAGAATAAAAACAATTGGAATTGATTCTTTTGTTTCTCCAAAGCTATTTGACTTCAGCAAATTAGTAATCTTCTACATCCTTCCACTCTTCTTTCACTCTGTAAGATGGATCTGGCATTGGCACCATTTTTATAAAGATGCTATGAAGATAAAATTAGAAAACAGGACTGTGCATGTATCAATAAAACTTCGCTTACTTTATCATCACCTGCAATGTTTTCAACAAATTGTCATTATTAGCTGTTTTTCTCACATTTAACACTGGTAACTCTAAGAAATATTCTGAATTCAGTGCCAGAAATAGTGCTTTGAAACTTTACTTACAGACTTGCCAACGGCATTTTAATTTATAATTTTAAGTGGTATATTTATCACATATTTTCTCATTTAAAAAGCAGTGATTTTTGCCTGTAGCTTCCCAACAGGTATTTTCTAACCACTGTGCTAATATCTTTTGAAATGAGTAATCTTAAAAACATTGATAACCAGAGAAGACAGTTAGTGGATTATTTTTGGTCGTAAAGCTTTCTTTCTACTATGACAAATCCAGAAAGTTTGGCAAGTATACAATCATTTGAATGGAAAGTGATCATTTCTGTCTGAGTAGGTTTAACCAAATTAGTGTATGTTCACTAAAGTGTGTGTGTGTGTGTGTGTGTGTGTGTGTGTGTGGTTTCCCAATGACTTAGATCAAATCAGTTCTTGGAAACTGTAAAGCATTTGGAGGACAACCAGTACTTTATATTTCTATTTGTCAAACTAACTGACAAATCATAGAGTATTTTCATGAGTTATATCAATTGATGGATAGGAAATAATCAGCGTGGCATAGTTTTAAAAAATTGACATGGTAAACCTGAGACCCGGTAGTGTCAATATGTATGGAGAGGGGCAAACACCTTTATTATTACATTGCTATGACTTTCAGATACAATTTTAAAAAGTTACCTTGTTTAACACGCTAAATATAACCCTGTGACTCAAGTTCCTCTTCTGTGAAATAGAGGAAAAATGGTACTTACCTCAGAATACTTTTGAGACGATGCCAAGTGACAAGAAGATGACAGCAACTCATATACCTTTGTTAATAGAGGAAACTGAGACAGGTTGAGCTTCACTATATTATTTAAGGCACACACAAAAGAGATCACTATACTTAAATATAAGGGGGTACCTGCAATGAGCTGTTTACATCTCATTCTTTGCATCACTGTCAAGTTATACTCTTCAAATAAGGGAGGTGTGGGGGGAGAGGAGAGGGAAGATGGAGTGAAGGAGATGTAAAGATGAAAGAGGGAATACAACCTTGGACGGGGGGGGCTAGTGAGATTTACAAACAGGAAAGGTGCCTTCCTTGTATGCAGCTGACTTTGGTTCAATCCCTGACAAACCATATGGTTCCTGGAGTCCTATCAGGAATGATAACTAAAGAAAAAAACTAAGGAATAAGCCCTGAGCACAGCCAGGTGTTGCCCCCAAAAAAACAAACACAAAAAATTGTGAAGTTTTTTTTGATAATATTTAAATTCCACATAGTTCAGGTTAGTAAGCTCATATTAAGAAAAGAAAAGAAAAGAAAAAAAAGAAAAGAAAAGAAAAGAAGATCTGTCACAGGTCCCTGTGATCAAATTGATTAGTGATCAAATTGACCAATCAATTTGATGATCTGGTTGGGATAAAAATCAATTAAAATCAATATTATTGGTTTTTTTTAGCTCCCTTGAAAAGAAGCATCCTAGATTTGTGCATGCATCCTTCTGGAAGATGTCTGGTCATTTTAACGAGTCTGTGTTTTTGTTCTCCAAAACTTTTATATTCACAGTTCCAGCAGTTTTATAGAAATTGTCCCCACCGTCCCAACACTTGTCGCTCCTACAATATAATTTCTGCTTACCTCCCTCATCACGAATCACCTCTGTGGAGAGTAAGGCCTTGTCTCTAAGTGGCAGGGGGACAAGTCCATGATGTTTGAATTCACTTGAAGCCGAGTGTGCGGAGACTTCCCTAAAGCATCACTTTTTATTGGTTTGTTTTTCTAGTAAGAATGTCATTTATCAAATGAATGTTTTCCTCCCTTATTCTTCCCAGAGGAGCAGGATACAACCATAGACTCTGCACACATCCAGCCTCCAGACCAAACTTAGTGATGGGTGGTTTCAAGCCCCCCCCTCCCCATTCCCTACAAACTTTAATCAATTTGACACTCAGGCCAACGTGGACTGTTCTCTCTTCCTATCTACCTTCTATCTACATTTGTCTCTGTGCTCTGCTCTTCATTTTTCCTCAACTTAGATAACTTCCTCTGCACATCCCACAGAAATCCTCAGTTTATCTTACAGAGCCATTATTAAATTCACAATATAAACTCTTCTTTGATGCCACCAGCAGAGAACAATGTCTTTGATGAAAAAGTGAGGGAGCAGAGAAGAGAAGAATGTGAAAGATTGGGACAAAGGAAGAGGGGAAGGAAAGATGAGCCAAAGCAAGCATGAAATAAATTATTTGTCAGATATTCTGGAATTGGAATTATGGCTTCGAATGGAATGCAAGTTCAAAGAGTTAGTATTTAAATTTCACAATTTAGATTGTTACGTGACCTTGAGCGAGTTTTGAATTATCCTGGACATCAGTTTCTACATCTGTAGATATAAAAATGACATGCCAGAATAAATTTATGCTAGAATATAAAACCTCTTTCCACAATGGTTGTAGCTCTTCTGGAACAGTAAATTGTTGTTATTTTTATCATTATTATTAATAATAAATAAGGGTAGAGAAACCTTTTGCAGTGTTTGAAATTCTCACTGTATTCTTCGTCTTATGCTTTTCACACAAAAGTATTCCTTAGCTCATGAGAAAATTTAAAAACAATGTGTGAGAAGACTAAATCATGTACTAAGAGAATCAGGGGACATTAATGCTTACACACACATGCACTTTTAAAATGTTCAATAATTATTTCAGCTTCTCTAGGTGTTTCTGTTTTACTTCTGGGAATAAAATGTTGTATACCTAAGTCTCTAACTGAACACTTAATTTGCACATAGTGCAGATTTCAGCCAATGAACATAAAATAAATAACCCAGTAATGATTTAATATTGTTTGTATCATTTTATGATTATATTAGTGCACATAAATATAAAAGCACCACAAAAGAAAATGATGATTATTCTCACCAGGTATTGGGGTGTCTCGTTTTTCTTTTTTCAAGCTGAGCATTTTTTTAAATGGAGAATGCATTGGTTTCCAGGATTGTTTATGTTTTAGGGGTACAATTTTACACTTCTTTAAAATGGATGTTACCACAGCACATTCATTTACCCTACTGGTAACCTAAATTTTGCAGTAAGAAATCCGAAGTTTGCTTGTCTTGTCTTGGTCTGTTCTCTTGCTGTGTTTCTTTTTATCCCACATAGGATTGAGATGGGCTGATATTTGTCTTTCTCCTTCTGACTTAATCTGTTTAGGATGGTCCCTTTCGTTCTATCCAGCGTGTTACAAGAGGCACAGTTTCCTTACTTGTATTTCCCATGGCAACATAAATGAATAAGGGGAGACTCTTTTTCATTTAAATACTTCTGTGTGTGCATGTGCACATACTACTTCAGTAATACTGTTTTAGAAACAATAGTTCTTTTAAAATTAATGAATATGGGGCTGGAGCGATAGCACAGCGGGTAGGCATTTGCCTTGCACGCGAGCGACCCGGGTTCGAATCCCAGCATCCCATATGGTCCCCTGAGCACCGCCAGGGGTGATTCCTGAGTGCAGAGCCAGGAGTAACTGCTGTGCATCGCCAGGTGTGAACCAAAAAGCAAGAAAAATAAAAAATAAAAAAAAATAAAATTAATGAATATGTTACAATTCCTGCCTTAACAGGAAACGAAGAGAACCATTAAACAAAAGATGAGTTTTGCTCTATGTGCTTATGAAAACAATAGAAGAACATAAATAGAAAGTGCTAGACATTTTCTGGACTATTTTTTCATGATGAAAACAGTTAATTATAATAGGAATAATAATGATATATAGTATTCATTGACTAGTTAGCCCCTACCTTATACAGTGTAATTTGTTATTATATATTGGGAAAAGTACATCACAAGTATTCAACTTGATAGCGTTGAAAGCTGACATAACTTTATAATCAGCATGCTGACCAAGAATCATATTATTAGCATAGCTCATAAATTTCCTATTCTTGGTTAATATGAGTTGTGTTATTGTTTTATTATGTCTTTGGTGAATATTTATATATGTGCTTAGCTTGACTCAGAAAGAGGGTTCTCTTGCATTTCCCCAGAAACTTTACTGTTTCATTGTTCATTTTCTAATATACTACTCAGAAATTGATTTTGTGCACAGTTAGAGATGGGTCATGGTATATTCTTCCTCATGTGGATTTTCAGTTGAGTCCACGTATTTATTAAAAATATCAAATATTGTTCAGAATTTTTTTAAAAAAACAATTTTAGAAAGTAAACACATTCATTTATATTAAAAAATGATATATGGGTGGGTGATCTTGAGAGGTCCATTCCTAAAGTTGGTCCATCAACCTTGATTTACTTTTAATTCACATAATTGGAAGAGGTAGAAAGAGTTTGAAAATTGATACAAGCAATCTGGAATTTAAATGGATTGGTAATCACAGTTTTCTTTTCTTTTTTTTTCTCTGAGTTACCTTCCTCCTCCTTTCATTCCATCTCTCTCTCCCATCATTCCTCTTGAGTGTTAGCCTTTCCTTTTCTTATTTTGAGATTATGCATGATGTTCAGATAACACATATTTAAAGAACTGTTACATATTTTATTTTAATTTATGTTGTTGGTGGGGATTTTTTTGTTGCTCATTTGGTTTTTGTGTGGGGGCTACACCCAAAGGTACTTAGGGCTGAACCTGATCTGAGCTCAGAGATTACTCCTCCCGGCAGACTTGGAGGGCAGTATGACATGCCAGCAATCGATCCCGGGTCACCTATGTGCAAGGCAAGTACACGACTTGCTCTACTACCTTCCAATCCCTTCAAGTCCTATTGTGTATAGTAATCACTCATTTTTTGTATATATCCTTTAGATTGGAGTATCATTAATAAAACTTCTCCATTTTGAGAGAAAATTGAAATAAATTAATCATAAAAATTCTGTGTCTAAAACTTCACATTATCTTATGGGATCATTTTTCTTTAGTTTTATTGTGATGATAAATATCTCGTTATATAAATATTAAATGCATAAAATGAAGGCCCCATAACCATGCCACCGGACTCCGCACCAGGGGTGCCCCAGAGGAGGGCGGGTGAGAACCCTCCCTGCCCCAAGGGACCCAGCCCTGGCAGCCGACCTCCACTACCCCACCGCCTCCACGCTCCAGGCCGCTTTCCACACGCTCGGGCCGAATCTCACACATGAGCAAAGTCCCACGGAACCCAGGTAATGAGAAACTTTGTGATCTTGGGACTCTGGACTCAAAGGGACGTGGGAGCAGAGATCCTCTGCCTGCTTCCCCCAATCTCCGGTAACCTAGGGGGTCACACCCATAAACTACCACTTGCTGGTGCCAGATAATCTCCTCATCGACCACCCTCCAGGACTCACGGCTGCTTCTCCTGTAAGGGAGCATAAAATGTGGCCCCCATAACCATGCCACTGGACTCTGCACCAGAGGCATCCCAGAGGGGGGCGGGTGAGAGCCCTCGCCACCCCAAGGAACCCATTCACGGCAGCCAACCTCCACTACCCAACCTCCACCATGCTCCAGGCCACTTTTCACACGCTCGGGTGGAGCCTCATGCATAAGTGAATATATTCATCACCATAAAGGGAAATATACATATATATTTATACATATATAACTCTCGGAGAGCCCGACAAGCTACCGAGAGAATCCCACCTGCACAGAAGAGCCTGGCAAGCTCCTTATAGTGTATTTGGTATGCCAAATAAAGTAGCAATAACAGGTCTCATTCCCTGACCCTGAAAAGAGCCTCCAATCCTTGGGTAAGATGAATAAGGAGAGGCTGCTAAAATCTCAGGGCTCAGATGAATGGAGACATTACTGGTACCCATTCAAGTAAATCAATGAACAACGGGATGACGGTGATAAAATGATATAAATATTATTACTTATTTATATATACATATATAATACTTTAGCTGTACAAAAGAGATTTGACAGGTGTACGTCGTCGAGACTACCACCTCAACCATCCAAACTTTGTTTAAGATATGTTATTTTGATTTTTATTTTACCTGCATTCCTTGCTTTTCACTTATCTCAATTCACAAGATATTTTTAAGGTGCACATTTCTTCCTCCTTTTCTCTTTCTGTCCCTTCTTTTCGTTTCTATGTGTGTCCAGATGTGTGTTGTCCTTAGCAACAGACTACTAATTGACCTTTAAACTTGTGTGTTTAGAGTTTGGGGTTATTAAAATAAGGTGGCTTCAATTATCAAGTGGAAGACTAATACCGACATACATTTCAAATTCACTTTGGCAAATATGGCTCCTTTTTAAGTACATAGATAAGTTTTTAAAGAAATCTGCAAAGAATTTTTAAAAGTTATCTGAACATTTTGTATTTCTATAGACATTTATAGGTGTTCTTATCAATAGTATTGCCAACCTTCAGTATTACCACTCCTTTTGATTTTGATTCTTTTAAAAGTATCTAGTGACAGGGCTGGAGCGATAGCACAGCGGGTAGGGAATTTGCCTTGCACGCAGCTGATCCGGGTTCGATTCCCAGCATCCCATATGGTCCCCTGAGCACCACCAAGAGTAAGAGTGCAGAGCCAGGAGTGACCACGGAGCATCGCTGGGTATGAACCCCCCCCCAAAAAAAAAGAAAAGTATCTAGTGACATTTTATTGTTATTCATTTTTATAGTTTTGTTTCCTTATGTCAAATAATTTTTTTCTTTTCGGGTCACACCCGGCGATGCACAGGGGTATTCCTGGCTCAGGAATTACTCCTGACGGTGCTGGGGGACCATATGGGATGCTGGGAATCGAACCCGGGTCGGCTGCGTGTAAGGCAAACGCCCTACCCGCTATTCTATCACTCCAGCCCCTATGTCAAATAATTTTGAATATCCTTTTATGCCCTTGTAATGTCTGTGGATGGAAAGAATTCTCTTCCCCCCCCCCATTATCTCTCTGAACTCTAAGGTAGAGCTCCTGTAACATTAGACAGATTTGCAGAATAAAAATTAAAACTAATATGTGTCGAATGACAGAAGGATCTTCTTAAGAAAATATAGACCGGAACAAGCAATTAAACTGTGTTTTAATGCCACAATAGAGGAAAAGTGGAAAGCTGTGCAAACAATGTGATGAATGGAAAGGGTATGAACTAAGAATTAAATAGGGAAAACAGCAAGTCATGTTTAGATGATTCCGTGAGTCTTGAAGATACAGATGTTCCTTTCCTTTGGGTATAGGATTGCACATCTCACCTGGAGGTTTTATGTCCTGCCTTGAGAAGATATGAGAGTTCTCTTTGCACAAGCTGTTTCTCAGATTACTTAATAACATGGGCCACTCGGATCTTACCAATTTTATATATTGTGTTTTTCAGGAAATTTGCCTGTATCATCTGTCAAATCTGTTAGCATAAATCTGTTCAAACTATCACTTTATATTTAATCACTTTACTATTTGTAAAAAAAAAGTTACTCCCCATTTGTGGTAGGTTTAGGACTATTGAACCTGTTCAAAAATCAGCATGTTTCAGAAATTAGAGACTTCTGCAGTTTTCTGACAGATTTAGAGTCTGGAGTTCTACTGCTTTCTTAGAAGGAAACCACCCACCCCAACTCAGTCCTAAAGGTGATACATTTTCAAACTCCTTACACCAAACAAGACTGTGCTTTATTTTTCAGCCCAAACCTGCAAAAATCAAGTATTCTCCCTGTGTTGGACTCTTTTTTTTTTCCAAAGTTTGTTTCCCTCCAAAATCTGCATGCTTTTGTTTGTGCTGCAAAACCTAGAGATTTTTTTTCTGCTTTTCTTTGTTATTTCGTATTTTTCCCAGAGAGACAGTTGTTAGCTGTAGAGAGTTTGCCCTTGTAGGAACTTCTCGAGTATAGAAAGTGCAACTTTCAAAGGGAAGTTGTTGATGAATCCAAAGGAGAGGATTCCAGAGAGTATTTATATTCGTGTTTATTAGATCTGGAATTTTTAAAAACTGTCTTAATTTTCCAATTTATTTCTAGTTTCCTTCTGAAGTATCCATAATGTTGCTGTCACCTGTTATCCTTGTTTCACTCATTTTACAAAGGGAGATCAAAGCTATGAAATCAAACACTAAGCTTCAAGTAGTGACATTCTCAAGGGATTATTCATGTCAGCAATGCCAGTAAGTCTCAAGGCTTCTGTTTTTTGTTTTTTGTTTTTTTTTTTTTAATTCATGGATCCAAGAATGAATGTTCCTAGCAGGACTGCTAAACTGTATATAAATAGAAGTAATAATAATCAACGTTCACACACTTCATTATCAGTTAGGTCATGTTCCATATTGTTTTGAAGAATTAAGATATTGCCTTGGGTGATGGCCACTGAAAGATGTCGTTTTTCCTCCACACTAACAATACCTGATTAGAATCTCTCTTCCCAGTATATGTAATTTTTCTTGTTAATTGTTTGTCAAATGAAAAGTCCATGAAAAATTGTTCGTTTGTGAAAAACACTTTAAAAATTCCATTCAGGGCCACAGAGATAGTACATAGGGGAAGACATTTGCCTTGCATGCTGCCATCTGCGGTTCGATCCTCCGTATCCCATATGGTCCCCTGAGCAATGCCAGGATTAATCCCTAAGTGCAGAGCCAGGAGTAAGCCCTGAGCATTGTCGGGTATGACCCCAAAATCAAAATTAAAAAAATTAATTCAAAGTTATTCATTTAAGACTCCTTTGTGTCATGTGTTACACTGATTTCTGGCAAGAGAATTCAGAGAAACTAAACCCAGTCATTGCTCTTGTTGAGTTTATTAGTTAATTGCATCGTTATTTGTTTGTTATTATTTAACTTGATCAGATATTTTAAATGCATAAAAGTACAACGAGATTGTTAAGTACATTAAATTGCCCTGGTGGAATTCTACAGATTATGCAAACGGAGGTAATGTGTTTTTAAAAGAGCAGTCAAAAAATGTATTTTGCATCTCTGACTTTACCGATGTATTCCATGGTGGCTTCTTACCCTCTTTCATTCTCTGCATTTCTTATTTCAGGTTCCTATCTGTCAACCTCTGTGATAAACACATGACTGAGCACATACTGTTTACTGATACAGGCAATGTTCTGATTCATAGAATTCTCCTTTCTGTCATCCTTTTCAAGAAGAAGCGATGTTGACAGACGTGGGTGTCTGGGGTCAGGTAGAAGCCTGGGAGGCTTAGAAAACTTTCTGTGCTCAATAAAAGCAGGTCCATCCAGTGCATCAAAAGTTGGGATAAATAGCATTGATGTGAACACTTTACAGAGAAGGAACATGGTAATTATATACCACATTGGGACAAATGGAGACAGACTTTTTCTCTGTTTTCTCTTGTAATAGAACCTGGTGTACACTAGTGTTGAGGGCCTCGTAACCACTGTCAATCTGCCCGATAGTAAAATAATTTGCTTCCAGGCCAACAAGTATTCAGGATGAGCAAGTGATTAGTAACTTTTTATGTTTTAGGTTTGGGGCCACACCCAGGAGTGCTCAGTACTTACTCCTGGCTCTGTGCTCGGGGACCTTATGCGGTATGGAGATTGAACCAGTGTCAGTCACGAGCAAGGCAAGTGCTCCACTTACTGTTCTGTTATACAGCTTCATCTTTTTATGGCAGACAAGAGAAATAACAAATTTTGTCAAAACAGCGTTGCCCTTTAGAGAAGATTGTTGCTTCTTTTGTTAGGTAAAAAGACCCATCCAAAATTTTAATTTTTGATTTTTGGATCCCTTATAAACTCAGTCAAGTTTATTTCCATGTAAATCTTTCTTATCTCACCAGGCTGGCAGAAATTTGATCTCAGACTTATTTGGGACTCATTTTTTTTTCTCTTTTCTGGCAAGACGTTGGAGCTTTCAATTCTGGAAGACTGAGCAAAGTTTAGATTCAAGAATTTAAAGGACTTTAGGAATTAGGAAGGACCAACGCTCTTATTCTTATTTCCCAGTTTGTATCTGTAGGTTTTCATTCACTTCTGTCAGAATCTAAAATTCCCTGCCCGTCAGCCAAATTCGTTCTTCAGTACCTACGTTTCCCACTTGGAGGCACTAGAATACTGTGTCGAGTCTGTGCCCATCTGGGACACAAGCATTTACATGTGGGTAACTGTTCCAGTTTGCCTAGCCTGACCAGGCACGCTTTCCCCTCTCTGAAGTCTTACTGGGACAAAAAAAAAAGGGTGTGTGTGTGTGTGTGTGTGTGTGTGTGTGTGTGTGTGTGTGTGTGTGTGCTTGTGAGAGAGAGAGAGAGAGAGAGAGAGAGAGAAAAGGAGGAGGAGAAGAGAGAAAAGAGAGAGGGGGAGAGAGAAATAGAGAGAAGGGGGGCACAAAGATCACAGATATACAGGACTTATTGATGACTGTGCTTTGATGTTTCTCCTTCACGCTGCCTTAAGCAAAAAATGTTATTTTCCACAATCCAGACAAGGGACGCGGTGAGGTGAATGGGGTGGGAAGAAAAGTCTTGCTCATTATCCATTTGTTTGCATCTATTCTTTTCACAATATTTCTACTTTTCCTGAGAACTGGAGCTTTGAAATAGCAAATCTAGAAACTCTATTTCCCCTCTCTTTCCTGCCTTATTTGCTTTCTGAATTTTAACCTAAAATAGCAGGTAGAGACAACAGAGTGCTTGAAGAATGTTAAAAATTTTAAAGGGGAATTCTTATACCAGGAGCAAAGAAAATGGACAGGGGGTACTTTTGAATGATAACTGTCATGACATAGTGGAGAGATGGTTGAGTCTGATATTAAGCCAGGCACAGCCTCCAGGGATATTCAACTATGTTTCTTAAGAGAATCAAATTATCATTATTTTTCTCTTTCACTACATTTTATGTGTGTACATGTAGGGACTCTGTCATTTGGAAAATGTCTCTGTCTATGTGGTAACACCTCAGTGAGTCAAAAACGAAAAACTGGATATGATTTCAGTTGTGTCGACATATGAAATGAAAAATCCACTATTTGGTTCATGATTGTTCTAGGCCATCTTTGGATTATATTAGATCTGTGACTTTAGAGAACTCACTCTATATCCTTTGCCTTTATATTTTGTGTATATACATATATATGTGTGTATACATATATGTATATACACATCTACATAATGGTTTAATAAAATTCTGCTTGGTAAGACTTTAATCCACTCCACATTCTTTGAAAATTATCTAGATCTTACAATTCTGTAACTCAAAATGAAGACTAAAGGTAAGTAAATTACATCAAGTATGCATCTCTATTTTTTGTTTGTTTTTTGCACAAACAAGGAACATTTGGGGACAAAGAAATAATTCAATTGGTAGAGCATATGGGATCTTGAGTTTGATCTTGCCACAACTTGCCCCTCTTACACTCAACACTACTCACATGGCGCTCAAGCTTTGCTGTGGTACCTGAGTACCTTGGTTGTCAGCCACCCATTACTGGGCCAAGCATAGAGAGAAATAAACTTCACTTACATCAGCAAAGCTGATAAAGCCTATATTAAAATAAAAAGTACCTATTTTTTCTAAGCATCAGGATATATTTATGGCCTAAATATATGGCCTACTTTATCAATTCTACAGTTTCATCTTATTGCCATTCATATTTTTTATTCCAGTCTTCGATTTGTTGAGAAGAGAAACACTGTTAATTAAATCTAGCATAGTAAAATAAAATATCATACAAATGGGAGAACCCAGAGATTCTTGCATGCATTTTAGATACTGATATCTACAAGGTTGGTTGAAGGTTTTGGTCTCCAGCAACAATTGCTAATTTTATTCTTTTTGTGTCTAGTAATAATAAACAAGATGAAATTGCTCACCTATAGGATTTTGATTATAGGATAAATAAAGGAAAATAATAGGAAAAGCTAGCTAACGCATGCTTTCTGTTTTTTTTTATTTTTTTATTTTTTAATTTATTTTATTGAATCACCATGTGGAAAGTTACAAAGTTCTCAGGCTTATGTCTCAGTTATACAGTACTCAAACACCCATCCCTTCACCCGTGCCCATATTCCACCACCAAAGACCCCAGTATACCTCCCAACCCTTGCCCTCCCACCCCCCATCCTCTCCTGCTTAATTGATAAATTTCACTTCATTTTCTCTTTACCTTGATTACATTCCATATTTCAACACAAAATTCACTATTGTTGGAGTTTTCCCCCATGAAAAACAGCCCCACTGCAAATGAAGCATTTGATAATTAGTTTTCCATTGCTGAGACTGGAGAGATATGAAGTCCCACTGTTTCAAGTACATAGAATATTTTTTCCCTCTTTCCCACGCCACCAAGTTCATGCCTGCTTAATAAATAGTCCTCATATTATGGCTGACACCATGCCGCCTGATGAGAAAAAAAGGATATTTCTCGTCCTCGGCCAGTATGGGGCTATGGCTTAGTTCACAGTCTAGAGACATGGCTGCAATCAGTTTCTGGAACCAAAAGTAGTCTAGTTGGGCTCCAGATTCTGGTTGATAAGCAGCAATGCGGTTGCACAAAATTATTTTCCCCTCCCATTCCGCTCCTCTAAGTTTGTGCCTGTTTAATAGACCTCATAATATGGTGGACGCCACATGGCATTTCTCCCAGAAAAGGGAAAAGAACCGAGAAAGGAGGATATTTCCTCTGCTCGGTGCATGGGGCTATGGCTTAGTTCACAGTCTAGAGAAATGGCTGCTACTTCGATTACCTTAAATATTTCAGCAAAAAACTCAGTATTATTGTTTGGAGTTTCCCCCTCACAGTCAGACCTGCTAAAAAGAAACCATTTCACATTGCTGACAATTATGAGATATTAGGCTGCAGGGTCGCTATTGCGGCCTCGTGGTTTTGGATTTTTATATGAAGTCCAGGGAAAATTCTGCCAGCAATTGCATCACTGCAAGCTTTTACTTCCCTTTTGTGGTGCTCATATGATGGAGAAGCCTGGAGAGAAAAACCCTGCCCCGCTGGCGGCGCATGGGCCAGTGGTTCCCATCACAGTCTGGAGGCATTTTTGGGGAGCTGCTCGTGTCTAAAGTAGTTCAGTTGCCTCTGGGGTCGAGCTCGTGGAGCCGCACAAAGGATCGTACCTGCGTGGCGCTGTGCTTAAATATCGGCAAAGGGCGGGTCCGGCAATCCCGCCCCCTGGGATCTCCAGGGCGTCCCGCAGGTACCTGCATTCTATGTTCTAAAAACCAACTATCGCCTCACTGCACTAAATAAGGAAGAGTTGAGAGAGAATAAACCCTGCCCTGCTGGTGGCACATGGGCCAGTGGCTTTGATCACAGTCTGGAGGCATTTTTTAAAAAAAAAATATTTATTTTTAATTAGTGAATCACCGTGAGGGTACAGTTACAGATTTATACATTTTTGTGCTCATGTTTCCCTCATACAAAGTTCGAGAACCCATCCCTTCACCAGTGCCCATTCTCCACCACCAGTAAACCCAGCATCCCTCCCACCCTCCCCAATCCCATCTCCCCCCACCCCACCCTTCATGTCCAAAGTAGTTCAGTTGCATCCAGGGTCGAGCTGTGGAGCTGCAGAAAGACACATGCTTTCCTTTGCATGATATTTTTACACTCCCTTTTGAGACTACCTTTGATGCATAACCTCTCTGAAACATATTGGTAAGGAAATTGATAAGAAGCCATAGCTAATAATGAGTGGAATTATGAGTTCAAAAGCACAAAAGCTTCCTTTCCTCCTTAAGTCATTTATGTATTTTCATTATTTCCACCTGCTGGAGAAACAATTTTCCTTGGCCTGGACCAACAGTGTATACTAACTAAATTGTACTTTTGGTTTGGGGACCATACCTGTCTGAGCTTTGGGACTCGCTCCTTATAGTGCTGGGGGGACCGTGTGGTGCCAGTGATGGAAGCTGGACGTCCAGCAGTAAAACATGCTTCCATACTAGTCAGATAGCTCTCTGACCCTGGCCACATTATTTTTTCCACAAATCAGTGGCTGTGTTTGAGCTCCCTAGTTTCAGGGTTGGTCAGTCTCTTTCCTTTTTGTACTCTTCCCAGTTCTTGTGCTTCTCTATCTCAGTTTAAGCATCACACTCTCAGATGTTTTTGACGGAGGCCAGAAGAAAGCATATTACTCATTAGGCTCATGTTTCTGAGCAGAATTTCTGCTCACCCTATTTAATTTGGATCCAGATTAGAAAATTAGTGACTTCAGACACCTATGGACAAAGAGGAGCTTTAATTTCTATTTTGCTCTTGTTTCTTGTCTATTTTCCATTTTAGGGGAAAAAAATTGAACTTCAGGACAGGATTCAGGTGTTCTAATTCTTGCAATGAAAACATCATAATAACAAAAAACAGCTCCTATAACATGGCTTTGGAGAAGAGAAAGTAGTTTTATAGTCACACAGATCTGGGTTCAATGATTTCTTCTGACACCATGCACATACGTGTGCACACACACACACAAACACACACAAACACACACAAGCACACACATAAGTTACATATTTATGACCTGCTAAGACACAATCACTATTTTAGTCCCAGGTAGTACGAAGGTAAATCAAGCAGCAAAAGCCTGGTTTTATTGAGCTTATCTTTTACTACAAAAGAAATACATATTTGAAAATTAATTCCTTGATAGTAATAAATTTTAAAAAGAAAATAAAACACTCACTACCTTTGTGAGTTTATCCTCCTTTACATTACTTTAAATTAATAATTTAACATCTTTGAGCCTCTGATTTTTATTTTATTTTTTTAAGCAGTTGAAAATGACATTTAGGATGCTTTATTATATGGTGGGACTGAAATAAAACTAGCTGATAGATGTAAAAGATATTTGATATCTCTAATAGAATGTTCTATTGGGGGAGAGAAAAAGAACTTTATCTTCTCTTTCTTCACATAAATATTGTAATTGTCCAGAAATGTCAGATGCTTATGTTTAACCATCTGTTCCTTTTCCCTCCATACAAGCTCCCCTTTGTCTCCCCTTTGAATAGGTAGCTGGTGATAAATCCCAACAAATGTTCACACAGATTTTTAATAATTTTAGCAATTCATTTGGAAAACCTTTGTGTTGCAAGCCCAACCTCGGGTCTTCGACTTGGCAAATCTGGAACAGCAGAGAGGAAGAGCTGAAAATAGGCACAGGATGGGCATATTGGTTAGAATAAATCCCCACACCCAGGCCATTGGGCCATGTTTGAACAAGTGGGTGGTTCTGGCAGACACTTAGCTACTTTCTAGTTCTACAGACTTTGTGCTTTTTGGTCTCATATCAGGAAAGATGTTTGGAAATTTCAAAATTGCTTGTACCTTAAGTAGGACTTGCATTTCTTAAATGTGAAGCTCTTTTTAAAAGTTCTTCCATACTAAACATTTAAAATTATTCCCAAATGACTTTTTTCTCAAACTTTCCATAGATATGGCTGTGACAAATAAATCCTGTGTCCCAAAAATATTATTTTATTTTGGCAAGAGAGATAGTACAAGGGTTAGGACATTTTCCTTGCATGTAGCTGGTACTGATTCGAGCCTAGGGACCTCATAAGATTTCCTAAGTTATCACCAGGAGTGAACCCTGAGTACAGAGCCAGGAATAAGCAATGAGCTTCTTTACCTGTGGCCCCAACGGCACTCTCCTAAGAAAAAGCCCTTGGTGGTCATAATCATTTAAATCAAGTTTCCATGTTTTCAGATATCTTCAAAATGCCATATAATAAGATATGCCTTTTGAGAAATATGTTTCCCATATCATGGAAAAATTAATAAAAATATGGGATCTCTTTGGTCATGCTTTTATTATTAATTATAATAGATATAAATTACTTAATATATGCCAGAAACTAACCTACTATTGTACTCATGTCATTTGTGTGCCCCAAGACACATATTCCAGGGAACTTCTCTGATACCTTAAAAGCACAGGGGGTCAAATATGGTCCAGCCTGTGGTAGACGCCACCCTCTCCCAGTGAGGAGTGGGGTTCTCAGGGTGGTTTATGTGAAATGTGGAGGAGAAAGGCAACAGCCTTGAAGAGAAAATCCATCACTTCCCTCTCTCTATGCACCTTGGTCATTAGGGGAATACCTGGGCAATTCAGGATAGCTGAAAACCTACGATGGGCCCGTTTACCACCTTGACACATGGACAATCTAGTCCCTGCAGTCCCGTGAAGCAGCCATCAGGCTGCCCTGAATTCCACTTAACTTTGCAGACCATGGGAGGTGATCCCTGCCATCACATCTCTTGGGAAGCCATGGAGTCAGGGTGGAGGGATGGATTGCTCTTTGCAGGAGAGGAAAATCAGTCCTAAATCTTACAGAGGTTTTTTGGATCTGTGGCTTTTCCCCCATACAAAAAGAAAGGAATTTCACAGGGGAATGAATAGTGAAGTAAAACACGTTTATTGGGGGAAATAAAGGAAGGGAAAGGAGAAAGGTGGATCTGATACACGTTCAGGAGAAAATACAAGTTTCTCCAGAATGGAGCATATCCTGATGCGGAAATGAGCTTTCAAGTTTAAAACGACAGCCTGTGCCACCTCTTTCTCTGCTAAGTTAGTTTATTCACAGTCTTCCCAGCCCACCCCATCCCTGCCCCCGGAGCTAGGAGCAGTGGATGGTGTTCTTTCAATGGTCTCCTCACGTTCCAGCAGTGGAGACTCCTTCCTGGGACCAGTCACCTCTTCTCTTAGGAACTAACTCATCCTTGGATCTGGAATTCTACATCCTAGTGGTTTTCCAGCCTCCTGTGATGAGACTTTTTATGTCAGAGGATTTGATACCTTAGGGCTGCTGTAGGTTTCCAGACACAATTTTTCCCAAGAGACATCACTAGGGTACTCCTAACTTCTTGCCAGAAACAAAGGCGTGGATTCATTTTTCTCAGATGTGACCCAAACCACAGATATCAGCTTTCAAAATAGGAATTGTGGCTCCTCAGTGCATTGGGGCAAGTTTTAAATTCTTCTCTCCCTGAGATGAACCCCTCGTTTTCATGCTGAAAATGGCTACTAGAAAACCTTTGATCATATTCATGTCTAAGGCAAAAAGGGGGGAGGGAAAAAAGGAGTCTGGTCAATGATGTCCTTTTTAAAGAGATTTTATGGAAGTCCTACTAAGTGACTTTCCATTCTGTCTCAGTGCCCATATCATTCAATCAGTGAGGTTCAAAACTGAAGTAATTTATCTGGGCCTATTACCAGACACCTGGCAACATAGGTACTCCTTTATCCTTCCATCACTGTATCACTGTCACTGTCATCCTGTTGCTCATCAATTTGCTCGAGCGGGCACCAGTAATGTTTCCATTATGAGGCTTGTTGTTACTGTTTTTGGCATATCAAATATGCCACAGGTAGATTGCCAGACTCTGCTATGTGGGCAAGCTACTCTTGGTAGCTTGCCAGGCTCTCCAAGAGCGGCGGAGGAATCGAACCCGGGTTTGCTGCATGCAAAGCGAATGCCCTACCAGCTGCACTATCACTCCACTCATCCATCCATCCTTCCATCAAAAAAGAATATTAGTAGTATCTGTTATGGCAAAATTACCCTTATTTCTCCCATAGCGATATATCACGTGAAAGATAAAGACACTTGTATTCATTGTGGAGGTCAAGGCGCACCAGATGAAACAGACTGTGAAGAAGCTCCATGACACTGATGTGATCAAGGTTAATTCCCTCCTCAGTCCTGATGGAGAGACGAAGGCAGCTGCTCCACTGGCTCTGACTACGTTGCCTTGGACGTTACCGGTAGAGTTCTAGTCATCTAAACTGAGTCTAGCCAGTTAATTTTCACCTAAAAAATCATGTACTGTGCATTGTGTCATGGGATACATTGTCTATGTTATAGATTGTGCGTTCATCATTTTTTTTCGTCATGGAAATAGCATTTTCATGTGCCTAGAAATTTGACTATGCTATTTGTTCATACATGCTTAGTGTAGTAATACTCTCATTTCTATGTTGAAAGATCTTTTATATTATTTTAGATGGCCTCAACTACCTATTCTGTTGTACAATAATTCCTCTAACATAACTGTGCTGTCAATTATTGTAAAATAATTTGAATTTGTGTTTTATCATTACAAGGTAGATACCTTTTCATCATAATTAATGATCTCATTTTCTTTTTCATAATAACAATATCAATAATGATAATAGTTGTTATCACCATCCTCATGTCTATGCCTGACTCTACCTTAAATTAGATTAGTAAATAATATTTATTAATTTCCATTGAATATCCAACTCATGCCATGCAAAGTGATCTTGTTTGCTAGATGACAACGTGTGATGCCAAGGCAGTAAAATTATTGGTTCAGTAAAATTATTTGTTCACAATTTTAATTAAAAACTCTAATGCCTTCCGATATTACATGTATGTCTAATATCATTTAGCTCTAGTCAATACAATTCAATATATGCATAAGGCCAGGAGTTTTGTCTTACTTTCTAAAGATTATTCCACATCTCAGATTCCATCTAAGTTCTAAGAAAACAAAGTGTGTGGTTTTATTTTCTTTATTCGACTCTGCAGTATCAGAATTGGTCATTCTGATTTCCAGTTAAAGATTTTGCTTTGCCTTATTTTGTTTTGGTTCACGATCAGCCATGCTCACGCATTAGTCCTGGCTCTGGACTCAGTGATCATTCCTGGTGGTGCTTGGGGAATCATATGTGAATCAAGGGATTGAATCTAGTTGGCCTCATGAAGGCAAGGACCCTACCCATTGTACTGTCTCTCCAGCCCTCAGTTTAAAATTTGGTTGGTCTGTCCTAAAAAATACTTTATAGTTCTTGGAGTAGACAGTGTGCTTGATTTTGCCTCAGAAGAAATGTTTCACATCAGCATCATTCTTTGTTATTTACTGTTGGTATCAGCAAATGCTAGAAGCTCCTGGGTATATGATCATCACTGTCATTGTGTTGTTTTTAATCAGTGTTAGGCTTTAAACCTACCCCTTGATTTTCCACCCTGCAAACTACTATCAATTTCTAATTTTGACATATTCTTTTAGCATACTTTGTATCCCCTATTAGTGCCTTTTAACCTTTTTATTTTCCTGCTGCCTGGTAAAATAAGACAAATATTTCAGGACTTCTGGGATTTGAAAAGTAATAATTATAACATTTCATGCACTGATTTTAAATGACATTAAAATGAAAATTATACAAATTACTATGTGCTAACTGGCAACAACTTTCTCATGGGCTGGTAAAAAATATTTGTGGGCTAGGACAGGTCCATGAACTAATCATTCTCAAAGGTAGCTTCAAATGTGGTTACCCACATTTTCAGGTCACTGTCACTGTCACTGTCATCCCGTTGCTCATCGATTTGCTCGAGCGGGCACTAGTAACGTCTCTATTGTGAGACTTGTTACTGTTTTTGGCATATTGAATACGCCAGTAGCTTGCCAGGCTCTGCCGTGCAGGCGAGATACTCTCGGTAGCTTGCTGGGCTCTCTGGGAGGGGCAGAGGAATCAGGTAAAAGATAATAATAACTTCAAATATAGTATAAAGAAATAATATTATTTTGAATGTATAAATAAATTAGCATAAAATTGTATGATGAAATTTCCTGTACACACATATTGATTTATTTTCAGTTTAGGGGCCACAGTAATGGTATTTAGAGGCTTCTCTTAAATATTTAGGAGTCATTTTCTCACTTGCTGTTTGAAGGACCATTTACTACTAGAGAACCCAGGGTGTCTGCATGCAGTACATGCATTCCAACCTCTCAACTCCCTACCTGGCCCTTAAAATTATCTTGAAAAGTTACTTTGCACAGCTTATTTACTGAAATAAATTTAGGATAATTTCAAAGAGATAACTGAAGATAATGACATATTCTCAGGTATGTGGTAAGCATTGAGCTTTAGCAACTTGCGTCTATTCCCACAGCAAGTAAGCTACTTTTTTGGGGGGATGTGGGACGATCAGCCTTCCCTCTTCTGTGGATGAACTTGATTCTGTATAATTCAAAGGATATTTATGACATAGTGCCAGCCAATAAACAAATCTGTATGAATGTTTGTGCTTGCTAGATATGTGTTAGAATCAATAACTATGAAAGCAGCATGCCTTCTAATAGCATCTTGCTAATATGCCCAAGGCACCTTTGCTAAAACTATTATGCTACTTAAAAAAGTTGCTGTGCATACACTATGTTAGTATAGTCAGCAAGACTCTGGTCTCCTTGTAGTATTTAAGCTCTAAAGAGTCCCAGTAGTTAATGTAAACAAGAAAACCCATGCAAAGAAAACTGCACGTAAGTTTTGATTATAATATGTCCTAAGAGAAGATATCTACTGAGACCTGTCAAACCAGGATCTATTTACCACTGTGCTGTTGGTAATTTTTTGCTTGATCTTCAGTTTACAAACTTGAATTTAAAAACTTCATCTTTCCTTTAATAATGTTAATGATACATTTTATTCCGGCCAACCTACTAATTGTCTTGTCCATTGGCAAAAGGATTTAAACAAAAATTCTCTGGAATGTCTGTTCTGCTTGCAAATAAGTCTATGAATGTAGTTGGGTGGTTATTGTTTTTTCATTCAAAGCTGGGTTTTGTTTTACTACCCAGAGGGAAAGTGGTTTTCTGCTCTTTCATAAAAACGAAATTTGAAGATTTGCTCTATAATTCTTTTCAGTTGAAAACTTTTCTTTTATTTTTTAAATGTCTCAAATACTTCTTTTTGCCCTTCATCTTTGAGCTTCTTTCATTTGTAGGACAGACTTGATTCTGTATTTTTATGGATAATTAAGGAAGAGGCAAGATATTGTCGATCATAACCATTGTAGCCATTTTGATCACATGGTTACTCTCATAAGTATTATTTTATATCACTAGATGTCTATTTGTGTCTGGGATATATTTGTGTCACTGGATTTGTATGTGTACATGTACATGTGAAAATTAACATGGAAATACTAAAGAGCAATACAGATTTGTAGAAAACCTAACTTCCCTTGGCCAGCTCTGTATTTAGTTACATGATTTCATTACACATTTTAATAATTGAGCACATTATCTATAAGACAGTAAAATAGATCTTTCTGCAGTTTTCTACATTAGCTAATAAATAATACAATATAATATAAATTAACTATAATCAGGAAGGACTAGAAAGAACACCTTCCTTTTACCATTAATTTTGAGGAAAAGCTGAGCAGTTGAAAGGCAGAAGTAAGCAGAGCCATTAATAAGTGTTTCTAAACTCAGCTACTTGAACAGATTCGTGTTTGCAAGTACTTTCTATTTAAAGTTTTAAATTGAAAAATATGTTATTACCATTTATTATTATTATTATTAATATTATCATCAAAGAATCTCCGTCCAATTTTTTTTAGTTAATTCACATTCAATATTTTGTTTTAGTGGCATCAGAACTAAGCTTAATTTTTAAAAACATGCACAATGATAATCAGAAACAAAATATAGTTACATTTTGGTCAATAACTGTATTCATGGGACAATGACTCAGACAATCAAAAGACCAGCCATACTTGATGAGGACAGGGAAAAAAAACAATCTACTGATATTCACTCCCTTTAAAAGTTTCTGGTCCATGACACCAACGTGGCAACATTTTAATACACCGCTGTTTTTCATCTATGTTTTCTTTGTGTCTAAAATTTCTCCATTCTCTCTTTCATTTGGATGCTTCTTATACTTTCTTCAGATTTCAGCTTGTGTCTTATTTTCAGGACTCCTGTTTCTGCATTCCTGATACACTGAAGTGACTCTCTTTCAAAAGCCAGAGCTGGCTATTTTATTATACATTTTCTCTATTAGTTTTAGTAAGTATTTTCTCTAAATATAATTTATGAAGCCAAGATCTTTGTCTGTTTTTGCTTCCCCAGAGACATATAATCGAGTACATAAGATTGAATAGCTAAGAGATTTCAAGACTGTATCTGTAAAGGTATTTTTTAGATTACCAACATTGTTATTTGCCCTATTAAGAGTAGCACTGTAGCACTGTTGTCCCATTGTTCATTGATTTGCTCGAGTGGGTACCAGTAATGTCTCCATTTTGAGACTTGTTGTTACTGTTTTTGGCATATCGAATATGCCACAGGTACTTGCCAGGCTCTGTCATGTGGGCAGGGTACTCTTGGTAGCTTGCTGGGCTCTCCAAGAGGAATGGAGGAATCGAATCCTGGTCAGCTGCGTGCAAGGAAAACTCCATACCCGATGTGCTATCGCTCCAGTCCATTAAGAGTAAATAAAGTAAAGAAAATATGTATATCAGGGAACAAAGACAAATTGATAGACTTTTCATATAGATACTGCCTTCAAGAATAGAGGTGGTTTCAAAGAAGGGGCAGTCTAAAATGTTGGCAAAGATGAAAGAAATAATGTTTTGGTAATGATGCATACGGCTCTTCTACTGTGGTTCCTAAAACACAATTGATAAATTTGGTGTGGGTAGCATGGGAGTGGTGCTCAGGGCTTACCCCTGATTCTGTGCTCAGGGATGACTCCTGTTGGTGTTTGAAGGACCATGTGGGATGCCAGGGATTGAACCCAGGCCAGCTATGTACAAGGCAGACACTTTATACCTGCACTCTCTCTCTCTAGCCCCAAATTGATAATTTTAAGTATATAGTGAAGTTATCCTTTTTATACCATATCATATTCATGGAATTGAGTAGATTTTTACCTATGCCCCAATGTGCAGGATACTTTTTTTACTGTTAGTGCAAGATAAGCGAGATGGGTGAGGGCTTACTTCTTCTACTGACAAAGCATTTGTTTTTGATACGGGGCTGACTAGCGATAGCACAGCGAGTAGGGCATTCGCCTTGCATGCAGCCGACCTGGTTTGGTTCCTCCACACCTCTCCGGAAACGTGACAAGCTATTGAGAGCATCCCACTCACATGGCAGAGCCTGGGAAGCTACCCGTGGTATTTTCCATATGCCAAAAACAGTAACAACAGATCGCTGGTCCCTCTAACAGATACCCCATATCTCTGTGCGCTCCCCTTCTGTCCAGCCCTGCGTCCCTTAATCCACTGTCTGGGGCTTCCCAGCGGTGGGCACTGCCTTCACCTGAGCCCGGTCTCCTCTAACAGGTACTTTTGGATCCCCATAAAGCGGACATTAACATTGGGACTGACTGGGGGTGTGGCCTACACTGAAAGGGGAATGGCCTCATCAAAAGTGGGCGTGGCCTTCTGTGGAGCCTCAGTAATACCCTCCATTCCCAGCACCTTGGATTCCCATCCCAACGTTCATTATCTATTTTTGTGGAAAGCATTCTGGCCACCTCAAACACAAGAAGGCAACAATCTTCTGGCCGACTATAGTTCCACCAAAAAACAAGTGTATTCAAGAATTTTCATACAGCCCAATTGGAAACAACATCTCTTCCAATGCTGCACTAGATGCCTATCATAAGTCGCAGAATAATGTCCACAAGGAAAGGAGTACTCTAAACTAAGAAAAGGTTGACCACTGTGGATCTTATTCAGAATTTTTTCTGGCAATCAGAGGGAACAGTTCCAGTGAACCTAAAGGCTTTACCTCGTTAGATCCACAACAACATGAAGAAACAGCGCAAATCTCCACTACAAGTAGAGGACGAAGAAAAGAGCCCTGGTTCCTCAACAGGAGGCACCCAGAACTATGATCTTTCCGACAAAGAATTCCGAGATGAAATGCTGAGGATGTTCAAGGAACTCAAAGAATCAGTGCAACAGTCATACAGAAAATCAAAAACAGTAATAACAAGTCTCACAATGGAGACATTACTGGTGCCCACTCTAGCAAAGCAACGGGACAACAGTGCTACAGTGAAGTGATTATCAAGCCAGTGGTACTTGCAGTTGGTCATGTTAGAAATATTTACTCTACAGAATGCAGTAAGTGCATAGAGCAATTCCTGCTCTAATCTCCAATGTTTAGCATGGCAGTTCCTGTCATGATAAAGGAAGAAGCCTCCAATCAAATATCTGGAGAGTCTTTGTAATGGAAGAGAGAGAGGGGTAGAGAGGAAGGCAGGGGTGGTGATAGGAGAGAGGGAAGAGGGGGGGAGGGAGAGAGAGAAAGGGGGATGGAGAAAGGAAAAGAGTCTGATTTGGGTTAAAGACATTAACTGAAAAGGCTGTAGAGATAATACAGAGGTAAAGGTCCTTGCTTTGCATGTGACTGACCCCAGTTTGATCTCTGGCACCACACATTATCTCAATAATGCCAGGTGTGATCTCTGAGCCAGAAACCCTGGACAAGTTATGAGCACCACCGAATGTAGCACAAAGACAAACAAATTAAATAAAAAGATGTCTTTACCCATAGGAAGATGATGGTAGTTATTCTTTCTTACTGTGCTACATTTTACTTTTCAGAAGATGCAGAATAATTTCAACAACATCCCCATTGACATTCATCACAATCAACAAATATTTGGGGACAATAATGGCCCTCAGTTTAGGGATCACTAATCTGAAACACAGCGAAATTGAATCACTGGCCCTGAATCAGGAATACAGGAGATGGCAAAAGTTAAAATTGTACCTACAAATTCTTCTTTCTTAGCTAACCACACTGTAACGGAAAATTGCCTCTAGTGGCTCAACAATGAGAAGCCACGAGAATCTCTTCTCTGCTGAGTTAAAGAGGTTGTTTTTCTCTTAATACTTAGGTATATTTTCAAAGGCATTCAACTCTCCTCCATGCTACTGGACCCCTCCAAGCTCATTCATGCCTGAACTCTCTCACATTTCATTTTAGACCATTTGGTTTTT
Source organism: Sorex araneus (assembly GCF_027595985.1). Classification (NCBI taxonomy): domain Eukaryota; kingdom Metazoa; phylum Chordata; class Mammalia; order Eulipotyphla; family Soricidae; genus Sorex; species Sorex araneus. The sequence goes on from NC_073309.1 coordinate 18,229,068, forward strand.
GCCCACCCTCAATATAAATAACCTCATTCTTGAGATGAATAATAAACTCTCTCATCCTGGAGTTTTAATATTGAGAAAAACTAAGCAGAAATACTACTAGGTATCTATCTAAATAAGGACTAAGTAAATTAATCATTTCAAAATAGTTTCTCTCCTAGATATAGAGAAGTACGTGTGTGTTTATTTAACTATGCCTAAATTAAACCTTTCAGCAAAGAAACAATGATAGCATCCATCTGAAATACCCTGAAAACAAACTCATTATTTTTCCCTGTAAGTCTTCATGCCAGAGGTTTCTGAAAATTTGGATTGTAGTCAAAAGGAAACATGGCAAATGCTATCATCTCAAATCAAATGAATGGAAAGATCAATTCATTTTCTTCAGAAAATTGTATAAACAAGTAATCTTAATGGCATTTTTCCTGCAACCACTATCAACATATAATGAATTGAAATAAAAAACGGGTTATAGAATCTCAAAATTAAAAATGGATCTGTATACATATTTCCCAAGACACTCTCCTGTCATGGAATATCTAATCATTTCTCACCTGTGTTTTATTGCTATTGATGCAAGAGAATATTATCACAAAACAACTGATCAATATTATCATAATCTCCTAAAACTTTTCTTGAACTATTGGCATATGAAAAAACACCTTTGGTCACCAGATTTTAAAACTGTTCATTTGCATTTTATTCGGCCCATGAAAGATTCATTCGTGACACATTAGAGGAAAATAGTTATACATAAAAGAGGTCGTGAAAAAATGCAATTCAATGTTAATATACAAAATTTGCAATAAAATTTGAAGAGCCTAGAATCTATCTTAAATATCTACATTAGTTCAGGTAATCAATGCCATCAGCAATGTTTATTTTAGCACACGCATTGTCTCCCTAAAGAGATCTTTTTAGCATACCATTATATGTCTAGGTATTTGGATATCAGAGTTTTTAACTATTCCATTTATTTTATAGAAATAAACATATCTGTTTTGCCATGGACATATCATTTCAGAATACCTTGTTCTGAATATACTGTCACTGTATCACTGTATCACTGTCATCCCGTTGCTCATTGATTTGTTCAAGTGGACACCAGTAATGTCTCCATTGTGAGACTTGTTACTGTTTTTGGCATATCCAATAAGCCACAGGTAGCTTGCCAGGCTTTGCCATGTGGTCGAGATACTGTCGGTATCTTGTCTGGCTTTCCAAGAGGGGCGGGGGAATTGAACCCAGGTCATTCGTGTGCAAGACAAATGCCCTACACGCTGCACTATTGCTCCAGCCCTCTGAATATACAAAAGATACAAAATATTATTAAACATCATCATATAAATATAATACTTTTTACTCAAATATAATATGAGTTCATACTGTTTCATTTCAGTACTTTTTCATAGTTTACAGAGTATGTGTGTTTACAATCCCTGTCTATATTTAATTACTCCTAATAACAGGATCGAAATCTAACACAATCTATGGAGTGTGGTAGGAAAAAGTGAGAGCATGTCTCAAAGTGCCAAGAGAGTGGTTGCAGAGATAATACAGCAGGCAGGGCATCTCTCTTGCCCTCAGCTGACCCAGGTTCAATCCTTGGCACCCCACATTGTCCCTCAAGCCCCACCAGAAATGATCCCTGAACACAGAGTCAGGAGTATGCCCTCAGCACCACCCAGTGTAGCCTAACTACCACGTCAAAAAAAAACAATAATAAGCCTCTATTAAGTCCCAGTACTAATCATATTTCAGGCGCAACGAACTTTGATATGCACTAGAACTTTTAGAATATTACATCCCCGCTTACCCCAAATTAAAAAAGAAAAACTGAGTTTATTTCCTGTTCTAGAAGTTCATGTAACAGTTTAGCATTCAAAACTGACACTGGAGAATGCACATGGCGCTATCCTTGCTGGGGAAGAGGCAAAGAGGGTAAAAAAAGAGCCTCACATTTGCAGGGCTCTGGGTTTGAGTTCTCGTGTCATGTGGTCATCCGAAAACTGCTGAGATTGTCACCAAAAACAAGAGAAGAAGTAAATAACCAGTCATAATTACTGTCTGCTACCAGGTAAACCAAATATTAGCCTGTCTATGAGCCCATCCCATGTCTCCATATTTTTATTTTGACTAAATTTCTTACCAACTGTTCTGACAGTTGAATATGATTTTAAATTGTACCTCACATAAATAGTTTCCTACCTTCTGTTTTCTTAT